>NC_058522.1:421476240-421779270 GCF_904849725.1 Hordeum vulgare subsp. vulgare | reverse complement strand
ATGATAGTGGTAGCGCTCCGAGGCTCCCAGGTCCGATTCCAGTCGCGGTGAGGATCAGGGCGACGAGGCGGTCCTTCTGGTCTTCTCGAGGAGGCGAGGGGAGGTCGGAGGCTGCGGCAACGACGAGCGACATCTCGAGCAGAGCTCGACCATGGCGAGGAGAAGTGACATGACGCGAGGGGGAAGAAACAGAGAGGGGTGGTGGTGAGAGAGGGCTTTGGGGTGCCTATCCTGAGCGCCTCGCTGGCAGAGGCAAGCAGGAGGTGGCGATGAGGCTCGGTGAGCTCGCCACGCCTCTCCTGTGCCTACTCGAGCGAGGAGGAAGACGACAGGGGGAGGCTGATGGTGGGCTCGACCAGGTAAGCGCCAGGTAAATTCCTTTCCTCTTTTTTTTTTTCTTCTTTTCTGTTTTTATTTGTTTTCTGACATTTGTTTTGAATTAAAATAGAATCAAATCATTTATAAAAATCCTGATATTTTTTTTATGTGACATAAACATAATTGTCCAATGCCACATAATAGTTTTTTAGAATTTATGGAACCATATTTTCTATATAGTAAATATAATTCCATTTATAATAGTTGTTTGATTAATTCAAAAATGAATATAAAATGTTTCTATGATTCAAAAATATTGGGTGACATTTTTTTATCTCAGTCCAATATTTTATTGGGAAATCAGGGACATTTCTTTCAATCAATTTGAAGCAATTTTTATGTTGCTTGTTTGACAATTTTTTTAATTACGAGGCTTGATCACTCCTCATTTCATTTCCAAAGGAAAAATAAATATAGAAATGCATGCTTGAGATGCAATGACAAACAATTCTAGATCTGGGGCTGTGACAATCGGGAACGAGAGACAGATTTACCCAGGTTCGGCACCTCCAATGGAGGTCAAAGCCTACGTCGTGCTTTGGTGTCTATATTGATGGAGATCTCGATTACAAGGATTCGGAATAGCTAACCTAGCTCTCGAGAGTTTCTTGATTTCTCTCTTCGTCTAAAGGGCTCCCTTTTATATATAGGTAGAGGCCTCGAGATTACAACAGAGTCCGGGTCAATAAATGCACGTGACCTACTACAGTTCTACTTATCTTGTTTCCCAAGTTAGGGAAGCTTCTCACGTCTTCCGCCTTGTGGGCCTTGAGTCACCATCTTCTGGTATTGGGCCACCTTGCAGATCACTTGGTAAGTCCCCTGGCTCGCCCTCCTGTCTTGTCTATGGCCCACCGAACATATGCTCCATAAGCCACCTATGGCCTAACCTGGCCCAAGCGGCGGGTTATACCGTGGGGTTATATCCCCGACATTAGGCCCGAGGTTGATTTGAACTTGTTCATGTCAATCTTCTTTACTTCCATGAGGAGCCTTAGACTTTACCTTGTATCTGTGTCTTCTCAGTTTCTTTAGACGGCCACGCATAGCACTGTCAGACTTTGCGACTTTTCCTTGTGTCATCCGCCTATGACGTCACCCACCGGAAGTTAATGTGGACGCGGTGACATCACTACTGATCTGTGCACGTGTCTTTTTCCCAAAAATCGAGGCATCATTTTCTTCAAAATTTTACCACGTCTCCTCTGTTCATGTGCCTAGCAGTTGTCACTTAGAGCATTTCTTTATAAGTATGGGTGGAGGGCCCCTCCTTTCACTTTTTACCCTTTCTTCTTCTTCTCTTCTTCTTCTTCTTCTTCTTCTTCTTCTTCTTCTTCTTCTTCTTCTTCTTCTTCTTCTTCTTCTTCTTCTTCTTCTTCTTCTTCTTCTTCTTATTCCTATGGCCTGAAAACCGGTTGCGCCATTGCTGCTGTTCATGTGCTTGCTTCGACGACTGTCTCAGGGCCGCCACAACATTCTATTCCCTTCGAGCCCTCCTATAGATCTTGTGGCGCCTCTGGTAACCAATGAGGTATGATATCTTTATTCCCTCTAAATCTTGGCTTGATTTCTTCGAACTTCGTTGGGAAAACCGAGACCTTTCGTCTGTTCATCACCGTTATCACATCCCATATATTTCTAACCTTTTTCATCATAAGAGCGAAATGGTGGAGACTATGGTTTCATGTTAATCAATATGCCCAGATTATTTTAGTAACTCGCGGCCCACACCACAGCCGCTTTCACTTTTAGGTTTTAACAACCGTTCCCTTTTCCGAATCTTTTCTATATCCAAAATTATAACCAAGCTGGTACAAAATTGTCTGTTCTGGACTTAGTAAGAAATCAGGAACCTCCCATGCGGCGTCACACACCTTCATTGTTGTCGGCTTGTCTTTACGATTTTAACCCACCCTATGTAGACATTTGTACTATCTTATCCTTGATTATCACACATGTGTTCATGTAACCTCTTCACTCGTGTCCACACGTGTCAATATGTCAAAAACTTCGATTTGTAACTCGGTACCCTTAAAAGTTTCAGAACAGCTACTCCAAGATTATGCAAACCGAGGTTTGCTGACCTCCAAAGAAGCAATCAGATGGCGTGTTCTTCAAGGAGAGGCACGCTGAGCGAAAGAGAGGTTGTAGTTTTCATAGATCACATTTTCAGCGGATTTTCTCCTCCCGGGTCAAAGTTCTTCCGGGAGGCACTCGGCTTATTTCACCTTCATCCGCTAGATTTGGCCCCTAATTCCATATTAAACTGTGATAGCCTAGCTTATTAGGGATGATAGACTATTCATATCAATAATAAATTCCTTTTTTCCGGGAGCCCATTCGAACAGAACTCCCAGGTTAAGCGTGCTCGGCTTGGAGTAGTTCTAGGATGGGTGACCGACCGGGAAGTTGATCCCGGGTGCGCATGAGTGAGGACAAAGTGTGCATAAAAGACTAGTATTGATATGTGGGGCCAGTCTAGATCCCGCCAGGAGTAACGACCGCCGGCGGGTGTGTCGGGGGCGTTACACAAACCTCTGCCAATTTCAAGTCTTATGTGAGGTCCCAAAATTTACAAACTCGGGGTTTAACTCGAGTGGACCTGACACGGTGCTGGGCGTCATGGATGATTCTTTCATTGAGCCATCGAAATGATTTTATGTGCAACTATTCTGGCCGTGTAGATGATCCACAAAGATACAGTGAAATGATTCTCACAGAGAATGATGTAAACAAAATTGTGAAGAAACTGCTGGGGGAACCTCAAATAGTGTGTGATCAAATTGTTTTGAGGCCTTTTTATGCCCTCAACCCGGCTCCTCCAGTAAGAAACCATCCAACCATCTTTTGATCATCTTTGTGGAACTTCTCCAAACTGTAAGTGCTTTGCTCTATTACTTATATCCTCAAAATTTGTAGGCGTCTTCTTCGTTCTGGAAGAAGAAAAGGAAAGTCCCAGCTAGCAAGCCTAAAACCTGCCCAAATAAGAAAACGAACAAGGCGGGTCTAGCCGATTTGTCATTTAGGGACTAGTCTCCATGTGTTGGTGCATCTATGGAGGTAATATTTGATTTCCTTAGTCGTCTCTTTAACGAACTTGGTAATACTTTTGCCATCAGGGTGATGCTGCTATGAGCCGGGCTAACAAGGGCGAGGTAATTTACATTTCCTCTAGCTCAGAACCCTTTCCCTGAAGAAAAATAAGGCGAGATATTCGGAAAGTAATTTTTCTCACTCAAATGCTTATTTGGATCCCAATTTTATTTTGAAGAAAACCCAACATGCTTCAAGGTGGCAGACCTAGAATAGCTCTCATACTCCTATGACCGGCTTACCCGGTAAAGCATCTGTTCGCAATGTGCAAGACGAGGTGCCTCATAGCCCAACTCCATCTCATACACATGATGGACTTTTTAAACAACCTCTCAATCCCGCTGACTCAAATTATCACGAATCTCCCCCATCATCTCACGACTCAACTGCCTCGAATTTGGTGGTGTGTTTGTCGAGATCTGATGAATTGTGGATTTGTGATCAGATTATCTATGATATATATTTGAGTCTTTGCTGATTTCTTTTACGCATGATGTGATATCCTTGTAAGTCTCTCCGAGTCTTGGGTTTTGTTTGGCCAACTAGATCTTTGATTCTTGCAATGGGAGAAGTGCTTGGTTTTGGGTTCTGCCATGTGGTGACCTTTCCCAGTGACAGTAGGGGCAGCAAGGCACACATCAAGTAGTTGTCATCAAGGGTAAAAAGATGGGTTTTTATCATTGGTTTGAGATTGTCCCTCTACATCATGTCATCTTGCTTAAGGCGTTACTCTGTTCTTATGGACTTAATACACTAGATGCATGCTGGATAGCGGTCGACGTGTGGAGTAATAGTAGTAGATGCAGAAAGTATCGGTCTACTTGTTTCGGACGTGATTCCTATAGAAATAATCATTGCATAGATATCGTCACGGTTTTGCATGGTTCTTTCAATTGCTCGACAGTAATTTGTTCACCCACCGTCTACTTGCTTTTATGACAGAAGCCACTAGTAAACACTACGGCCCCCGGGTCTATTCACATCCATTGTTTACACCTCCGCTTTTACTTTGCTTTGTTACTTTGTTGCTTTCAGTTCTCACTTGGCAAACAATCTATAAGGGATTGACAACCCCTTCATAGCGTTGGGTGCAAGCTTTTGTGTTTGTGCAGGATCTTGAGATACTCTTCCGCCGGATTGATACCTTGGTTCTCAAACTGAGGGAAATACTTACCACCGCTGTGCTACATCACCCTTTCCGCTTCGAGGGAACACCAACGCAAGGCTCCAAGGCCACGGGGGAAATCCTTTGCATACTTTCCTAGGAAGTCCCTTAAGGCGTAGCCGTAGCTGAAGGATTCCTGGTGCCGTCGACACAACTATTTCCTGGCGCCGTTGCAAGGGATACACAGCAAACATCAGTCACCAAGGAGGAAACTGTTGAACCTAACAAGGGAAAAGCTAAACTAGAACTTCCAACTTATGATACTTCCAGATTCGAGGAATTGCACCCTCGCTATCTTGAGCGTATGTTTGCAAGCCGTCAAATGGAAGTTGGCCTTCTGAACATGCTAAAAAATAAAATAAGAGGTATGCTTTGCCTTGTGTACATTCCATATTTCATATATTCTGTTGTAGCCCCCAAGGGCCGACTCATCTCCATGAGATGAGTCGGGTCTTTAATGATTTTGAGGAAGAATTCGACGTGTAGCCCCCAAGGACCGGCTCCCCTTCTTGAGACGAGTCGGGTCTTTGATAACTTTGTGGAAGAAATTCGACCTGTAGGCCCCAAGGTCTAGCTCATCTTCTTGAAACGAGTCGGGGCCTTTTCTTATCATATGTTCAAGAAAATGACATGCATTAGCCTCCAAGTGCCAAGTATATTGCTTGCAATCTATTTGGGACTTGTTTATAATATTTCTTATCATAGTTATCATATTGTCCTGCCTCCGGCTTATTGTTACTCCCATTTGTATAGGAAACTCTCAAGGCCAACGAGTCAAAAGTCATTGATTTGACAAAAGCTCTTAAGTTGAGTCAAACTACCCGAGCTGAGCTTGAGGAAAGACTTTGTTATCCTTGGAGGAGGTGGAAACAATCATAGTAGGCTTAGAAAAAGAAATAAAATCCTTCAAAGCTGAGAAAACCACCTTGACCAAGTGCTCTAAAGATGGCGAAGATCAATTGAAAGCCGTCTCTAAAGAGCTATGCGGGTTAAAAAGGCATATTGATCTCATGACTCAAGCCATCTGCCCTGAGTATCGTGGGAAACTTTCTGTTGATCCGCCTAATACTCGTTTATGATGACAAGGCGTGTGGTGACTTATGTATTTGTTTTTCATGCAGGTCGCTGTACGCGTAATCTTCAAGATAATTGCTTAGTAAATCTCAAGGTTGTTTATGTATTGACAAAGCAACTTTACACTTGAAACTTATGCACAATCAAAGCTTATAAAAGATGTGATGTCATTCCTCTCTACAATCCCCAAACAAATTGGAGAACTCAAGAGATCGGCCGCCCGCGCCGGAGCCACATATTGCTTGAGTCGGGCTCTGGCTTACTCAGCGGAGCTTGACCCGGCGGAGATGACTCGAGGGTTTCTAGCGCTAAAGGCGGATGGATCAGTTTTTACGAGGATGAATATCTTGAATGTGTCAAGGCGGCTCGGGTGTTTGCTAGTCAGCTTGTAAGTGATATGTATTTGAAGAGCTATCATCCAGCTTATAATTTAAACAATGCCCGAGTTCAACTGCCCGTATTTAAATCGATTAGTCTCACTCCGTAGCGTCGCAAGCACCTCTTCACCCCCAACGTTGACCCGTTTCCCATTTTGAATGAAGAGGTTGTGTTTGAAGCTTTGGCCCACTACAACTGGAATTTGGACGACCTCCAGATCGTAGACCCGAGAACTCGAGCAGAAGATAAGTTGGAGTCATCTCATGCAGAAGACCAAAACGAAGCTTAACCCGGAGCACGTAAAGGTCGGGTTATGAAAAACTTTGGTTCCATCGTTTGGGCTTGAAGTGTCTTGTAATATTTTCCTAGCCAATAGGTGGATTGCCTGTGTTGTGCCTTTATGCACATTTGCTAAAAACTCTTGATTTTTGTCATGAAGACAAGGTGTCGTGGTTTTGTCACGGCAGATGTCCTGGTGAAAGGACTTAAAGATGGAGCCATCGCACCTTGGTGGCGACTCGAAGGGGGTGAGCGAAAGAGAGACTCAGATTTACCCAAGTTCGGCCCCTCGTGAGGAGGTAAAAGCCTACGTCCTGCTTTGTGTGCATTAATGGTGGTTTCGATTACAAGGAGGGCGTAACTCGCCTGACCTAGCTCTCGATTCTCTCTAACTCGCCTGACCTTTCCCCAGGACTCGCCTTTATATACAGGTCGAGGCCCTAGGGTTTACAAAGTCCTGCCATGCTACTCCTCGTGGCTTTCCTTATCTCTAAGTCGTCGTGCTCTCCACGATTGGGAACTCCCTTGGTAATTTTCCACCCACACGACCTCTTGAACCGCCATCCAGATTCTAGGCCACGAGACACGCGTTGAATGGTAAGTCGCCCCTTTGATGACCCGACGCACTACGGGCGGGTTATCCGCAGGTAATATCCCCAACATTAGGCCCTAGATTGTCTTGAATTCATTCATGTCAATAAGCCTTCACCAATTTGGGGCGACTCTTACCATTTATATCTTTCGACGAACGATAAGTCGCCACTCGTTGTAATTTTATCTGACCCGCCGTGTAATCTTTGATGACATCACATTATCCCCTTAATTTCGGGGTTTTAACACCGCAACCATCCAACGAATCTTTTGCTTCATATTCACTTATCCTGAAAATCTAGGCGCCATTATCGCAGTTTCTGACTTGTCGCCTCGATCTCCGCCTTGACATCCTCGATCTCCGTTCTGACCCTTTAAATAACCGCATGAGAAATGGGGGGGAGCCCCGTCACCTACCTCCATCTCTTCCCTCGTCTTGCTCGTGCTCTTCCTCTTCGAGCACCAGCACCCCGCATCGTCACCGGCTCCAGGAGCTCCTCCGTCGACTGTGGTATTCCGGACGCCAAGAAGCACGAAGTTCTCTGCTTTCGTCCCCGGCACCGATCTCCTTTCCTCAGGTACACACATTCCTTTATTAGGGTTAAGCCGAGAACGCCATGGCCATTGTTCCTGCGAGCTATCTCCATGACGCGACAAACGTTCTTTCCTGCCTTAGATGTGCTTTTTATCTTCGTAATGACTTAGGCAGTAGCAAACCATGGCCACTCTATCACGTCCTTTTGTTATCTTAATCCTTCACGCCGAGGATCCAACACTGTCGCTGCCTTATGCTCATAGTTTTTCACCATTTTTTCGAGCAATATTCCATTATTCCGATCCACTCGTAGATCCATAGTTTACTGCCTGTTTTTAGAAACATGTTTGTTCCTCTCCCGAGAATATCCCTAAGGAAAAAGGACCCTTGAGAGATGCTACTGCAACAAAAGGGCGAATGAAAAAGGCAAACGAAAAAGGCAAACGAAGAAAAGGGCAAACGAAAAAGGCAAATTGGTGAAGTGGGGGAGAGCAAAACGAGAGGCAACTCGCAAACAAAGTAAATGCAAGAGATGAGTTTGTGAGACCTACTTGGATAGATCTCTCCTTCCCCGGCAACGGCGCCAGAAATACTTCTGCTACTGCAACAAAAGACCTTCCAACGGTGCCAGAAACAAGCATGCTGATGGGAGACTATTCTTGTCTTGATACTCCTCAGCAACGGCACCATGAATCCTTTTGCTACGGCTGCCTTTAGGGACTTCCTAGGCAAATATGCAAAGGTTCCCCCATGGCCTTGGAGCCATATGTTGGTGTTCCCTCGAAGCGGAAAGGGTGATGTAACACAACAGTGGTAAGTATTTCCCTCAGTTTTGAGAACCAAGGTATCGATCCAGTGAAGGAATATCACAAGTGCCTGCACAGACACAAAGAGCTTGATCCCAACACTATGAAGGGGTTGTCAATCCCTTATATATTGTTTGCCAAGTGAGAACTGAAAGCAACAAAGAAACAAAGCAAAGTAAAAGCGAAAGTGGAAACGATAGGTGTGAATAGACCCGGGGGCCGTAGTGTTCACTAGTGGCTTCTCTCATGAAAGCAAGTAGACGGTGGGTGAACGAATTACTGTCGGGCAATTGATAGAACCGCGCAAAGTCGTGAAGTTATCTATGGCAATGATTATATCTATAGGCATCACGTCCAAAACAAGTAGACCGATACTTTCTGCATCTACTACTATTACTCCACACGTCGACCGCTATCCAGCATGCATCTAGTGTATTAAGTTCATGAGAACAGAGTAACGCCTTAAGCAAGAAGACATGATGTAGATGGACAATCTCATATCTACGATAAAAGCCCATCTTGTTACCCTTGATGGCAAAAACACGATGCGTGCCTTGCTGCCCTTTCTGTCACTGGGAAAGGTCACCACACGGTATGAACCCAAAACCAAGCACTTCTCCCATTGCAAGAATCATAGATCTAGTTGGCCAAACAAAACCCAAGACTCGGAGAGACTTACAAGGATATCAAATCATGATATAAGAAATCAGCAAATACTCAAATATATATCATAGATAATCTGATCACAAATCCACAATTCATCGGATCTCGACAAACACACCGCCAAAGAGGATAAAATCGGATAGATTTCCATGAAGATCATGGAGAACTTTGTATTGAAGATCCAAGAGAGAGAATAAGCCATCTAGCTACTAACTACGGACCCGTAGGTCTGAAGTGAACTACTCACGAGTCATTGGAGGGGCGATGATGTTGATGAAGAAGCCCTCCAACTCCAAAGTCCCTCTCCGGCAGGGCACCGGGAAGGGTCTCCACATGAGATCTCGCGGAAACGGAAGCTTGCGGCGGCGGAAAAGTGTTTTCGTGGACGCCCTGATTTTTTCTGGATTTTTAGGGAATATATAGGCCAAAGACCTAGGGCAGGGGAGTGTCAGGGGTTCCACAAGCTTGGTTGCCGCGGCCTCCCCCTGGCCGCGGCAACAGGACTTGTGGGCCCCCTGTGGGCCCACTTGCTTGGCCCTCAAGCCTCCCGATCTTCTTCCGTTTTGGAAAAATTCATTTGGAGGATTTTATTCCGTTTGGACTCCGTTCCAAAATCAGATCTGAAAAGAGTCAAAAACACAGAAAAAACAGGAACTGGCACTTGGCACTAAGTTAATAAGTTAGTCCCAAAAAAGATATAAAAGGTAAACAAAACATCCAAAGTTGACAAGATAACAACGTGAAACCATCAAAAATTATAGATACGTTTGAGACGTATCATGCATCCCGAAGGTTAACTCATGCTCGTCCTCGAGTAGGGAAGTGATAAAGAATGAATTTTTGATGCTTTCATGCTTCCAAGCATAAATGTCCTTTGTAACTCCTCTTATGTGACGTGAATGTTCAAATCCATTAGATTCAAAACAATAGTTTGCTATTGACATGGAGAAAATAATAATTCAAGCAAACTAGCAAGGTAATCATGAACTTTCAAAATAACAAGGCCAAAAGAAAGTTATCCCTACAAAATCATATAGTCTGGCTATGCTCTATCATCATTGCACAACGAATTTAAATCATGCACAACCCCGGTATTGGCCAAGTAATTGTTTTCACACCTTTACTTTCTCAAACTTTTTCAACTCTCATGCAATACATGAGCGCGAGCCATGGTTTTAGCACTATAAGTGGTGTGGAGTGTGGTGGAGGTTGCAAGAAAAACAAGGAGAAGATGGTCACATTAACTAGGCATATCAATGAGCTGTGGAGATGCTCATCAATAGATATCAATGTGAATGAGTAGGGATTGCCATACAAATGATGCACTAGAGCTAGGAGTATGTGAAAGGTCATAAAGAAAACTAGTGGGTGTGCATCCAACTTTCTTGCTCACGAAGACCTAAGGCAAATTTTGAGGAAGCCTATCATTGGAATATACAAGCCAAGTTATATAATGAAAATTTCCCACTAGCTATATGGTGGTGACAAAACGAGAGACTCTCAATCATGAAGATCATGGTGTTTAATATGCACAAGTGTGGAAAGGTGGTAGCATTGTCCCTTCTCTCTTTTTCTCTCATTTTTTTGAATGGGCTCTTTGGCCTCTTTTTTTTTAATATTTTTTTATTGTGGTGGGCATCTTTGGCCTCTTTTATTTCCTCACATGGGACAATTCTCCATCAATGATGATCATCACACTTACAACTCAAAACTTAGAGCAACAATGACTCTATATGGAATGCCATCGGTAGTGTACCGTGACAATGATCTAGCATGGCATGGACATTAATGGAAACATCATGCTGGCTATCTTACGATCATGCAATGGCAATGTAGACGTGGTGGCACATGTCATGGTGGTAGTTGCATGGCAATATATCTCGGAGTGACTTTGAAAAAGCCATAGTAGCTAGGTATGGTGGCTGTTTTGAGGGAGGCTAATGGTGGGTTTTGTGTGTTGGGGAACGTCGCATGGGAAATAAAAAATTTCCTACGCGCACGAAGACCTATCATGGTGATGTACATCTACGAGAGGGGATGTTTGATCTACGTACCCTTGTAGACCGCACAACAGAAGTGTTAGTGATCGTGGTTGATGTAGTGGAACGTCCTCACGTCCCTCAATCCGCCCCGCGAACCGTCCCGCGATCAGTCCCACGATCTAGTGCCGAACGGACGGCACCTCCGCGTTCAGCACACGTACAGCTCGACGATGATCTCGGCCTTCTTGATCCAGCAAGAGAGACGGAGAGGTAGATGAGTTCTCCAGCAGCGTGACGGCGCTCCGGAGGTTGGTGGTGATCTAATCTCAGCAGGGCTCCGCCCGAGCTCCGCAGAAACGCGATCTAGAGGCAAAACCGTGGAGATATGTGGTCGGGCTGCTGTGGCAAAGTCGTCTCAAATCAGCCCTAAAACCTCCGTATATATAGGGGGGGGGAGGGGGAGCCTTGCCTTGGGGTCCAAGGACTCCCAAGGGGGTCGGCCGAGCCAAGGGGGGCAACCCTCCCCTTCCAAACCGAGTCCAACTAGGTTTGGAAGGAGGAGTCCTTCCCCCTTTTCCCACCTCCTCTTCTTTTTTTTCTCTTTGATTTTCTTCCTATGGCGCATAGGGCCTTCTTGGGCTGTCCCACCAGCCCACTAAGGGCTGGTGCACCACCCCCAAGGCCTATGGGCTTCCCCGGGGTGGGTTGCCCCCCCGGTGAACACCCGGAACCCATTCGTCATTCCCGGTACATTCCCGGTAACTCCGAAAACCTTCCGGTAATCAAATGAGGTCATCCTATATATCAATCTTCGTTTACGGACCATTCCAGAAACCCTCGTGACCTCCGTGATCTCATCCGGGACTCCGAACAACATTCGGTAGCCAACCATATAACTCAAATACGCATAAAACAACGTCGAACCTTAAGTGTGCAGACCCTGCGGGTTCGAGAACTATGTAGACATGACCCGAGTGACTCCTCGGTCAATATCCAATAGCGGGACCTGGATGCCCATATTGGATCCTACATATTCTACGAAGATCTTATCGTTTGAACCTCAGTGCTAAGGATTCATATAATCCCGTATGTCATTCCCTTTGTCCTTCGGTATGTTACTTGCCCGAGATTCGATCGTCAGTATCCGCATACCTATTTCAATCTCGTTTATCGGCAAGTCTCTTTACTCGTTCCGTAATACAAGATCCCGCAACTTACACTAAGTTACATTGCTTGCAAGGCTTGTGTGTGATGTTGTATTACCGAGTGGGCCCCGAGATACCTCTCCGTCACACGGAGTGACAAATCCCAATCTCGATCCATACTAACTCAACTAACACCTTCGGAGATACCTGTAGAGCATCTTTATAGTCACCCAGTTACGTTGTGACGTTTGATACACACAAAGCATTCCTCCGGTGTCAGTGAGTTATATGATCTCATGGTCATAGGAACAAATACTTGACACGCAGAAAACAGTAGCAACAAAATGACACGATCAACATGCTACGTCTATTAGTTTGGGTCTAGTCCATCACATGATTCTCCTAATGATGTGATCCCCGTTATCAAGTAACAACACTTGCCTATGGCCAGGAAACCTTGGCCATCTTTGATCAACGAGCTAGTCAACTAGAGGCTTACTAGGGACAGTGTTTTGTCTATGTATCCACACAAGTATTGTGTGTCCAATCAATACAATTATAGCATGGATAATAAACGATTATCATGAACAAAGAAATATAATAATAACTAATTTATTATTGCCTCTAGGGCATATTTCCAACAGTCTCCCACTTGCACTAGAGTCAATAATCTAGTTCACATCACCATGTGATTCCAACGAATCCAACACCCATATAGTTATGGGGTCTGATCACGTCTTGCTCATGAGAGAGGTTTTAGTCAACGGTTCTGAAATTTTCAGATCCGTCTGTTCTTCACAAATCTTTATGTCATCTTATAGATGCTGCTACTATGTGCTATTCGGAAATACTCCAAATATCTACTCTACTATACGAATCCGTTTCACTACTCATAGTTATTCGGATTAGTGTCAAAGCTTACATCGACGTAACCCTTTACGACGAACTCTTTAACCACCTCCATAATCGAGAAAAATTCCTTAGTCCATCAGTTACTAAGGATAAATTTTGACCGTTGCTAGTGATTCAATCATGGATCACTCTCTGTACCTCTCAACAGACTTGCTGCAAGGCACACATCAGGTGCGGTACTCAGGATGGCATACTTTAGAGTCTACGGCTAAGGCATAGAAGACGACCTTCGTCTATTCTCTTTATTCTAGCGTGGTCGGGTTTTGAGTCTTACTCAAATTCACACCTTACAATGCAACCAAGAACTCCTTCTTTGCTAATCTATTTTGAACTCCTTCAAAACTTGTCAAGGCATGCATCTTGTTGAAACTTCCATTAAGCGCTTTCGATCTATCTCCATAGATCTTTGATGCTCAACGTTCAAGTAGCTCAATCCAGGTATTCCTTTGAAAACTCCTTTCAAACAACCTTGTATGCTTTACAGAAATTCTACATTACTTCTGATCCACAATATGTCAACCACATATACTTATTAGAAATTCTATAGTGCTCCCACTCACTTCTTTGGAAATACAAGTTTCTCATAAACCTTGTACAAACCCAAAATCCTTGATCATCTCATCAAAGTGTATATTCCAACTCCGAGATGCTTGCACCAGTCCATTTAAGGATCGCTGGAGCTTGCATACTTGCTAGTATCTTTAGGATCGACAAAACCTCATGGTTGCATCTCATACAATGTTTGCTCAAGGAAACCGTCGAGGAAACAATGTTTTGACATCCTACATGCAATATTTCATAAATAATGCAGCAACTACTAACATAATTCTAACAGACTTTTAGCATCGCTACAAGTGAGAAAGTCTCATCATAGTCAACTGTTTGATCTTGTCGTAAACATCTTTGCGACAAGTCGAGCTTTTCTTAATAGTGACTTATCACTATCATCGTCTGTCTTCCTTTTAAAGATCCATCTTTACTCAATAGTCCTATGACCATCAAGTAGTTCTTCCAAAGTCTACACTTTGTTTTCATACATGGATCCTCTCTCGGATTTCATGGCTTCCAGCCATTTGTCGGAATCTAGGCCCACCATTGCTTTCTCCATAACTCGTAGGTTCACTGTTGCTCAACAACATGACCTCCAAGACAGGGTTACTGTACCACTCCGTAGTAGTACGCGACCTTGTCAACCTACGAGGCTTGTAGTAACTTGATACGATGCTCGATGATCACCATCATCAGCTTTCACTTCAATTGGTGTAGGCGCCACAGGAACAACTTCCTGCGCCCTGCTACACACTGGTCGAAGTGATGGTTCAATAACCTTATCAAGTTCTACCACCCTCCCACTCAATTCTTTCGAGAGAAACCTTTCCTCGAGAAAGGATCCGTTTCTAGAAACGAACACTTTGCTTTCGGATCTGAGATAGGAGATGTACCCAACTGTTTTGGATATCCTATGAAGATGCATTTATCCGCTTTGGGTTCGAGCTTATCAGACTGAAACTTTTTCACATAAGTGTCGAAACCCCAAACTTTCAAGAAACGACAGTTTAGATTTCTCTATACCTCAGTCTATACCGTGTCATCTCAACGGAAATACGTGGTGCCCTATTTAAAGTGAATGCGGTTGTCTCTAATGCTTAACCCATAAACGATAGTGGTAATTCGATAAGAGACATCATAGCTTGCACCATACCAAATAGTGTGTGGCTATGACGTTCAGACACATCATCACACTATGATGTTCTAGGTGGCATGAACCGCGAAACAATTTCCACATTGTCTTAACTGCGTACCAAAACTCGTTACTCAGACATTCATTTCTATGATCATATCGTAGACACTTTATCCTCTTGTTACGACGAACTTCACTCCAAAACAGAATTGAACTTTTCAATATTTCAGACTTGTGATTCATTAAGAAAATACTCTAGTATCTACTCAAATCGTCATTGAAGTAAGAACATAATGATATCCACTGCGTGTCTCAGCACCCATTGGACTTCATACATCAAAATGTATCACTTCCAACAAGTTACTATCTTATTTCATCTCAATGAAAACAAGGCCTTGCTCATGTGGTATGATTTGCATGTCACTAGTGATTCAAAATCAAGTGAGTATAAAGATCCATCAGCATGGAGCCTCTTCATGCAATTTATACCAACATGACTCAAGCGGCAGTGCCACAAGTAAGTGGTACTATCATCATTACCCCGTATCTTTTGGCACCAATATCATGAACATGTGTAACACTACGATCGAGATTCAGTAAACCATTGAAGGTGATTATTCAAGAAAATAGAGTAACCATTATTCTCTTTAAATGAATAATCGTATTGCAATAAACACAATCCAATCATGTTCATGCTTAACGCAAGCACCAAATAACAATTATTTAGGTTTAACACCAATCCCGATGGTAGAGGGAGCGTGCGACGTTTGATCATATCAACCTTGGAAACACTTCCAACACGTATCGTCACCTCGCCTTTAGCTAGTCTCCATTTATGCCGTAGCTTTCATTTCGTGTTACTAATCACTTAGCAACCGAACCGGTATCGAATACCCTCATGCTTCTAGGAGTACTAGTAAAGTATACATCAACATCATGTATATCAAATATAGTTCTTTCGACTTTTGCCAGCCTTCTTATCTACCAAGTATCCAGAGTTGCTCCGCCTCAGTGACTGTTCCCCTCATTACAGAAGCACTTAGTCTCGGGTTTGGGTTTAATCTTGGGTCTCTTCATTAGTGCAGCAACTGTTTTTCCGTTTCACGAAGTATCCCTTCTAGCCCTTGCCTTTCTTGAAACTTAGTGGTTTTACAAACCATCAACTATTGATGCTCCTTCTTGATTTCTACTTTCGGAGTGTCAAACATCGCGAATCACTCAAGGATCATTGTGTCTATCCTTGATATGTTATAGTTCATCACGAAGCTCTCACAACTTGGTGGCAGTGACTTTGGAGAACCATCACTATCTCATTTGGAAGATTAACTCCCACTTGATTCAAGTGATTGTCGTACTCAGACAATCGGAGCACACGCTCAACGATTGAGCTTTTCTCCTTTACTTTGTGGACAAAGAATCTTGTCGGAGGTCTCGTACCTCTGAACAAGGGCACGAGCATGAAATCACAATTTCATCTCTTTAGAACATCACTTATGTTCCGTGACGTTTCAAAACGTCTTTGGTGCCTTGCTTCTAAGCCATTAAGTATTTTGCACTGAACTATCGTGTAGTCATCAGAAACGTGTTTGTCGGATGTTCACAGCATCCACAGACGACGCTCGAGGTGCAGCACACCGAGTGGTGCTTTAAGGACATAAGCCTTCTGCGCAGCAACGAGGACAATCCTCTTCAAAGTTTGCTACTATCAACTTTCAACTAAATTTTCTCTAGGAACATATAAAAACAGTAGAGCTATAGCGCAAGCTACATCGTAATTCGCAAAGACCATTAGACTATGTTCATGACAATTAGTTCAATTAATCATATTACTTAAGAACTCCCACTCAAAAAGTACATCTCTCTAGTCATTTGAGTGGTACATGATCCAAATCCACTATCTCAAGTCCGATCATCACGTGAGTCAAGAATAGTTTCAGCGGTAAGCATCTCTATGCTAATCATATCAACTATACGATTCATGCTCGACCTTTCGGTCTCATCTGTTCTGAGGCCATGTCTGCACATGCTAGGCTCGTCAAGCTTAACCCGAGTGTTCTGCGTGTGCAACTGTTTTGCACCCGTTGTATGTGAACGTTGAGTCTATCATGCCCGATCATCACGTGGTGTCTCGAAACGAAGAACTGTCGCAACGATGCACAGTCGGGGAGAACACAATTTTGTCTTAAATTTTAGTGAGAGATCACCTCATAATGCTACCGTCGTTCTAAGCAAGATAAGGTGCAAAAAGGATTAACATCACATGCAATTCATAAGTGACATGATATGGCCATCATCATGCGCTTCTTGATCTCCATCACCAAAGCACCGGCACGATCTTCTTGTCACCGGCGTCACACCATGATCTCCATCAACGTGTCGCCATCGGGGTTGTCGTGCTACTCATGCTATTACTACTAAAGCTACGTCCCAGCAATATAGTAAACGCATCTGCAAGCACAAACGTTAGTTTAAAGACAACCCTATGGCTCCTGCCGGTTGCCGTACCATCGACATGCAAGTCGATATTAACTATTACAACATGATCATGTCATACATCCAATATATCACATCACATCGTTGGCCATATCACATCACAAGCATACCCTGCAAAAACAAGTTAGACGTCCTCTAATTTTGTTGTTGCATGTTTTACGTGGTGACCATGGGTATCTAGTAGGATCACATCTTACTTACGTAAACACCACAACGGAGATATATGAATTTCTATTTAACCTCATCCAAGGACCTCCTCGGTCAATTCCGATTCAACTAAAGTTGGAGAAACTGACACCCGCCAGTCATCTTTGAGCAACGGAGTTAGTCGTAGCGATGAAACCAGTCTCTCGTAAGCGTACGAGTAATGTCGGTCCGAGCCGCTTCGATCCAACAATACCGCGGAATCAAGAAAAGACTAAGGAGGGCAGCAAAACACACATCACCGCCCACAAAAACTTTTGTGTTCTACTCGAGAAGACATCTACGCATGAACCTAGCTCATGATGCCACTGCTGGGGAACGTCGCATGGGAAACAAAAATTCTCCTATGCGCATGAAGACCTATCATGGTGATGTCCATCTACGATAGGGGATATTCGTGTTGGAATTATGCCCTAGAGGCAATAATAAATGTATAGTTATTATTATAATTCCTGTATCAAGATAATAGTTCATTATCCATGCTATAATTGTATTGAATGAAGACTCATTTACATGTGTGGATACATAGACAAAACACCGTCCCTAGCATGCCTCTAGTTGGCTAGCCAGTTGATCAATGATAGTCAGTGTCTTCTGATTATGAACAAGGTGTTGTTGCTTGATAACTGGATCACGTCATTGGGAGAATCACGTGATGGACTAGACCCAAACTAATAGACGTAGCATGTTGATCGTGTCATTTTGTTGCTACTGTTTTCTGCGTGTCAAGTATTTATTCCTATGACCATGAGATGATATAACTTACTGACACCGGAGGAATGCTTTGTGTGTATCAAACGTCGCAACGTAACTGGGTGACTATAAAGATGCTCTACAGGTATCTCCGAAGGTGTTAGTTGAGTTAGTATGGATCAAGACTGGGATTTGTCACTCCGTGTGACGGAGAGGTATCTCGGGGCCCACTCGGTAATGCAACATCACACACAAGCCTTGCAAGCAATGTAACTTAGTGTAAGTTGCGGGATCTTGGATTACGGAACGAGTAAAGAGACTTGCCGGTAAACGAGATTGAAATAGGTATGCAGATACTGACGATCGAATCTCGGGCAAGTAATATACCGAAGGACAAAGGGAATGACATACAGGATTATACGAATCCTTGGCACTGAGGTTCAAACGATAAGATCTTCGTAGAATATGTAGGATCCAATATGGGCATCCAGGTCCCGCTATTGGATATTGACCGAGGAGTCTCTCGGGTCATGTCTACATAGTTCTCGAACCCGCAGGGTCTGCACACTTAAGGTTCGACGTTGTTTTATGCGTATTTGAGTTATATGGTTGGTTACCGAATGTTGTTCGGAGTCCCGGATGAGATCACGAACGTCACGAGGGTTTCCGGAATGGTCCGGAAACGAAGATTGATATATAGGATGACCTCATTTGATTACCGGAAGGTTTTCGGAGTTACCGGGAATGTACCGGGAATGACGAATGGGTTCGGGGAGTTCACCGGGGGGGGGGGGGGCAACCCACCCCGGGGAAGCCCATAGGCATTGGGGGAGTCACACCAGCCCTTAGTGGGCTGGTGGGACAGCCCACAAGTGCCCAATGCGCCAAGAGAAGAAAAATCAAGAGGAAAGGAAAAAAAAGGAAGGAGGTGGGAAGGAAGGGGGACTCCTCCCACCAAACCAAGTCCAACTCGGTTTGGGGGGGGGAGTCCTCCCCCCTTTGGCTCGGCCGACTCCTTGGGGGTCCTTGGACCCCAAGGCAAGGCCCCCCCTCCATCCTCCTATATATATGGAGCAATTAGGGCTGATTTGAGACGACTTTCTCACGGCTGCCCGACCACATACCTCCACGGTTTTTCCTCTAGATCGCGTTTCTGCGGAGCTCGGGCGGAGCCCTGCTGAGACAAGGTCATCACCAACCTCCGGAGCGCCATCGCGCTGCCGGAGAACTCTTCTACCTCTCCGTCTCTCTTGCTGGATCAAGAAGGCCGAGATCATCGTCGAGCTGTACGTGTGCTGAACGCGGAGGTGCCGTCCGTTCGGTACTAGATCGTGGGACTGATCGCGGGATTGTTCACGGGGCGGATCGAGGGACGTGAGGACGTTCCACTACATCAACCGCGTTCTCTAACGCTTCTGCTGTACGATCTACAAGGGTACGTAGATCACTCATCCCCTCTCGTAGATGGACATCACCATGATAGGTCTTTGTGCGCGTAGGAAATTTTTTGTTTCCCATGCGACGTTCCCCAACAGTGGCATCATGAGCTAGGTTCATGCGTAGATGTCTTCTCGTGTAGAACACAAAAGTTTTTGTGGGCGGTGATGTGCGTTTTGCTGCCCTCCTTAGTCTTTTCTTGATTCCGCGGTATTGTTGGATTGAAGCGACTTGGACCGACATTACTCGTACGCTTACGAGAGACTGGTTTCATCGTTACGAGTAACCCCCTTTGCTCAAAGATGACTGGCAAGTGACGGTTTCTCCAACTTTAGTTGAATCGGATTGGACCGAGGAGGTCCTTGGATGAGGTTAGATAGCAACTCATATATCTCCGTTGTGGTGTTTGCGTATGTAAGATGCGATCCTACTAGATACCCTTAGTCACCACGTAAAACATGCAACAACAAAATTAGAGGACGTCTAACTTGTTTTTGCAGGGTATGATTGTGATGTGATATGGCCAATGATGTGATGTGATATATTGGATGTATGAGATGATCATGTTGTAATAGAAATATCGACTTGCACGTCGATGGTACGGCAACCGGCAGGAGCCATAGGGTTGTCTTTATACTAACGTTTGTGCTTGCAGATGCGTTTACTATTTTGCTAGGAGGTAGCTTTAGTAGTAATAGCATAAGTAGCACGACAACCACGATGGAAACACGTTGATGGATGATCATGGTGTGGCGCCGGTGACAAGAAGGTCGTGCCGGTGCTTTGGTGATGGAGATCAAGAAGCACGTGATGATGGCCATATCATGTCACATATGAATTGCATGTGATGTTAATCCTTTTATGCACCTTATTTTGCTTAGAACGACGGTAGCATTATGAGGTGATCTCTCACTAAAATTTCAAGACGAAATTGTGTTCTCCCTGACTGTGCACCGTTGCTACAGTTCGTCGTTTCGAGACACCACGTGATGATCGGGTGTGATAGACTCAACGTTCACATACAACGGGTGCAAAACAGTTGCGCACGCGGAACACTCGGATTAAGCTTGACGAGCCTAGCATGTGCAGACATGGCCTTGGAACACATGAGACCGAAAGGTCGATCATGAATCATATAGTTGATATGATTAGCATAGGGATGCTTACCACTGAAACTATACTCAACTCACGTGATGATCGGACTTGGGATAGTGTAAGTGGATCATGAACCACTCAAATGACTAGAGAGATGTACTTTTTGAGTGGGAGTTTAGCATATAATTTGATTAAGTTAAACTCTAATTATCTTGAACATAGTCTAAGTCCACTTTGAATATAGTTGTGTTGTAGATCATGGCTCACGCGAGTGTCATCCTGAATTTTAATACGTTCCTAGAGAAAGCTAAGTTGAAAGATGATGGAAGCAACTTTGTAGACTGGGCTCGTAATCTTAAGCTAATCTTACAAGCTGGGAAGAAGGATTATGTCCTTAATGCTGCGCTAGGAGATGAACCACCCGCTACGGCTGATCAGGATGTTAAGAACGCTTGGTTAGCACGTAAGGAGGACTACTCAATAGTTCAATGTGCAGTCCTGTATGGCTTAGAACCGGGACTTCAACGTCGCTTTGAGCGTCATGGAGCATTTGAGATGTTCCAGGAGTTGAAGTTTATCTTTCAGAAGAACGCCCGGATCGAGAGGTATGAGACCTCCGATAAATTCTATGCTTGCAAGATGGAGGAAAACTCGTCTGTCAGTGAACATGTGCTCAAAATGTCTGGGTACTCAAACCGTCTAGCTGAGCTGGGGATTGAACTTCCGCAGGAGGCTATCACTGACAGAATCCTTCAATCACTGCCGCCAAGCTATAAAGGCTTTGTGTTGAATTACAACATGCAAGGGATGAACAAGTCTCCCGGCGAGTTGTTTGCGATGCTGAAAGTCGCAGAGTCTGAACTCCGTAAAGAGCATCAAGTGTTGATGGTGAGCAAGACCACTAGTTTCAAGAGAAACGGCAAAGGCAAGAAGGGCAATTCGAAGAAGAACGACAAGCCTGTTGCCAATCCGCCGAAGAAACCCAAGGCTGGACCTAAGCCTGAAACAGAGTGCTTTTATTGCAAGGGTATGGGTCACTGGAAGCGCAATTGCCCCAAGTATCTGGCAGATAAGAAGGCGGGCAAAGAAAAATCAGGTATATTTGATATACATGTTATTGATGTGTACTTAGCCGGCTCTCGTAGTAGTGCCTGGGTATTCGATACCGGTTCTGTTGCTCACATTTGCAACTCAAAACAGGAACTGCGGAATAGACGAAGGCTGGCGAAAGACGAAGTGACGATGCGCGTAGGAAATGGTTCCAAGGTTGATGCAATCGCCGTCGGCACAGTGTCACTTCAGCTACCATCGGGATTAGTGATGAACTTAAATCGTTGTTATTTAGTGCCTGCGTTGAGCATGAACATTATATCTGGATCTTGTTTATTGCGAGACGGTTACTCTTTTAAGTCTGAGAATAATGGTTGTTCTATTTCTATGAGTAACATCTTTTATGGTCATGCACCAAATGTGAGAGGATTGTTCATATTGAATCTTGATAGCGATACACATATACATAACATTGAGACCAAAAGAGTTAGAGTAAACAATGATAACGCCATATTTTTGTGGCACTGCCGCTTGGGTCATATTGGTGTAAAGCGCATGAAGAAACTCCATGCTGATGGACTTTTGGAGTCACTTGACTTTGATTCACTTGACACGTGCGAACCATGCCTCATGGGCAAGATGACTAAGACTCCGTTCTCCGGAACAATGGAGCGTGCAAGGGACTTGTTGGAAATCATACATACCGATGTGTGTGGTCCAATGAGCGTAGAGGCACGCGGCGGATATCGTTATTTCCTCACCTTCACTGACGATTTAAGTAGATATGGTTATGTCTACTTGATGAAGCACAAGTCTGAAACATTTGAAAAGTTCAAGCAATTTCAGAGTGAAGTGGAAAATCATCGTAACAAGAAGATCAAGTTCCTATGGTCTGATCGTGGGGGTGAATATCTGAGTTTCGAGTTTGGTGCTCACTTAAGACAATGTGGAATTGTTTCACAGTTAACGCCGCCTGGAACACCACAGCGTAATGGTGTGTCCGAACGTCGTAATCGTACTTTGTTAGAGATGGTGCGATCTATGATGTCTCTTACTGATTTGCCGTAATCTTTTTGGGGTTATGCATTAGAAACAGTTGCATTCACTTTAAATAGGGCACCATCAAAATCCGTTGAGACGACACCATACGAACTGTGGTATGGCAAAAGGCCAAAGTTGTCGTTTCTTAAAGTTTGGGGATGTGATGCTTATGTCAAAAAGCTTCAGCCTGAAAAGCTGGAACCCAAAGCGGAAAAATGCGTCTTCATAGGTTACCCAAAAGAGACAGTTGGGTACACCTTCTATCTCAAATCCGAGGGCAAAGTGTTTGTTGCTAAGAACGGAACTTTTCTCGAGAAGGAGTTTCTCTCGAGAGAGTTGAGTGGGAGGAAGATATAACTTGACGAGGTTGTCGAACCTCTCATCCCTCTGGATGGTGGCGCAGGGCAAGGGGAAACCTCTGTCATTGCGACGCCGGTTGAGGAGGAAGTTAATGATGATGATCATGAAACTCCAGTTCAAGTTTTTGTTGAACCACGCAGGTCGACGAGATCACGCGCTGCTCCAGAGTGGTACGGTAATCCCGTCTTATCAATCATGTTGTTAGACAACAATGAACCTGCAAATTATGAAGAAGCGATGGTGGGCCCAGATTCCAACAAATGGCTAGAAGCCATGAAATCCGAGATAGGATCCATGTATGAGAACAAAGTGTGGACTTTGGAGATACTACCTGAGGGCCGCAAGGCTATTCAGAACAAATGGATCTTTAAGAAGAAGACGGACGCTGACGGTAATGTGACCGTTTATAAAGCTCGACTTGTGGCAAAGGGTTTTTCACAAGTTCCAGGAATTGACTACGATGAGACTTTCTCTCCCGTGGCAATGCTTAAGTCCGTTAGAATCATGTTAGCAATAGCTGCATTTTTCGATTATGAAATCTGGCAGATGGATGTCAAAACGGCGTTCCTTAACGGTTTCCTTAAGGAAGAGTTGTATATGATGCAACCCGAAGGTTTTGTCGATCCTAAAAATGCTAACAAGGTGTGCAAGCTCCAGCGATCCATTTATGGACTGGTGCAAGCATCTCGGAGTTGGAACAAATGCTTTTATGAGGTGATCAAAGCATTTGGGTTTATACAAGTGGTTGGAGAATCTTGTATTTACAAGAAAGTGAGTGGGAGCTCTGTGGCGTTTCTAATATTATATGTGGATGACATATTACTGATTGGAAACAACGTAGAGCTTTTGGAGAGCATAAAAGGTTACTTGAATAAAAGTTTCTCTATGAAGGACCTAGGAGAAGCTTCTTACATTCTAGGCATTAAGATCTATAGGGATAGATCAAAACGCCTGATAGGACTTTCACAAAGCACATACCTTGATAAAGTTTTGAAGAGGTTCAAAATGGAACAGTCCAAGAAAGGGTTCTTGCCAGTGTTACAAGGTACGAGATTGAGTAAGACTCAGTGCCCAGCAACTGATGAAGATAGAGAGCATATGCGCTCCGTCCCCTATGCTTCAGCCATAGGTTCTATCATGTATGCGATGCTGTGCACTAGACCGGATGTTAGCCTGGCCATAAGTATGGCAGGTAGGTTCCAGAGTAATCCAGGAGTGGATCACTGGACAGCGGTCAAGAATATCCTGAAGTACCTGAAAAGGACTAAGGAGATGTTTCTCGTGTATGGAGGTGACGAAGAGCTCGCCGTAAAAGGTTACGTCGATGCAAGCTTTGACACAGATCCGGACGACTCTAAG
This sequence comes from Hordeum vulgare subsp. vulgare, assembly GCF_904849725.1. NCBI lineage: Eukaryota > Viridiplantae > Streptophyta > Magnoliopsida > Poales > Poaceae > Hordeum > Hordeum vulgare. The sequence goes on along the minus strand of NC_058522.1, from coordinate 421,754,856 downwards.
TCGCAAACCGGATACGTATTTATTCTTAATGGGGGTGCAGTAAGCTGGTGCAGTTCCAAGCAAAGTGTCGTAGCAGATTCTACATGTGAAGCGGAGTACATGGCTGCCTCGGAGGCGGCTAAGGAGGGTGTCTGGATGAAGCAGTTCATGACGGATCTTGGAGTGGTGCCAAGTGCACTGGATGCAATAACCTTGTTCTGTGACAACACTGGTGCCATTGCCTTAGCAAAGGAGCCAAGGTTTCACAAGAAGACCAGACACATCAAACGACGCTTCAACCTCATCCGCGACTACGTCGAGGAGGAGGACGTAAATATATGCAAAGTGCACACGGATCTGAACGTAGCAGACCCGCTGACTAAACCTCTTCCACGGCCAAAACATGATCGACACCAGAACTGTATGGGTGTTAGATTTATTACAATGTAATTCACATGGTGATGTGAGGGCTAGATTATTGACTCTAGTGCAAGTGGGAGACTGTTGGAATTATGCCCTAGAGGCAATAATAAATGTATAGTTATTATTATAATTCCTGTATCAAGATAATAGTTCATTATCCATGCTATAATTGTATTGAATGAAGACTCATTTACATGTGTGGATACATAGACAAAACACCGTCCCTAGCATGCCTCTAGTTGGCTAGCCAGTTGATCAATGATAGTCAGTGTCTTCTGATTATGAACAAGGTGTTGTTGCTTGATAACTGGATCACGTCATTGGGAGAATCACGTGATGGACTAGACCCAAACTAATAGACGTAGCATGTTGATCGTGTCATTTTGTTGCTACTGTTTTCTGCGTGTCAAGTATTTATTCCTATGACCATGAGATGATATAACTTACTGACACCGGAGGAATGCTTTGTGTGTATCAAACGTCGCAACGTAACTGGGTGACTATAAAGATGCTCTACAGGTATCTCCGAAGGTGTTAGTTGAGTTAGTATGGATCAAGACTGGGATTTGTCACTCCGTGTGACGGAGAGGTATCTCGGGGCCCACTCGGTAATGCAACATCACACACAAGCCTTGCAAGCAATGTAACTTAGTGTAAGTTGCGGGATCTTGGATTACGGAACGAGTAAAGAGACTTGCCGGTAAACGAGATTGAAATAGGTATGCAGATACTGACGATCGAATCTCGGGCAAGTAATATACCGAAGGACAAAGGGAATGACATACGGGATTATACGAATCCTTGGCACTGAGGTTCAAACGATAAGATCTTCGTAGAATATGTAGGATCCAATATGGGCATCCAGGTCCCGCTATTGGATATTGACCGAGGAGTCTCTCGGGTCATGTCTACATAGTTCTCGAACCCGCAGGGTCTGCACACTTAAGGTTCGACGTTGTTTTATGCGTATTTGAGTTATATGGTTGGTTACCGAATGTTGTTCGGAGTCCCGGATGAGATCACGAACGTCACGAGGGTTTCCGGAATGGTCCGGAAACGAAGATTGATATATAGGATGACCTCATTTGATTACCGGAAGGTTTTCGGAGTTACCGGGAATGTACCGGGAATGACGAATGGGTTCGGGGAGTTCACCGGGGGGGGGGGGGCAACCCACCCCGGGGAAGCCCATAGGCATTGGGGGAGTCACACCAGCCCTTAGTGGGCTGGTGGGACAGCCCACAAGTGCCCAATGCGCCAAGAGAAGAAAAATCAAGAGGAAAGGAAAAAAAAGGAAGGAGGTGGGAAGGAAGGGGGACTCCTCCCACCAAACCAAGTCCAACTCGGTTTGGGGGGGGGGGAGTCCTCCCCCCTTTGGCTCGGCCGACTCCTTGGGGGTCCTTGGACCCCAAGGCAAGGCCCCCCCTCCATCCTCCTATATATATGGAGCAATTAGGGCTGATTTGAGACGACTTTCTCACGGCTGCCCGACCACATACCTCCACGGTTTTTCCTCTAGATCGCGTTTCTGCGGAGCTCGGGCGGAGCCCTGCTGAGACAAGGTCATCACCAAACTCCGGAGCGCCATCGCGCTGCTGGAGAACTCTTCTACCTCTCCGTCTCTCTTGCTGGATCAAGAAGGCCGAGATCATCGTCGAGCTGTACGTGTGCTGAACGCGGAGGTGCTGTCCGTTCGGTACTAGATCGTGGGACTGATCGCGGGATTGTTCACGGGGCAGATCGAGGGACGTGAGGATGTTCCACTACATCAACCGCGTTCTCTAACGCTTCTGCTGTACGATCTACAAGGGTACGTAGATCACTCATCCCCTCTCGTAGATGGACATCACCATGATAGGTCTTCGTGCGCGTAGGAAATTTTTTGTTTCCCATGCGACGTTCCCCAACAGTTCGATCTACGTACCCTTGTAGACCGCACAACAGAAGCGTTAGTGAACGCGGTTGATGTAGTGGAACGTCCTCACATCCCTCGATCCGCCCCGCGAACCGTCCCGCGATCAGTCCCACGATCTAGTACCGAACGGACGGCACCTCCGCGTTCAACACACGTACAGCTCGACGATGATCTCGGCCTTCTTGATCCAGCAAGAGAGACGGAGAGGTAGATGAGTTCTCCGGCAGCGTGACGGCGCTCCGGAGGTTGGTGGTGATCTAATCTCAGCAGGGCTTCGCCCGAGTTCCGCAGAAACGCGATCTAGAGGCAAAACCGTGGAGATATGTGGTCGGGCTGACGTGGCAAAGTTGTCTCAAATCAGCCCTAAAACCTCCGTATATATAGGGGGAGGAGGGGGCGCCTTGCCTTGGGGTCCAAGGACTCCTAAGGGGGTCGGCCGAGCCAAGGGGGGCAACCCTCCCCTTCCAAACCGAGTACAACTAGGTTTGGAAGGAGGAGTCCTTCCCCCTTTTCCCACCTCCTTTTTTTTTCTTTTTCTTTGATTTTCTTCCTATGGCGTATAGGGCCTTCTTGGTCTGTCCCACCAGCCCACTAAGGGCTGGTGCGCCACCCCCAAGGCCTATGGGCTTCCCCGGGGTGGGTTGCCCCCCCGGTGAACACCCGGAACCCATTCATCATTCCCGGTACATTCCCGGTAACTCCGAAAACCTTCCGATAATCAAATGAGGTCATCCTATATATCAATCTTCGTTTCCGGACCATTCCAGAAACCCTCGTGACGTCCGTGATCTCATCCGGGACTCCGAACAACAATCGGTAACCAACCATATAACTCAAATACGCATAAAACAACGCCGAACCTTAAGTGTGCAGACCCTGCGGGTTCGAGAACTATGTAGACATGACCCGAGTGACTCCTCGGTCAATATACAATAGCGGGACCTGTGTGCCCATATTGGATCCTACATATTCTACGAAGATCTTATCGTTTGAACCTCAGTGCCAAGGATTCATATAATCCCGTATGTCATTCCCTTTGTCCTTCGGTATGTTACTTGCCCGAGATTCGATCGTTAGTATCCGCATACCTACTTCAATCTCGCTTACCGGCAAGTCTCTTTACTCGTTCCGTAATACAAGATCCCGCAACTTACACTAAGTCACATTGCTTGCAAGGCTTGTGTGTGATGTTGTATTACCGAGTGGGCCCCGAGATACTTCTCCGTCACACGGAGTGACAAATCCTTGTCTCGATCCATACTAACTCAACTAAGACCTTCGGAGATACCTGTAGAGCATCTTTATAGTCACCCAGTTACGTTGCGACGTTTGATACACACAAAGCATTCCTCCGGTGTCAGTGAGTTATATGATCTCATGGTCATAGGAACAAATACTTGACACGCAGAAAACAGTAGCAACAAAATGACACGATCAACATGCTACGTCTATTAGTTTGGGTCTAGTCCATCACATGATTCTCCTAATGATGTGATCCCGTTATCAAGTAACAACACTTGCCTATGGCCAGGAAACCTTGGCCATCTTTGATCAACGAGCTAGTCAACTAGAGGCTTACTAGGGACAGTGTTTTGTCTATGTATCCACACAAGTATTGTGTTTCCAATCAATACAATTATAGCATGGATAATAAATGATTATCATGAACAAAAAATATAATAATAACTAATTTATTATTGCCTCTAGGGCATATTTCCAACATTGTGCACCGGCGTAAGTTGCACGACACTAAAGAAGATAGTGATGGTGAAGGTGAAAGTGCATCTAAACCATGGACTCAACATTAGTCATGAAGAACTCATATACTTGTTGCAGAAGTTTTATTAGTAATTGAAACAAAGTGTTCAACGCATACTCCTAGGGGAAGGGTTGGTAGGTATAAACCATCGCGCGATCCCGACCGCCACACAAAGGATGACAATTAATAGACTAATCATGCTCAGACTTCATGACATAGCGGTTCACCATACGTGCATGCTACGGGAATCACTAACTTCAACACAAGTATTTCTAGATCCACAACACCTTACTAATATAACTTCAATATTACCATAACCACAACTCAAAACTAGTTGAGATGAATCAAACTTCTCTAACTATTCAATGCACATGAAGGTGGAAGTTTTCGTATCCCTTTGGATAACTACCCCTTTCGAGACTACTTTCATAGCATAGATCAACTACCAAGCCACGCACCGCCGTGCTCTAAAAGATATAAGTGAAGCACATAGAGCAAAAGCAACTAGCTCAAAAGATATAAGTGAAGCACATGTGAGCTGGATGGTCTACCAAAGGATATAAGTGAAGCTCGACAAAATCACAGTGAGTGCCTGTCTCTCTCTCTAGGTGTGCAGAAAGGATGATTGTGACACAAAAAATAAATGACTCCTAAGATACAAGACGCTCCAAGCAAAACACATAACATGTGGTGAATAAAAATATAGCCCCCAGTAACGTTACCGATGCATTGAAGACGAAAGAGGGGATGCCTGTTGGGTAACGTAGCATAAATTCAAAATTTTCCTACGCATATTCAGATCTTCCTATGGAGAGACCAGCAATGAGAGAGGGGTAAGAGCATCTTCATACCTTTGAAGATCGCTAAGCGGAAGCGTTGCTAGAACGCGGTTGATGGAGTCGTACTCGCAGCGATTCCGATCTAGTGCCGAACTACGACACCTCCGCGTTCAACACACGTGCAGCCCGATGACGTCTCCCGCACCTTGATCCAGCAAGGAGGAGGGAGAGGTTGGGGAAGAACTCCAGCAGCACGACGACGTGGTGTCGATGGAGAGACGAGGTCTCCCGGCAGGGCTTCGCCAAGCACCGGCAGAGAGGAGGAGAAAGAAGAGCAGGGCTGCGCCGAGGGACAGGGAAAGGTCTGGTCTCCAATGGCCAAAAGTGCCCAGTATATATAGGGGGAGGGGAGAGGGGGTGCCACCCCTAGGGTTCCCACCCTAGGGGGTGCGGCAGCCCCCCCAGATGGGAGGTGCGGCGGCCAGAAGGGGGAGGAGGGGGTGGCGCACCAACTGGTGGGCCTTAGGCCCACCTGGCTTAGGGTTTGCCCCCCCTTTTCTCTCCCTTGCGTAATGGGATGAGTGGGGAGGCGCACCAGCCCACCTAGGGGCTGGTTCCCACCCCCACTTGGCCCACCTTACCTGGCGGGGTCGTTGCCCCGTTTCGGTGGTCCCTACCGGTGATGCCCGAAACACTTCCGGTATCCGAAACCATCCGTCCTATATATCAATCTTTATCTCTGGACCATTCCGGAGCTCCTCGTGACGTCCGGGATCTCATCCGGGACTCCGAACAACTTTCGGTAACCTCGTATAATAATTCCCTATAACCCTAGCGTCATCGAACCTTAAGTGTGTAGACCCTACGGGTTCGGGAGAGAGGCAGACATGACCGAGACACCTCTGTGGCCAATAACCATCAGCGGGGTCTGGATACCCATGGTGGCTCCCACTTGCTCCACGATGATCTCATCGGATGAACCACGATGTCAAGGATTCAATCAATCCCGTATACGATTCCCTTTGTCTGTCGGTATAGAACTTGCCCGAGATTCGATCGTCGGTATACCTATACCTTGTTCAATCTCGTTACCGGTAAGTCTCTTTACTCGTTCCGTAGCACGTCATCGTGTGACTAACTCCTTAGTCGCATTGAGCTCATGATGATGTTCTACCGAGTGGGCCCAGAGATACCTCTCCGTCACACGGAGTGACAAATCCCGATCTCAATTCGTACCAACCCAACACACACTTTCGGAGGTACCCGTAGTGCACCTTTATAGTAACCCAGTTACGTTGTGACGTTTGATACACCCAAAGCACTCCTACGGTATCCGGGAGTTGCACAATCTCACGGTCGAAGGAAAAGATACTTGACATTAGAAAAGCTTTAGCAAACGAACAATACGATCTAGTGCTATGCTTAGGATTGGGTCTTGTCCATCACATCATTCTCCCAATGATGTGATCCCGTTATCAATGACATCTAATGCCCATGATCAGGAAACCATGATCATCTATTGACTAACGAGCTAGCCAACTAGAGGCTTGCTAGGGACACATTGTGATCTATCTATTCACACATGTATTACTGTTTCCTGTTAACACAATCATAGCATGAACAATAGACGATTATCATGAACAAGGAAATATGATAATAACCATTTTATTATTGCCTCTAGGGCATATTTCCAACAGTCTCCCACTTGCACTAGAGTCAATAATCTAGTTACATTGTGATGTATCGAACACCCATAGCATTATGGTGTTGATCATGTTTTGCTCGTGGAAGAGGTTTAGTCAACGGGTGTGCAATATTCAGATCCGTGTGTACTTTACAAATATCTATCACTCCACTTTGGACATGGTCCTGGATGGAGTTGTAGCGGCGTTTGATGTGCTTCATCTTCCGGTGAAACCTGGGCTCCTTGGCTATGGCAATGGCCCCAGTGTTATCACAGAAGAGTGTCATTGGACCCGACGCGCTTGGAACCACTCCAAGGTCGGTGATGAGCTCCTTCATCCAAATTCCTTCATGAGCTGCTTCTGAAGCAGCTATGTTCTCCGCTTCACATGTAGATGCTGCCACGACTTCTTGCTTGCTGCTGCACCAGCTCACTACACCACCATTCAACACATATACGTATCCGGTCTGTGACTTAGAGTCATCCGGGTCTGTGTCGAAGCTAGCGTCGACGTAACCCTTTACGACGAGCTCTTCGTCACCTCCATAAACGAGAAACATTTCCTTAGTCCTTTTCAGGTACTTAAGGATATTCTTGACCGCTGTCCAGTGTTCCATACCGGGATCACTTTGGTACCTCCCTACCAAACTTATGGCAAGGTTTATATCAGGTCTGGTACATAGCATGGCATACATTAGAGAGCCCACGGCTGAAGCGTAGGGGACAGAACTCATCTTCTCTCTATCTGCTGCCGTGGTCGGCGACTGAGTCTTACTCAATCTCATACCTTGCAAAACTGGCAAGAACCCTTTCTTTGAGTTTTCCATATTAAACTTCTTCAATATCTTGTCAAGGTATGTACTTTGCGAAAGACCTATGAGGCGTCTCGATCTATCTCTATAGATCTTGATGCCTAATATGTATGCAACTTCTCCAAGGTCCTTCATTGAAAAACTCTTGTTCAAATAGGCCTTTATGCTCTCCAACATCTCTATATTATTCCCCATCAATAATATGTCATCCACATACAGTATGAGGAATGCTACAGAGCTCCCACTCACTTTCTTGTATAGACATGCTTCTCCGTAAACCTGTATGAACCCAAACGCTTTAATCACCTCATTAAAGCAAATGTTCCAACTCCGAGATGCTTGCACCAGCCCATAGATGGAGCGCTGGAGCTTGCACACTTTGTTAGCATCCTTAGGGTCGACAAAACCTTCTGGTTGCATCATATACAACTCTTCCTTAAGGTTCCCGTTAAGGAGCGCTGTTTTGACGTCCATTTGCCAAATTTCATAATCATAAAAGGCGGCAATTGCTAACATGATTCGAACTGATTTCAGCTTCGCTACGGGAGAGAAAGTCTCTTCGTAGTCAACTCCTTGAATTTGTCGAAAACCCTTTGTGACAAGTCGAGCTTTGTAAACGGTTACATTACCGTTTGCATCAGTCTTCTTCTTGAAGATCCATTTATTTTCTATGGCTCGCCGGTCATCGGGCAAGTCCACCAAAGTCCATACTTTGTTCTCATACATGGATCCTATCTCGGATTTCATAGCCTCAAGCCATTTGTTGGAATCCGGGCCCGCCATCGCTTCTTCATAGTTCGAAGGTTCATCGTTGTCTAACAACATGATTTCCATCACATGGTTGCCGTACCACTCTGGTGCGGAGCGTGCCCTTGTGGACCTTCGCGGTTCAGTAGTAACTTGATCCGAAGCTTCATGATTATCATCATTAACTTCCTCTTCAGTCGGTGTAGGCGCCACAGGAACAACTTCCCGTGCTGCGCTACTATCCTGTTCGAGAGGGGGTGTAATTACCTCATCAAGTTCTACCTTCCTCCCACTTACTTCTTTCGAGAGAAACTCTTTCTCTAGAAAGGATCCGTTCTTGGCAACAAAGGTTTTACCTTCGGATCTAAGATAGAAGGTATACCCAATAGTTTCCTTAGGGTATCCTATGAATACGCATTTCTCCGCTTTGGGTTCGAGCTTTTCTGGTTGAAGTTTCTTCACATAAGCATCGCAACCCCAAACTTTATGAAATGACAACTTAGGTTTCTTGCCAAACCATAGTTCATACGGTGTCGTCTCAACGGATTTAGACGGTGCCCTATTTAAAGTGAATGCTGCAGTTTCTAAAGCGTATCCCCAAAATGATAGCGGTAAGTCGGTAAGAGACATCATAGATCGTACCATATCTAATAAAGTGCGATTACGACGTTCAGACACTCCGTTGCGTTGCGGTGTGCCAGGCGGCGTCAGTTGTGAAACGATTCCACACTTCCTTAGGTGTGTGCCAAACTCGTGACTCAAATATTCTCCTCCACGATCAGATCGTAGACATTTAATTTTTCTATCACGTTGATTCTCAACCTCACTCTGAAATTCCTTGAACTTTTCAAACGTCTCAGATTTGTGCTTCATCAAGTTGATATACCCATACCTACTCAAATCATCGGTGAGAGTGAGAACATAACGATAACCACCGCGAGCTTCAACATTCATTGGACCACACACATCAGTATGTATTATTTCCAATAAGTCGGTTGCTCTATCCATTATTCCTGAGAATGGAGTCTTAGTCATCTTGCCCATGAGGCACGGTTCGCATGTGTCAAATGATTCAAAATCAAGAGACTCTAATAGTCCATCAGTATGGAGCTTCTTCATGCGCTTAACACCGATGTGACCAAGGCGGCAGTGCCACAAGTATGTGGTACTATCATTATCAACTTTACATCTTTTGGTACTCACACTACTAATAGGTGTAACATCACGATCGAGATTCATCAAGAATAAACCATTCACCAGCGGAGCATGACCATAAAACATATCACTCATATAAATAGAACAACCATTATTCTCTGACTTAAATGAGTAGCCGTCTCGCATTAAGCAAGACCCTGATACAATGTTCATGCTTAAAGCTGGTACTAAATAACAATTATTAAGGTTTGAAATTAATCCCGATGGTAGATGTAGAGGTAGCGTGCCGACGGCGATCACATCGACCTTTGAACCATTCCCGACGCGCATCGTCACCTCGTCCTTGGCCAGTCTCCGCTTATTCCGCAGTTCCTGCTTTGAGTTGCAAATGTGAGCAACAACACCGGTATCAAATACCCAGGAGCTACTACGAGCGCTGGTAAGGTACACATCAATAACATGTATATCACATATACCTTTAACGTTGCCGGCCTTCTTGTCCGCTAAGTATTTGGGGCAGTTCCGCTTCCAGTGACCCTTTCCCTTGCAATAGAAGCACTCAGTCTCAGGCTTGGGTCCATTCTTTTTCTTCTTCCCGGCATCTGGCTTACCGGGCGCGGCAACAACTTTGCCGTCTTTCTTGAAGTTCTTCTTACCCTTGCCTTTCTTGAAACTAGTGGTCTTGTTGACCATCAACACTTGATGCTCTTTCTTGATTTCTACTTCTGTAGACTTGAGCATCGAGTACAACTCGGGAATGGTCTTCTCCATCCCTTGCATGTTGTAGTTAAGCACAAAGCCTTTGTAGCTTGGTGGGAGAGACTGGAGGATTCTGTCAATTATAGCATCATCCGGAAGTTCTACTCCAAGTGAAGTCAGACGACCGTGTAACCCAGACATTTTGAGTATGTGCTCACTGACAGAACTGTTCTCCTCCATCTTACAGCTAAAGAACTTGTCGGAGACTTCATATCTCTCGACACGGGCATGAGCTTGAAAAACTAGCTTCAGCTCCTGGAACATCTCATATGCCCCGTGTTGCTCAAAACGCCTTTGGAGCCCCGTTTCTAAACTGTATAACATGCCACACCTAACCAGAGAGTAGTCATCACTCCGCGTTTGCCAGACGTTCAGAATGTCCTGGGCTGCTGCGGGAGCGGGAGGGTCACCTAGTGGCGCATCAAGGACATAAGCCTTTTTAGCTGCTTCAAGGATGAGCTTCAAGTTGCGAACCCAGTCCGCATAGTTGCTACGATCATCTTTCAGCTTGTTTTTCTCTAGGAATGCGTTGAAATTGAGGTTGATGTTGGACATCTACAATATTTATAAAGACAACTTTTAGACTAAGTTCATGACAATGAAGTTCATTTAATCAAATTAAGTATGAACTCCCACTTAAATCGACATCCCTCTAGTCATCTAAGTGATACATGATCCATGTTGACTAACCCGTGTCCGATCATCACGTGAGACGGACTAGTCACCATGGTGAGCAACTCCATGCTGATCGTATTCAACCATACGACTCATGTTCGACCTTTCGGTCTCTTGTATTCGAGGTCATGTCTGTACATGCTAAGCTCGTCGAGTCAACCTAGGTGTTTCACGTGTGTAAATCTGGCTTACACCTGTTGTATGCGAACGTTAGAATCTATCACACCCGATCATCACGTGGTGCTTCGAGACAACGAACCTTCGCAACGGTGCACACTTAGGGGAATACGTTCTCGAAATTTTAAGAGGGATCATCTTATTATGCTACCATCGTTCTAAGCAATAAGATGTAAAACATGATAAACATCACAATGCAATCATATAGTGACATGATATGGCCATTATCATCTTTGCTCTTTCGAGCTCCATCTTCAGGCATCGGATGATCATCATCGTCACCGGCGTGACACCATGATGTCCATCATCATGATCTCCATCATCGTGTCTCCATGAAGTCGTCACGCCAACTACTACTATCACTACTACTATAGCTAACCGTTAGCAATGAAGTAAAAGTAGTAAGCACATGGCGTTGCATCTCATACAATAAATTAAGACAACTCCTATGGCTCCTGCCGGTTGTCATACTCATCGACATGCAAGCCGTGAAACTTATTACAACAACATGATCATCTCATACATCATACATGCAACATCACAACTTTGGCCATATCACATCACATGTCAAACCCTGCAAAAACAAGTTAGACGTCATCTAATTGTTGTTGCAAGTTTTACGTGGCTGATTTGGGTTTCTAGCAAGAACACCTTCTTACCTACGTGACAGACACAACGATGATATGCCAAAGCTATTTACCCTTCATAAGGACCCTTTTCATCAAATCCAATCCGACTAGAGTAGGAGAGACAGCCACCCGCTAGCCACCTTTATGCACGGTGTGCATGTGTGTCGGTGGAACCAGTCTCACGTAAGCGTACGTGTAAATTCAGTCCGGGCCGCTTCATCCCACAATACCGCCAGAAAAGAATAAGACTAGTAGAGGCAAGCAAATTGACAAATCATCGCCCACAACTTTTGTGTTCTACTCGTGCATAGAATCTACGTATAGAAAACCTGGCTCTGATGCCACTGTTGGGTAACGTAGCATAAATTCAATATTTTCCTACGCATATTCAGATCTTCCTATGGAGAGACCAGCAACGAGAGAGGGATAAGAGCATCTTCATACCTTTGAAGATCGCTAAGCGGAAGCGTTGCTAGAATGCGGTTGATGGAGTCGTACTCGCAGCGATTCCGATCTAGTGCCGAACTACGGCACCTCCGCGTTCAACACACGTGCAGCCCGGTGACGTCTCCCGCACCTTGATCCAGCAAGGAGGAGGGAGAGGTTGGGGAAGAACTCCAGCAGCACGATGGCATGGTGTCGATGGAGAGACGAGGTCTCCCGGCAGGGCTTCGCCAAGCACCGGCAGAGAGGAGGAGAAAGAAGAGCAGGGCTGCGCCGAGGGAGAGGGAAAGGTCTGGTCTCCAATGGCCAAAAGTGCCCACTATATATAGGGGGAGGGGAGAGGGGGTGCCACCCCTAGGGTTCCCACCCTAGGGGGTGCGGCAGCCCCCCCAGAAGGGAGGTGCGGCGGCCAGAAGGGGGAGGAGGGGGTGGCGCACCAACTGGTGGGCCTTAGGCCCACCTGGCTTAGGGTTTGCCCGCCCCTTTTCTCTCCCTTGCGCAATGGGCTGAGTGGGGAGGCGCACCAGCCCACCTAGGGGCTGGTTCCCACCCCACTTGGCCAACCTTACCTGCCGGGGTCGTTGCCCCGTTTTGGTGGTCCCCCGGGGCCACCTCCGGTGGTCCCGGTGGTCCCGGTACGTTACCGGTGATGCCCGAAACACTTCCGGTATCCGAAACCATCCGTCCTATATATCAATCTTTATTTCCGGACCATTCCGGAGCTCCTCGTGACGTCCGGGATCTCATCCGGGACTCCGAACAACTTTCGGTAACCTCGTATAATAATTCCCTATAACCCTAGCGTCATCGAACCTTAAGTGTGTAGACCCTACGGGTTCGGGAGACAGGCATACATGACCGAGACACCTCTGTGGCCAATAACCATCAGCGGGGTCTGGATACCCATGGTGGCTCCCACTTTCTCCACGATGATCTCATCGGATGAACCACGATGTCAAGGATTCAATCAATCCCGTGTACGATTCCCTTTGTCTGTCGGTATAGAACTTGCCCGAGATTCGATCGTCGGTATACCTATATCTTGTTCAATCTCGTTACCGGTAAGTCTCTTTACTCGCCGTATCACGTCATCGTGTGACTAACTCCTTAGTCGCATTGAGCTCATGATGATGTTCTACCGAGTGGGCCCGGAGATACCTATCCGTCACGCGGAGTGACAAATCCTGATCTCGATTCGTACCAACCCAACACACACTTTCAGAGGTACCCGTAGTGCACCTTTATAGTAACCCAGTTATGTTGTGACGTTTGATACACCCAAAGCACTCCTACGGTATCCGGGAGTTGCACAATCTCACGATCGAAGGAAAATATACTTGACATTAGAAAAGCTTTAGCATACGAACAATACGATCTAGTGCTATGCTTAGGATTGGGTCTTGTCCATCACATCATTCTCCCAATGATGTGATCCCGTTATCAATGACATCTAATGCCCATGATCAGGAAACCATGATCATCTATTGACTAACGAGCTAGCCAACTAGAGGCTTGCTAGGGACACATTGTGATCTATCTATTCACACATGTATTACTGTTTCCTGTTAACACAATTATAGCATGAACAATAGACGATTATCATGAACAGGGAAGTATGATAATAACCATTTTATTATTGCCTCTAGGGCATATTTCCAACAATGCCTTCCCGGGGCATCCCCAAGCTTAGGCTTTTACGACATCCTTGAATCATCTTGGGGTGCCTTGGGCATCCCCAAGCTTGAGCTCTTGCCACTCTTTATCTTTTTGGTCATAAGAACTTCACCCAAAACTTGAAAACTTCACAACACGAAACATAAACAGAAACTCGTGATAACATTAGTATAAGAAAGCAAACCACCACTTCCTTAGGTACTGTAGCAAACTTAAATTCTACTTATGTTGATGTTGGGTTACTGTATTTTCAATCTTCCATGCCTAATACCCGCCGATACTATCCATAGTTTAATCAAAATAAGCAACCAACACAACAAAAACAGAATCTGTTAACATCAGACCAGTCTGTAGCAATCTGTATACTTCGTATACTTCTGGTACTTCAAAAATTCTGAAAAATTACGACAGTCTGAAGAATTTGTGTAGCAATCAGCAGCAGAAAGAATCAACTCAAAAGCTCTTACAGAAAAATAAATGAAAATTCTTTTCGTGAGCAAAAAGTTTCTGTCTTTTCCAGCATGACCAAATGATCATCCCCAAGACTAATCATAACGGTTTTGCTTGGCACAAACGCAAAAAGAAACACAAAAAACACAATCATAATAGAATTATGAATGTGTGAATAACACAAAACATAAAGAAAAAGGATAGATTCGTTGGGTTGCCTCCCAACAAGCGCTATTGTTTAACGCCCTTAGCTAGGCATTGATAATTCAATGATGCTCACATAAAAGACAAGAATTGAAGCACAACGAGAGCATCATGAAGCATGTGAAAATCACATCTAAGTCTAACATACTTCCTATGCATAGTCATTTTATAGGAAAACAGATTGTCAAGACAACCAATAGATACCATATGCAAGGAAGAAGAAAGAGACAATAGCAATCTCCACATAACGAGAGGTAAATTGGTAACATGAAATTTTCTACCACAATATTTTCCTCTCTCATAATAACTACATGTGGGATCATATTCAAATTCCACAATGTAGCTATCACATAGGATATTCTTTTCATGACCCACATGCATGCAAAGTTGACGCTCTTCAAAAATAGTGGGATTATCATCTAAAGTCATGACTTCTCCAAACCCACTTTCAATCTTATTGCAAATATCATATTCATCATGAGACTTAAACAAATTTTCAAGATCATAAGAAAGATCATCACCCCAATCACGATCATTGCAACAAGTAGTGGACATAGCAAAACTAGCATCCCCAAGCTTAGGGTTTTGCATATTTTTAGCATGATTGTCACTAATAGAATTTATAGTGAAACCATTGCAATCATGCTTTTCATCCAAGGAGCCCTCATGAATCACTTCACAAATTTCTTCCTCACAATTTTAAGATTCACGCATCTCAAGCAAAACTCCATAAAGATAGTCAAGTGCACTCAACTCACTAGCAATTGGATCAACATAATTGGATCTCTTAAAGAGATTAGCAAGTGGATGAGGATCCATATCACTATATTTTCAGCAAGCAAAGATCCAAGCATATTGAAGGCACATAGCAAACAAGCGAACAGAAAGCAAGCGAGAGAAAAGGGCGAATGAAAAAGGCAAACGAAGAAAAGGGCAAACGAAAAAGGCAAATTGGTGAAGTGGGGGAGAGGAAAACGAGAGGCAAGTGGAAAACAAAGTAAATGCAAGAGATGAGTTTGTGGGACCTACTTGGATAGATCTCTCCTTCCCGGCAACGGCGCCAGAAATACTTGTGCTACTGCAACAAAAGACCTTCCAACGGTGCCAGAAACAAGCGTGCTGACGGGAGACTTTTCTTGTCTTGATACTCCATAGCAACGGCACCAGGAATCCTTTTGCTACGTCTACACCTTTAGGGACTTCCTAGGCAAATATGCAAAGGATTCCCCCGTGGCCTTGGAGCCTTACGTTGGTGTTCCCTCAAAGCGGAAAGGGTGATGTAACACAGCGGTGGTAAGTATTTCCCTCAGTTTTGAGAACCAAGGTATCGATCCAGTGAAGGAATATCACAAGTACCTGCACAAACACAAAGAGCTTGCTCCCAACACTATGAAGGGGTTGTCAATCCCTTATATATTGTTTGCCAAGTGAGAACTGAAAGCAACAAAGAAACAAAGCAAAGTAAAAGCAAAAGTGGAAACGATAGGTGTGAATAGACCCTGGGGCCGTAGTGTTCACTAGTGGCTTCTCTCATGAAAGCAAGTAGATGGTGGGTGAACGAATTACTGTCGAGCAATTGATAGAACCGCGCAAAGTCGTGAAGTTATCTATGGCAATGATTATATCTATAGGCATGACGTCCAAAACAAGTAGACCGATACTTTCTGCATCTACTACTATTACTCCACACGTCGACCGCTATCCAACATGCATCTAGTGTATTAAGTTCATGAGAACAGAGTAACACCTTAAGCAAGATGACATGATGTAGATGGACAATCTCATATCTACGATAAAATCCCATCTTGTTACCCTTGATGGCAACAACACGATGCGTGCCTTGCTGCCCTTTTTGTCACTGGGAAAGGTCACCACACGGTATGAACCCAAAACCAAGCACTTCTACCATTGAAAGAATCATAGATCTAGTTGGCAAAACAAAACCCAAGACTCGGAGAGACTTACAAGGATATCAAATCATGCATATAAGAAATCAGCAAAGACTCAAATATATATCATAGATAATCTGATCACAAATCCAGAATTCATCGGATCTCCACAAACACTCTGCCAAAGAGGATTACATCGGATAGATCTCCATGAAGATCATGGAGAACTTTGTATTGAAGATCCAAGAGAGAGAAGAAGCCATCTAGCTACTAACTACGGACCCGTAGGTCTGAAGTGAACTACTCACGAGTCATTGGAGGGGCGATGATGTTGATGAAGAAGCCCTCCAAATCCAAAGTCCCCTTCGGCAGGGCACCGGGAAGGGTCTCCAGATGAGATCTCGCGGAAACGGAAGCTTGCGGCGGCGGAAAAGTGTTTTCGTGGACGCCCTGATTTTTTCAAGATTTTTAGGGAATATATAGGCCAAAGACCTAGGGCAGGGGAGCGCCAGGGGGGACACAAGCTTGGTTGCAGCGGCCTCCCCCCTGGCCACGACAACAGGGCTTGTGGGCCCCCTGTGGGCCCACTTGCTTGGCCCTCAAGCCTCCCGATCTTCTTCCGTTCTGGAAGAATTCATTTCGGGGATTTTATTCCGTTTGGACTCCGTTCCAAAATCAGATATGAAAAGAGTCAAAAACACAGAAAAACTGTAACTGTCACTTGCACTGAGTTAATAAGTTAGTCCCAAAAAATATATAAAAGGTAAACAAAACATCCAAAGTTGACAGGATAACAACGTGAAACCATCAAAAATTATAGATACGTTTGAGACGTATCAAGAGATGCCATTTAGCTCCAGCTTCCATAGCGACTTAAATTTATCACCATAGCTATGCCCCCTTCCTTTCCAATTGAAGGGCGAGTTACAATACTTCAAAGATACTTCCATGAATCGCCCAAGTAGCGGGTTATGATGTATGTCACCCATTTGGCGAGTCACCAAATCCTTTTTGAACATACTATAGACCCATACTAGCGAGTTCGAATACTTCATAGTTTTTACCGAATCGCCTCGTTCCCCTCTCTTTTGTAGTCATGGCCATTTCGAAGTGCAACTGGTAACCAACAAAAATCGATGATGCTACTCTCGAGAAGTTTGTTAAGGCGGGTCTTCTTGACAATAAGGTAACCATTGGTTGGAGAACCGCCCCGGGCGAGTTGACTCCCAATCCCGCTGCAGGATAAGTAGTCATCTTTACCGATTACCTTGAACGATGTTTCAAACCGCCCGGGTCAAAGTTTTTTCGAGACGTCTTGCATTTCCTCAACGTTCATCCTCAAGACCTGGGACCCAACTCCATCAGCAACCTTTGCCAGTTCCAGGTATTTTGTGAGGTATACTTGCAGAGAGAGCCCATAGTTCCTTTATTTTGGAACTTCTTCCATTTGAATCGCCAGACCGAGTTTCCCAACGGTCCCAACCACGAGCTTGGAGGAGTCAACATTCAAAGATGCCGCAAGCGTGGATTTCCATCAGTCCTTCTACCCAGCCATCCCAAGGGCTGGGGCGAGTCATGGTTTTATTGCCGGGACACCTCTCCACCTGGCGAAAACCCACTCCCGGGTTTCAGAGTAGATCGCCTGCCTATGGACTTCAAATTGCCCGAGAAGCTCACAAAAGAGGAAGAGTTGGAGTTTATCCCCATTTTCTCCGAGTTAAAGTCTTTGACCAACTACGGGCTCATCGGGATTGATTTGTTCCGCTGCTGGGTGGAGTGGAATATTATTCCCCTTAGTCACCGAGACGGGATGATGTATCAATATGATGGTACAGTAAATCATCCACAGTGCTTCCACCACAAAAGACTCTCAGAGAGTGAAATTGTTGGAAGCATCAAGAAGCTAACCGGTGAGCTTTTGGAAGAATGTGCCAAGATTGGGCTCAAGGCCTTCTGCCGCTCCAACCCGGTGCCGCCAATAGGAATCCAAGCCGCCTTTCGTTTCTTTATACTTACCAATGCTATTGGTTTGAAATTCACTTCTATTCATCAGAAAAGTGATCCATTTTGGTGAAGGGGCCCCAAAGTGACCGCCAAGAAGACCACCAAGCCGCCACCAAAGAAGAGGAAGAAAACAAGCAAAGGTAAAGCCGCCGCCAAAGATTCATCTGTTGTCGGCGAGTCATGAGATGCCGATGAAATCTCACAGGTAAGACTTCCCCCTCACTCATTACCTGTGTATTCCGACTTATGCTTATACCATGCGTCTTTATGTGTAGGGAGAGGACAATGAGAGCCAATATGATGCGGTCGAGGTAATTTCTATTTCTTCCGACTCACCTTCTCCTTCTCCTAGACCAGCCAGACGGATCTGTGGGAAAGTGCCCATGTCTCACCCATATGCTTATATGGACCCTGATTTCCTTTTGAACAAAGCAAGATATACCCCCAAGCGCAAGACCCGTAGTCACTCTGGCGACTATTTCTCCAGACTGCCTGAGAAGACAACCGGTCGGAAACGCACCAGCGAGGTACACTTTTGTTTTATCATACCCTTCCTTGCGTAAAATATGACTCACCACTCCTTTAACTTTTAAGCCTTTATTCTACCAGACTTCTCCCCGTACATCTGGCGACTCAGCAATATCAGCTCTCACGCCGATGGTTCGTGTGCAAGGGTGAGTCCCTTTGTTAATTCCAATTTCTTCTAAACAACGATATGTGCTTTTAATCTTGGTGCCTTTGTCTCAGAGCACAAGCGAAGAGAAGGAAAACTGGCGACTTATCTTCTTCTCCTAAAACCACTGAAGCCTTAGGCACGAGTGCCTCTGTCCCAAAGATTTATGAGGAGCAAGCGGCGGCTCATGATATTCCTGTGGATGATATTCCCGATGTCCGGGATGAATCGCCCATAATTTTGAAGGAAACTGCTGACAAAGCTAACCCGCCAAGCCCTCTCAAGGCGACTGAAGATCCATATGATGTCGTAGTCACTGGTATTGGCTACTCCACTCCTCCAGTTGCGGTACTGTCCAAGCATACCTCCAAGGAATCTCGTCCTTCCCCTGATTAAGACGCCAGTAAATTCAGGCTCCCCCATTACGAGAGGCTGGAGTTTGACCAAATTTTCTCTATCTTCGCGAGTCACCTAGAGAGGGATTATGAGATGAACAAAAGCTTGATTCATCTTATGAAGGTTAAGCATGAGGTACGTCTACTTATGTATTCTCTTCCACCCATTAGCCTTCCAAAGCCCGACTCATCTTTTGAAAGATGAGCCGTGTCTTGAATATAGTCAAAATCTTCAACCTGTAGCCCCCAAGGGCCGGGTCATATTTTGAAAGATGAGCCGGGTCTTGAATATAGTTAAAATCTTCAACCTGTAGCCCCCAAGGGCCGGGTCATCTTTTGAAAGATGAGCCGGGTCTTGAATATAGTTAAATCTTCAACCTGTAGCCCCCAAGGGCCGGGTCATCTTTTGAAAGATGAGCTGGGTCTTGAATATAGTTAAAATCTCCAACCTTTAGCCCCCAAGGGTCGGGTCATCTTTTGAAAGATGAGCCGGGTCTTGAATATAGTTAAAATCTTCAACCTGTAGCCCCCAAGGGCCGGGTCATCTTTTGAAAGATGAGTCGGGTCTTGAATATAGTTAAAATCTTCAACCTGTAGCCTCCAAGGGTCGGGTCATCTTTTGAAAGATGAGCTGGGTCTCAAATACGGTATGACTTTGAATAAAATCATACATTAGCCCCCAAGTGTCAGGAGTATTGCTTGCAATAACGTTGAAACTTATCTCCCCAAATTTTATGTGCAGGAGTCTATGACCCAGACTGAGTCGCCTTTAGCCGACTTAAGGAAGAATATGGCTGAGCAACAAGATGCACAATCAGAGTCGGAGAGGAAATACTGCTTGGTTCTGGCTGAGCTGGAGAGGATGAAGGCTGACCATCAAAAACTAGAGAAGAAAGCCAAAGCTGACCAAGCCGCCATCCTTAAGCGTGCTGAGCAAGTTGAGGAAAAGTTGGAAGCCGCCCAACAAGAGCTTTCCGGCTAAAAAAAGCACATTTCCAACATGAGTGTCGCTATGTTTGGTAAGCATTAACCCTTGCCTGTTGAAGAAATAATATGGACTCCCAAAAAACTATTACATACTGATGTGTCCTTTGTAGGTTCACATGCCGCCAATCTTCTAGACGACTGCATGCTGAGGCTCAAGGCTATATATACTTTCGTCAAGAAGCTATATACCGGGGGCGTGCTGACGATTAAGGCGGTGATGGGCAGCAAGGAGCCAGTCAGATCCATCAAGCACATGCTCGGCTATCTGTCCACATTGCCTCCTCAAATAGAGGAACTGAAAAGGTCAGCCGCCCGGAAGGGAGTCCTGAACACCCTGAGTCGGTATTTAGCCTATGCCCCGGAGCTCAAACTAGAATAAATAGCCGCCAGCTACCCTGAGCTGAAGGATGACCGGTCAGAGTTCACCGAGGTGGACTACTGATACGTCTCCAACGTATCTATAATTTTTGATGGTTTCATGCTATTATCTTGTCAAACTTTGGATGTTCTGTATGCCTTTTATATCTTTTTTGGGACTAACTTATTAATTCCGTGCCAAGTGCCACTTCCTATTTTTTCCGTGTTTCTGACCCTTTTCAGAGGAGGATTTTAAACGGAGTCCAAACGGAATAAAACTTCCGAAAAGATTTTTTCCAAAACAGAAGACGATCAGGAGACTTGAGAACCAAGACAGGGGGTCACCAGGGACCACACAAGCCCTCATGGCGCGGCCAGGGGAGCGCCTCTGAGGCTTTTGGGCTCCCTGGGCCTCATGTGCCCTAGGTCTTTCGCCTATATAGTCCCTAAAATCCGAGAAAAAAATCAAGAGATCAACAAAAACACTTTTCCGCCGCCACAAGCTTCTGTCTCCGCAAGATCCCATCTGGGGCACGTTCTGGTGCCCTGCCGGAGGGGGGATTCGGATACGGAGGGCTTCTTCATCAACACCATGACCTCTCCGATGATGCGTGAGTAGTTGACCATAAACCTACGGGTCCATAGCTAGTAGCTAGATGACTTCTTCTCTCTCTTGGATCTTCAATACAAAGTTCTCCATGATCTTCATGGAGATCTATCCGATGTGATCTTCTTTTGCGATGTGTTTGTCGAGATCCGATGAATTGTGGATTTATGATCAGATTATCTATGAATCTTATTTGAGTTTCTTCTGATCTCTTATATGCATGATTTCATATCCTTGTAATTCTCTTCGAGTTGTGGGTTTTGTTTGGCCAGCTTGATCTATGATTCTTGCAATGGGAGAAGTGCTTGGTTTTGGGTTCATACCATGCAGTGACCTCACCCAGTGACAGAAGGGGTAGCGAGGAACGCATCATGTTGTTGCCATCAAGGGTAAAAAGATGGGGTTTTCATCATTGCTTTGAGTTTATCCCTCTACATCATGTCATCTTGCTTAAGGCGTTACTCTGTTCGTCATGAACTCAATATACTAGATGCATGCTGGATAGCGGTCGATGTGTGGAGTAATAGTAGTAGATGCAGAAAGTATCAGTCTACTTGTCTTGGACGTGATGCCTATATGTATGATCATTGCCTTAGATATCGTCATGACTTTGCGCGGTTCTATCAATTGCTCGACAGTAATTTGTTCACCCACCGTAATATTTGCTATTTTGAGAGCAGCCTCTAGTGAACACTATGGCCCCCGGGTCTACTTCACACCATATTTTCAGCCTTGCACTTTTACTTCGTTGCACTTTCTGCCTTCAGTTCTCACTTTAAAATCAATCTTGAAGGGATTGAC
This sequence comes from Hordeum vulgare subsp. vulgare, assembly GCF_904849725.1. Classification (NCBI taxonomy): domain Eukaryota; kingdom Viridiplantae; phylum Streptophyta; class Magnoliopsida; order Poales; family Poaceae; genus Hordeum; species Hordeum vulgare. The sequence continues at coordinate 421,732,878 of NC_058522.1, read as the reverse complement.
AACCCCTTTATAGCGTTGGGTGCAAGCTGTTTTGTGTTTGTGCAGGTACTTTGGACTTGACGCGATTCTCCTACTGGATTGATACCTTGGTTCTCAAATTGAGGGAAATACTTACTGCTCCTGTGCTGCATCGCCCTTTCCTCTTCAAGGGAAAAACCAACGCAAGCTCAAGAGACGACAGAAGATTTCTGTCGTTGTAGGAGAAGGATTTCTGGCGCCGTTTCCGGGGAGGATCAAGTCAAGAACTCATCCAAGTAAGTGTCGCAAACTCATCTCTTGCATTTACTCTTTTTTTCCTCTCGTTTTCCTCTCCCCCTCTAACATCCCAAATTTTTAGATTTGGTATGTTAACAGGATCATTCTTTGTCATCTTGATTTCAATGCGTGTTTGAATTTTTCTGAATATTCTTTTCATTATGCAACTGAGGGCAATTTATATTGGAGTGGAGATAACATGACTTCTCCCGATTCAAATAAAAAGTTCATAATGTCCAGAATATTATTTGAAGTTGCGTCATATGGTTTTGCAAATTTCATAATCTCCGAAATCATTTTGAGTTGATTTTTTTTCAATTCCCGTTGTGTAGCCTTTTGCATATAAATTTATTTTCAAAAATTTGCATTAGGTCGAACTAGTGTTCCTTTAGAATACTAGTTGGATATTTTCTGTTTTTTCTAGTATTTTGAGATTTTTTTGGTATTTATTTAGCTAGGAAATATATATATATATATATATATATATATATATATATATATATATATATATATATATATATTTATCTTTCTGGTTGTTTAAAAAAAAGGGGTGCATAGGCCGAGCCAGCCGACCAGGCTTAGTCCAGCCAGCCAACCGGGCTAGCCAGTCAGGCAGCGCTAGCGCTAGCGCTAGCAGCCACGGGCCAGGTGAGCGCTCCAGGCTCCACCGAAACAAGACCAGCGACCGAGCCGCCAGGTCGTCCCCTAGCGTCTCGCTCGAGGGACCATCGCCCAGGATCCATCCCAGCGCTCCAGAAATTCCTGGCCAACGCTCCAGGCCAGCTCCCGTAACCAGCCAGGATTTCCTAGCGCACGCATCGCCAGGACTATGTCTCGCGAGCGGAATATTCCCAGGACCGAGACCGAGCCAGGCACGAGTCACCCCAGGACTCTCCTCGCGAGGGCTTATATCTAGGACCAAGAACACTTGTAGCCCATTTCTTTTCCCGAGTCAACAAATTCCTTCTATCGCCTTGTTCGCCTCAGCCACCGCCCACCCCTTACCATCTCACCGGAGCATCCTGCTGCAGCAGCCACCGCATAGCACGCCGGAGTCGCTCATCTTCGTCGGAGTTAGCCGCCGTCGCCGGAGTTTGTCGGAGTTCGTTTGACCGTCACCGAAGCACCACCGGAGGCACCACGTGGGAACCAACCCGTTTTTCACTGTTGTTCGTGGTAAGCACGTGCACGTAATCCGATTCATCCAATCCGCGGAATTGCTACAGTACCCGTATTACACCTATTTTAAGCTGTTTTTAGATCGGACAGATTTTCGGTAAGATTTTGAAACGTGTTTAACTTTTGATCCGTAACTCCGAATTAGGAAATTCTTTTTCTTGTGTTCTCGTATTGATGAGTAGAATTTGATAGAACCAATAGTTTTTGGGTTATCATTATTTAAAATTTTAGTTGGATCAGATTTAGTTCAAACCTCCCGGAGGCCATATTTTGCAAACCGTTCATCTAATTTAATTATTTCTTTTGCTTTGTGCTCCCACTATAATGTAGATAATAAATATCTACTCATATGTTTCTGTTAGTTGAGTTTTCATTGAATTCTTTGTTGTTGATTTTATTTCGATGTTATGTGAGTACGGTTTATTTATCGATGCCTTCGTCGAATATATATAGATTGTCCGGAGTGTGGAGTGGATCAGAATTAAGCGTTAGAGTACTTCAGCATCGTTCAAGGCAAGTTTGCACTTTTGATTATGCTCATCCTATATGTATGCTTTGCATTGTTATGATATGTTATGTGTTTGGTGTGATTCTTATATTGCTTGTCGCCATATGTGTGTCGTGGATTGCGTTGTTTAATTGTGTGCTTGGATATGCTATGGTAGACGTCGACTCGTACCGACTATTTTATGAAGTAGTGAGTGTTTATAGCTGTAGGCTCGGGATTTTGCTCGAGTGAATGCGTCTATGGTTGAGCGCTCTATTGTCCCTAGAGAAAGCGCCATGACTGAGCGCACTTGAGTTGTCGGGACTTAAATCAGGTGAATGCGTTGATGGTTGAGCGCTTTGGAGTCCCCATTGAATGCGTCATCGACTGAGTGCACTTGATACATCTTGAAGATCTTTGTCATCTCACCGTAGGTTTGTGAGTTCTCTCTTGCGGGTTTAAATTGGTTGTGGCGTGTGAGACCTTGATCAGTTCATGGAGGTAGGTGAAGTTAGTTTTATGCCCAACCAACTCGACTGTTTTGTTTGTCATACATTGCTTATATATGTAGGTTTGCATTATCATTATGTGTGAATTGCCAATACATTCAATGTATTGACCCTTGTGGCTGCAACTTATCATGTTGCAGGATATTCAGATGATCAGTGAGATACAGTAGGGTCCCGAGTCTTCACTCAACCTTTTCGCCGGTGGGCTATGATGGGACTCATCGTTATTATTTTGCTACCTTTCCGCTGCCATTATTTATTAGAGATAGCTAAGTTCTATGCAGATTGTTATACTTTATAAATTCTGGATCATACGTTGTAATAAATGATGCACTTGCTATTCTGGTATTCTTCTATACTGTGTGTGCTAGCGAGTCGATCCAGGGACTAGCACAGTTAAGCACAGAGACTCAAATCCTTCGAGGTTTGGTCGTTACACCCCCACTTCTGAAAAAAAATTACAAAAATATTTCCCTTTTTCGTTTGCCTTTTTCGTTCGCCCTTTTCTCTAGCTTGCTTCCTGTTCGCTTGTGTGGGATAGTCTACCTGCCTCATGGCTAGACCCACCGCTCCGAACGATACTCCCGAGAAAGAAGTTCTCAATTTCAAGCAAAATGAGGAAGAAAACTTAAAGGATGCTTGGTATAGGATTTGCAATACTCAGAGTAGATCTCCTCGCAAGCAATCTACTACCGTCCTGCTTCGTTGTTTTTATGTGGGTATTTCTCCTTGGAATAGGTATATTCTTGACACCATCGTAGGCGGAAATTTCTTGGGTAGCCATACCATTGATTCTTACGGAGCTGTAATAAATTTGGTAGGCTCACCCCCACTCATGGTTGATGGAACTACCTTAACTCTGGAACATGTGATGCGTAGGCTAGACGTCATTGAAAATAAAGTTGCTACGATCGAACTCATTGAGAATTTGGATAAAAAGATCCACAATCAAATCACTCAGTATGGATCCAAGGTGGGAATGGTTTTGAAAAATTTAAAGGGTAAGGAACCCACAGTTAACGAAAAACTATGTCATGATTCCGCTAGGATTGGCAAACTAGAGGATGTTATAACCAAGTTGGGTTACGCTTTTGCCGCTGTGTAGAATACTCCAAACTTTGCCCATAATAACGCCACCAAGTCTATTTTTGTACCTAAAAATAGTGGTGAATCATCTAGTAAGAAAGATGAATACCTTAAGATGACGAGTGATCACGCTACATATGGTTTGAGCACCAAAGACGACGATACGTGATTCTATCGTTTTATGCCTAGCTAAGGGCGTTAAACAATAGCGGTTGTTGGGAGGCAACCCAATGAATTTATCTTTTTCTTTATGTTTTGTTGCATCCACACCATCATAATTATGTTATGATTGTGTCTTTTGTGTTTCTTTTTGTGTTTGATCCAAGCAAAACCTTTATGACTAGTTTTGGTGATGGTTGTTTGATCCCGCTGGAAAAAGACAGAAACTTTTCGCTCACGAGATTATTTTTCATTTTTATTCAGAAAGAGCTTTTGAGTTGATTATTTTTGCTTCTGGTTGATATGCCTTTTTCCCAGGCAGTCGTAATGTTTCAGAATTTTTGAGGTACCAAAAGTATACGAAGTATACAGATTGCTACAGACTGGTCTATTTTTGACAAATTCTGTTTTTGTTGAGTTGGTTGCTTGTTTTGATGAAACTATGGATAGTATCGGGGGGTACCAGCCATGGAAAAGTGAGAATACAGTAATCTAGCACCAATATGAATAGAATTCAAGTTTGCTACAGTATCTAAAGAGGTGGTAGTTTGTTTTCTTGTGCTAATGATATCACGAGTTTCTGTTTAAGTTTTGTGTTGTGAAGTTTTCAAGTTTTGGGTGATGTTCTCATCGACAAAGGGATAAAGAGTGGAAATAGCTCAAGCTTGGGGATTCCCAAGGCACCCCAAGACAAATACAAGGACACCAAAAAGCTTAAGCTTGGGGATGCTCCGGGAAGGCATCCCCTCTTTCGTCTTCAATCCATCGGTAACATTACTTGGAGCTATATTTTTATTCACCACATGATATGTGTTTTGCTTGGAGCGTCTTGTATCGTAGGAGTATTTTCTTTTTGTTGTGTCACAATCATCCTTGCTGCACACCTTTTGAGAGAGACATGCACTCATCGTGATTTTGCTAGAATGCTCATCGTGCTTCACTTATATCTTTTGAGCTAGATAATTTTGCTCTATGTGCTTCACTTTGATATTTTAGAGCACGGCGGTGCGTGACTTGGTAGTTGGTTTGTGCTATGAAAGTAGTCCCAAAGGTGATAGGTACCCAAAGAGGATACAAAAACCTCCATCTTCATGTGCATTGAGTAGAAAGAGAAGTTTTGATTCCTCTCAATTAGTTTTGAGACGTTGATACGTCTCCAACGTATCTATAATATTTCATGGTTTCATGCTAGTATCTTGTCAAACTTTGGATGTTTTGTATGCCTTTCATATATTTTTTGGGACTAACTTATTAACTCAGTGCCAAGTGCCAGTACCTGTTTTTTCCATGTTTTTGAGCCTTTCACACGAGATTTTGAAACGGAGTCCAAACGGAAGAAAATCCCCGAAAAGATTTTTTTCTAGAACGGAAGAAGATCGGGAAGCTTGGGAGCCAAGGCAGGGGAGCCTTAGGGGCCCCACAAGCCCCCACCCCGCGGCCAGGGGGGAGGCCGCGCCATCCAGGCTTGTGGGCCCCCTGGACGCCCTTCGCCCTAGGTCTTTCGCCTATATATTCCCATAAATTCCAGAAAAAAATCAGGAGATCATCGAAAGTAGTTTTCCGCCGCCGCAAGCTTCTGTCTCCGCAAAATCCGATCTGGGGCACGTCCTCGTGCCGTGCTGGAGGGGGGATTCGAATACGGAGGGCTTCTTCATCAACACCATGACCTCTCCGATGACGCGTGAGTAGTTCACCATAGACCTACGAGTCCATAGTTAGTAACTAGATGGCTTCTTCTTTCTCTTGGATCTTCAATACAAAGTTCTCCATGATCTTCGTGGAGATCTATCCGATGTAATCTTCTTTTGCGGTGTGTTTGTCGAGATCCGATGAATTGTGGATTTATGATCAGATTATCTATGAATCTTATTTGAGTTTCTTCTGAACTCTCTTATGCATGATTTCGTATCCTTGTAATTCTCTTCGAGTTGTGGGTTTTGTCTGGCCAACTAATCTATGATTCTTGCAATGGGAGAAGTGCTTGGTTTTGGGTTCATACCATGCGGTGATCTCACCCAGTGACAGAAGGGGTAGCGAGGCACACATCGTGTTGTTTCCATCAAGGGTAAAAAGATGGGGTTTTCATCATTGGTTTGAGATTATCCCTCTACATCATGTCATCTTGCTTAAACGTTACTCTGTTTGTCATGAACTCGATACACTAGATGCATGCTGTATAGCGATTGATGTGTGGAGTAATAGTAGTAGATGCAGAAAGTATCGGTCTACTTGTCTCGGACGTGTATATGTATGATCATTGCCTTAGATATCGACTTTGCGCGGTTCTATCAATTGCTCGACAGTAATTTGTTCACCCACCATAATACTTGCTATTTTGAGAGAAGCCTCTAGTGAACACTATGGCCCCCAGGGTCTACTCCACACTATATTTTCAGCCTTACACTTTTTTACTTCGTTGCACTTTCCGCCTTCAGATCTCACTTTGCAAACAATCTTGAAGGGATTGACAACCCCTTTGAAGCGTTGGGTGCAAGCTTGTTTGTGTTTGCGCAGGTACTCTGGACTTGACGAGACCCTCCTTCTAGATCGATACCTTGGTTCTCAAACTGAGGGAAATAATTACTGCTCCTGTGCTGCATCACCCTTTCCTCTTCAAGGGAAAAACCAATGCAAGCCCAGCCTCTGTCAACGTGTGAATTTCTGGCGCTGTTGTCTGTGGGATAGCAGAAGAATTTCTGGTGCCGTTGCCGGGGAGGATCAAGTCAAGAACTCATCCAAGTAAGTGTCGCAAACTCATCTCTTGCATTTACTTTGTTTGCCAGTTGCCTCTCGTTTTCCTCTCCCCCACTTCACAATTTGCCTTTTTTGTTTGCCTTTGCTTTGCTTGTGTGCCATGTGCCTTCAATATGCTTGCATCTTCGCTTGCTGAAAATCTAGTGATATGGATCCTCATCCACTTGCTAATCTCTTTAAGAGATCCAATTATGTTGATGCAATTGCTAGTGAGTTGAGTGCACTTGACTATCTTTATAGAGTTTTGCTTGAGATGCGTAAATCTGAAAATCGTGATGAAGAAATTCATGAAGTGATTCATGAGGGCTCCTTGAATGAAAAGCATGATTACAATGGTTTCACTATAAATTCTATTAGTGACAATCATGCTAAAAATATGCAAAACCCTAAGCTTGGGGATGCTAGTTTTGCTATGTCCTCTACTTGTTGCAATGATCAGGAATGGGGTGATGATTTTTCTTATGATCTTGAAAATTTGTTTAAACCTCATGATGAATATGATATTTGCAATATTATTGAAAGTGGGTTTGGAGAAGTCATGACTTTAGTTGATGATAATCCACTATTTTTGAAGAGCGTCAACTTTGCATGCATGTGGATCATGAAAATAATATCCTATGGGATAGCTATATTGTTGAACTTGAATATGATCCCACATGTAATTTCTATGAGAGAGGAAAATATTGTGGTAGAAACTTTCATGTTACCAAATTACCTCTCGTTATGTGGAGATTGCTATTGCCTCTTTCTTCTTCCTTGCATATGGTAACTATTGGTTGTCTTGACAATCTATTTTCCTATAAAATGCCTATGCATAGGAAGTATGTTAGACTTAGATGTGATTTTCACATGCTTTATGATGCTCTCGTTGTGCTTCAATTCTTGTCTTTTGTGAGAGCATCATTGATTTATCAATGCCTAGCTAAGGGCGTTAAACAATAGAGCTTGTTGGGAGGCAACCCAATGAATTTATATTTTTTCTTTCAGTTTTGTTGCGTCCACACCATCATAATTCTGTTGTGATTGTGTTTTTTGTGTTTCTTTTTTGTGTTTGAGCCAAGAAAAACCTTTATGATTAGTCTTGGTAATGGTTGTTTGATCCTGCTGGAAAAAGACAGAAACTTTTCGCTCACGAGATGATTTTTCATTTTTATTCATAAAGATGTTTTGAGTTGATTCTTTTTTATACTGGGTGATATGCCTTTTTCCCAGACAGTCGTAATTGTTCAGAATTTTGGAGGTACCAGAAGTATACGAAGTATACAGATTGCTACAGACTGGTCTGTTTTTGACAGATTCTGTTTTTGTTGAGTTGGTTGCTTGTTTTGATGAAACTATGGTTAGTATCGGGGGGTACTAGCCATGGAAAAGTGAGAATACAGTAGCCCAACACCAATATAGATAGAATTCAAGTTTGCTACAGTACCAAAAGAAGTGGTAGCTTGTTTTCTTGTACTAATGTTATCACAAGTTTCTGTTTAAGTTTTGTGTTGTGAAGTTTTCAAGTTTTTGGGTGATGTTCTCATGGACAAAGAGATAAGGAGTGGAAAGAGCTCAAGCTTGGGGATGCCCAAGGCATCCCAAGCCAAATTCAAGGACACCAAAAAGCCTAAGCTTGGGGATGCCCCGGGAAGGCATCCCCTCTTTCGTCTTCAATCCATCGGTAACATTACTTGGAGCTATATTTTTATTCACCAGATGATATGTGTTTTTCTTGGAGTGTCTTGTATCATAGGAGTCTTTTCTATTTCTTTGGTCATAATCATCCTTGCTGCACACCTTTTTGAGAGAGAGAGACATGCACTCATCATGATTTTGCTAGAATGCTCATAGTGCTTCACTTATATCTTTTGAGCTAGATACTTTTGCTCTTGTGCTTCACTTATATCTTTTGATCTAGATACTTTTTCTCTTGTGCTTCACTTATATCTTTAGAGCACGGCGGTGCGTGATTTGGTAGTTGGCTTATGCTATGAAAGTAGTCCCAAATGTGATAGGTACCCAAAGAGGATACAAAAACCTCCATCTTCATGTACATTGAATAGAAAGAGAAGTTTTGATTCCTCTCAATTAGTTTTGAGACGGGGATTCGGTAATATTAAGAGTTATGTTAGTAGGGTGTTGTGAATCTAGAAATACTTGTGTTGAAGTTAGTGATTCCCGTAGCATGCGCGTATGGTGAACCGCTATGTTAGGAAGTCAGAGCATATTTGATCTATTGATTGTCATCCTTTGTGTTGAGGTTGGGATCGCGCGATGCTTAACACCTACCAATCCTTCCCCTCGGAGTATGCGTTTAGCACTTTGTTTTGACTACTAATAAAAACTTTCGCAACAAGTATGTGAGTTCTTCATGACTAATGTGAGTCCATGGTATAGATGCACTTTCACCTTCCACCATTGGTAGCCTCTCAAGTGCCGCGCAATTCTCGCCGGTGCACAAACCCACCAAATTCCTTCCTCAAAACAACCACCATATCTACCTACTTTCGCATTTTCTTAGCCATTCCGAGATGTATTGCCATGCAACTCCCACCGTTCCGTCTCATGACTTGTGTCTTCACTCTCATATTGTCATTGCATGATCGTAAGATAGCTAGCGAGACGTTTCAACGTCATACGCCATGCTAGATCATTGCACATCCCGGTACACTGCCGGAGGCATTTCCTATGGAGTCATCATCATTGTGATCTTTGAGCTGTGAGTAAATAAAAGTGTGATGGTCATCATTATTAGAGCATTGTTCCATGTGAGGAAATAAAAAACGAGGCCAAAGAGCCCAAAAAAAAAAAAAAGGGGAGAAAAGAAAAGAAAAGAAAAAAGGAGGCCTAATAGCCCAAATGAAAAAAGAGAGAAAAAGAGAGAAGGAACAATGCTACTATCTTTTTCCACACTTGTGCTTCATGATAACACCATGTTCTTCATGACTGAGAGCTTCTTGCTTTGTCACTACCATATGCTAGTGGGAATCTTCATTATATAACTTGGATTGTATATTCCAATGATGGGCTTCCTCAAAATTGCCCTAGATCTTCGTGAGCAAGCAAGTTGGATGCACACCCACTAGTTTTCCTTTTGATCTTTCACATACTTATACTCTAGTGCATCTCTAGTATGGCAATCCCTACTCATTCACATTGATATCTGTTACTGGGCATCTCCATAGTCTATTGATACGCCGAGTCAATGTGACCATCTCCTCCTTTTTGTCTCACAACCACCACCACACTCTATTCCACCTATAGTGCTATATCCATGGCTCGCGCTGATGTATTGCGTGATAGTTATAAAAACTTTGAGAAAGTAAGAGTGCGAAAACAATTACTTGGCCAATACGGGGGTTGTGCATGATTTACATTAGTTGTGTGAGGATGATGGAGCATAGCCAGACTATATGATTTTGTAGGGATAACTTTCATTGGCCTTGTTATTTTGAAAGTTCATGATTACTTTGCTAGTTTGCTTGAAGTATTACTGTTTTCATGTCAATAGAAAACTATTGTTTCGAATCTTACGGATCTGAACATTCATGCCACGTGAAAGAAGTTGCAAAGGACAACTATGCTAGGTAGCATTCCACATCAAAAATTCATTCCTTATCACTTCCCTACTCGAGGACAAGCAAGAGTTAAGCTTGGGGATGCTTGATACGTCTCCAACGTATTTATAATTTTTGATGGTTTCATGTTATTATCTTGTCAAACTTTGGATGTTTTGTATGCCTTTTATTTATTTTTTGGGACTAACTTATTAACTCAGTGCCAAGTGCGAGTTCCTGTTTTTTCCATGTTTTTGACCCCTTTCAGAGGAGATTTTGAAATGGAGTCCAAACGGAAGAAAATCCCCGAAAATATTTTTTCTGGAACGGAAGAAGATTGGGAAGTTTGGGAGCCAAGGCAGGGGTGCCTCAGGGGCACCACAAGCCCCCTCCCCGTGGCCAGAGGGGAGGCCGCGCCATCCATGCTTGTGGGCCCCCTGGACGCCCTTTGCCCTAGGTCTTTCGCCTATATATTCCCATAAATTCTAGAAAAAATGAGGAAATCATCGAAAGTACTTTTCCGCCGTCGCAAGCTTCTGTCTCCGCAAGATCCCATCTGGGGCACGTCCTGGTGCCCTGCCGGTGGGGGGATTCGGATACAGAGGGCTTCTTCATCAACACCATGACCTCTCCGATGATGCGTGAGTAGTTCACCATAGACCTATGGGTTCATAGTTAGTAACTAGATGGCTTCTTCTCTCTCTTGGATCTTCAATACAAAGTTCTCCATGATCTTCATGGAGATCTATCCAATGTAATCTTCTTTTGCGGTGTGTTTGTCGAGATCCGACGAATTGTGGATTTATGATCAGATTATCTATGAATCTTATTTGAGTTTCTTCTGATCTCTCTTATGCATGATTTCATATCCTTGTAATTCTCTTCGAGTTGTGGGTTTTGTCTGGCGAACTAGATCTATGATTCTTGCAATGGGAGAAGTTCTTGGTTTTGGGTTTATACCGTGCGGTGACCTCACCTAGTGACAGAAGGGGTAGCGAGGCACGCATCATGTTGTTGCCATCAAGGGTAAAAATATGGGGTTTTGATCATTATTTTGATATTATCCCTCTACATCATGTCATCTTGCTTAAAACGTTACTTTGTTCATCATGAACTCAATAAACTAGATGCATGTTGGATAGCGGTCGATGTGTGGAGTAATAGTAGTAGATGCAGAAAGTATCAGTCTACTTATCTCGGACGTGATGCCTATATGTATGATCATTGCCTTAGATATCGTCATGACTTTGCGCGGTTCTATCAATTGCTCGACAGTAATTTGTTCACCCACCGTAATACTTGCTATTTTGAGAGAAGCCTCTAATTAACACTATGGCCCCCAGGGTCTACTCCACACCATATTTTCAGCCTTACACTTTTTACTTCATTGCACTTTCCGCCTTCAGATCTCACTTTGCAAACAATCTTGAAGGGATTGACAACCCCTTTGAAGCGTTGGGTGCAAGCTTGTTTGTGTTTGCGCAGGTACTCTGGACTTGACGAGACCCTCCTTCTGGATTGATACCTTGGTTCTCAAACTGAGGGAAATACTGACTGCTCCTGTGCTGCATCACCCTTTCCTCTTCAAGGGAAAAACCAACGCAAGCCCAACCTCTGTCAACGTGTCAATTTCTGGCGCTTTTGTCTGTGGGATAGTAGACGTGGGTTTGGTAATATTAAGAGTTATGTTAGTAGGGTGTTGTGAATCTAGAAATAGTTTTGTTGAAGTTAGTGATTCCTGTAGCATGCACGTATGGTGAACCGCTTTGTTAGGAAGTCGGAGCATAATTGATCTATTGATTGTCATCCTTTGTGTTGAGGTCGGGATCGCGCGATGGTTAACACCTACCAACCCTTCACCTAGGAGTATGCATTTAGCATTTTGTTTCGATTACTAATAAGAACTTTCGCAACAAGTATGTGAGTTCTTCATGACTAATGTGAGTCCATGGTATAGATGCACTTTCACCTTCCACGATTGCTAGCCTCTCTAGCGCCGCGCAACTTTCGCCGGTGCACAAGCCCACCATATGGCTTCCTCAAAACAGCCACCATACCTACCTACTATGGCATCTTCATAGCCATTCCGAGATATATTGCCATGAAACTCCCACCGTTCCGTCTCATGACTTGTGCCGTCACTCTCATATTGCCATTGCATGATCATAAGATAGCTAGCGAGATGTTTCTACGCCATACCCCAAGCTAGATCGTTGCACATCTCGGTACACTGCCGGAGGCAGTTGCTATAGAGTCATCATCGTTCTGAGCTTTGAGCTGTGAGTAAATAAAAGTGTGACGATCATCATTATTAGAGCATTGTCCCATATGAGGAAATAAAAAAAGGCCAAAGTTGCCCACATAAAAAATAAAGAGGCCAAAGAGCCCAAATAAAAAAAGAGAGAAAAAGAGAGAAGGGACAATGCTACTATATTTTCCACACTTGTGCTTCATAATAGCACCATGTTCTTCATGATTGAGAGCCTCTCATTTTGTCAGCACCATATACTAGTGGGAATCTTTATTATATAACTTGGCTTGTAGATTCCAGTGATGGGCTTCCTCAAATTGCCCTAGGTCTTCGCGAGCAAGTAAGTTGGATGCACACCCACTAGTTCTCCTTTTGAGCTTTCACATACTTATAGCTCTAGTGCATCCTTTGTATGGCACTCCCTACTCATTCACATTGATATCTATTAATTGGCATCTCCATAACCCTTTGATACGCCGATTCAATGTGACCATATCCTCCTTTTTGTCTCACAACCACCACCACACTCTATTCCACCTATAGTGCTATATCCATGGCTCACGCTCATGTATTACGTGATAGTTGAAAAAGGTTTGAGAAAGTAAGAGTGCGAAAACAATTACTTGGCCAATACCGAGGTTGTGCATGATTTAAATTAGTTGTGTGGGGATGATGGAGCATAGCTAGACTATATGATTTTGTAGGGTTAACTTTCTTTGGCCTTGTTATTTCGAAATTTCATGATTACCTTGCTAGTTTGCTTGAAGTACTATTGTTTTCATGTCAATAGCAAACTATTGTTTTGAATCTTACGGATCTGAACATTCATGTCACATGAAAGAAGTTACAAAGGACAACTATGCTAGGTAGCATTCCACATCAAAAATTCAGTCTTTATCACTTCCCTACTCGAGGACGAGCAGGAGTTAAGCTTGGGGATGCTTGATACGTCTCCAACGTATCTATAATTTTCGATGGTTTCATGCTATTATGTTGTCAAACTTTGGATGTTTTGTATGCCTTTTATACCTTTTTGTGACTAACTTATTAACTCAGTGCCAAGTGCCAGTTCCTGTTTTTTCCGTGTTCTTGACCCTTTTCACAGGAGGATTTTAAACGGAGTCCAAACGGAATAAAACTTCCGAAAAGATTTTTTTCCAAAATAGAAGACGATAGGGAGACTTGAGAACCAAGGCAGGGGGTCACCACGGACCCCACAAGCCCTCATGGTGCGGCCACGGGGGGCCAACGCCTCCCAGGCTTGTGGGCACCCTGGGCCTCCTCTGCCCTAGGTCTTTCGCCTATATATTCCCTAAAATCCTAGAAAAATCAAGAGATCAACGAAAACACTTTTCCGCCGCTGCAAGCTTCTGTCTCCGCGAGATCCCATCTGGGGTACGTTCTAGTGCCCTGCCGGAGGGGGGATTCAGATACGGAGGGCTTCTTCATCAACACCATGACCTCTCCGATGATGCGTGAGTAGTTCACCATAGACCTAGGGGTCCATAGCTAGTAGCTAGATGGCTTCTTCTCTCTCTTGGATCTTCAATACAAAGTTCTCCATGATCTTCATGGAGATCTATCCGATGTAATCTTCTTTTGCGGTGTGTTTGTCAAGATCCGATGAATTGTGGATTTATGATCAGATTATCTATGAATCTTATTTGAGTTTCTTCTAATCTCTTATATGCATGATTTCATATCCTTGTAATTTTCTTCGAGTTGTGGGTTTTGTTTGGCCAGCTTGATCTATGATTCTTGCAATGGGAGAAGTGCTTGGTTTTGGGTTCATACATGCGGTGACCTCACCCAGTGACAGAAGGGGTAGCGAGGCACGCATCGTGTTGTTGCCATCAAGGGTAAAAAGATGGGGTTTTCATCATTGGTTTGAGTTTATCCCTCTACATCATGTCATCTTGCTTAAGGCGTTACTCTGTTCGTCATGAACTCAATACACTAGATGCATGCTGTATAGCGGTCGATGTGTGGAGTAATAGTAGTAGATGCAGAAAGTATCGGTCTACTTGTCTCGGACGTGATGCCTATATGTATGATCATTGCCTTAGATATCGTCATGACTTTGCGCGGTTCTATCAATTGCTCGACAGTAATTTGTTCACCCACCGTAATATTTGCTATTTTGAGAGAAGCCTCTAGTGAACACTATGGCCCCCGGGTCTACTTCACACCATATTTTCAGCCTTACACTTTTACCGCGTTGCACTTTCTGCCTTCAGTTCTCACTTTAAAATCAATCTTGAAGGGATTGACAACCCTTTATAGCGTTGGGTGCAAGCTCTTTTGTGTTTGTGCAGGTACTTTGGACTTGACGCGATTCTCCCACTGGATTGATACCTTGGTTCTCAAACTGATGGAAATACTTACTGCTCGTGTGCTGCATCACCCTTTCCTCTTCAAGGGAAAAACCAACGCAAGCTCAAGACACGACAGAAGATTTCTGTTGCCGTAGCAACAAGCACTGAGTTATCATAGAATCTCACTTCACAACGACTCAACTGGCAGCCAGCTTGGATTTGAGTAAATACCAAGCCGCCTATGAGGAGAAGAAAAAGAAGGTGACGCCTCCCTCATACGAAATTGCTAGCTTGGTTCCTCATCGACCCAAGAATCCATTTGATCTTGACATGGACCTATCCCTCTTCCTTGATGATGAAGATGAGTTCGTTGCCCTGTCCAAGTGTAATTGGAAACTGGGCGACTTATGAATCGAAGGCAGAGAAAGCTCAAGGCAAGGTGACTCGGAGGCGGCTTGATTTTTCCACTGATCCTTTCTTCACTGGAGGATGACACCTGTTTTGGCCATGCGAGCCATGTAATAGCTTGTTTGATTTTGTGGAACAACAATCAGTCAGTAGTACCTTTTGATGGAACCTTTCCTGAACCACTTTTATTCCTTGAATCTATGCGTGAATCGCATGTAAATTTGATGAACCAAGGAGTGTCATAATTTGACAAAAAAGTCTTCACCTTATGTGTCAGGAAAAACATAAACCGACTCAGTGAGTGCATGGCAAAGAATAGACCAGCCCCCTGGATTATGGCAGAAAATAGATGAACCCCCCGTGTTATGGCAAATAGTGGTTAAAAATGTGTCGGGGCGAGTTATAACCAAAAGCCGACTCAAAGATATTAGGAAACCTTGTGGTCTTGCCATCAAGAAATAAAATTTTATCGACTCAGTGAGTTGCGATAGGATAAGACGAGTTTGCAGAACTCTAGTGTTACCCTTAGAAAGCCTTTTGCAAAAAGCCTTGTTGTTTTACACCGGCTGATCATGCGCGAGTCCAGCTTGCGTGAAGCCAGTTCAATGAACCAATGGTTTCTCTATTTCCCATGTGTGGCTATGGCCGGTACCTTTTATGTTTTAACCAAGGCGAGTTCATGGTCCAAATGACGGATTGACTCGCCCTGAGTACATAGGTCCATGTGGCGACTTGGTCAACACATAGTTCAGTATAACCATTTGTAATGCGGTAATTTTTCGCTAGCCAAGAGGGTATTCAGGCTGAACTCAGTGAGTGGAAGCCCCCAAGTGACCTATGATTCAGAAAAAAGCCGGGCATAGGATCACAGAAGCATATACGCTCTTACTGCGAAACGACTTGGGGACTAGTAGCCCCCAAGTAAGCCGGCTTAATTCTCAAAACCACATAAGGCGCCTATGTTTGAACCGTGCGGCGTGGCAACGTTGGTCCTCTTTGGCTTTATCAAGGCCCAGTTTTGAAGTAAGTGCAGCATGACGACTTACGCTCTTTGACTTTGGTAGCGTCCATGTTTGGATGACTTATAGAACAATAAGGACTCATGCTTTCAAAAGCTGAAACGACAAAGGACCCTGAAATTCATGGGCGCCGGCTTTATTGCTTTCATAATTCATGGATTACAATTTTCCGAAAACTGGTAAAAAAGGGAGCTCATGGCTCTTAAGTGTAGTAAGGCCGTAGATGGGCTATGTTCGAGGGGCGAGTTGTCTCAACCTCTCTAGTTGGACGACCCGGGCGAAGATCCACCAAGTAATATGAGCCGTTCCGAAGATTCTTGCTGATGACAAACGGTCCTTCCCACAGAGGTGATAGCTTGTGCATACCAGTATGATCTTGAATCAAACGGAGCACCAAGTCGCCTTCTTGGAAAGTCCGGCTCTTGACCCGTCGACTGTGGTAACGTCGCAAGTCTTGTTGGTAAATCGCCGATCATGGTGCGGCCAAGTCACGTTCCTGCTCAAGGCGTCCATCGAGTCTTGTCGCGCCAGCTCGTTGTCCTGTTCCACATGGGCGGCGACTCGTGGGGAATCGTGTTTGATGTCACTTGGTAACACGGCATCTGCTCCGTAGACCAGAAAGAAAGGAGTAAAACCCATGGAGGGATTTGGAGTTGTCCTGATACTCCATTGTACTGACGGCAAATCCTCGACCCTACATCCCGGAGTACGTTCCAAAGGTACCATGAGCCGAGGCTTAATTCCCTGCAATATTTCCTGATTCGCCCTCTCCGCCTGCCCATTAGACTGGGGATGTGCAACCGCGGAAACATCAAGACGGATATGCTCTCATGAACAAAACTCTTGCATTGAACCTTTGGATAGATTAGTACCATTGTCAGTAATGATACTATGAGGATATCCGAATCTGAAAATTAGTTTCTTCAAGAACTTGACACCCGTATTAGCATCATAGCTGCTAACAGGTTCTGCCTCCACCCACTTGGTAAACTTGTCAACCGCCACCAATAGGTGAGTCTTTTTGGTGGAAGACATCTTGAAAGGGCCAACCATATCAAGCCCCCAGACTGCAAACGACCAAGTGATTTGTATCATCCGCAATTCCTGAGCCGGCACGTGCATCTGGCGTCCAAATTTTTGGCAACCGTCACATCGGCAAACGATCTCCTCTGCGTTTGCGTGAGCCGTCAGCCAATAGAACCCATGTCTGAGGGCCTTAGAAACCAAGGATTGGGACCCAACATGATGACCACAATCGCCCGCGTGAATCTCATTGAGGATCATACATCCTTCTTCAGGAGAGACGCATCTTTGAAATACCCCTGAGGTGCTTCGTTTGTGTAACTCGCCATTGTGTATGACCATGGATTTACACCGACGGACGATTTGGCGAGATAATAACTCGTCGGGAGGTAACTCGCCTCTGGTGAGATATGCCATGTAAGGGGTCGCCCAGTCGGGAGTAGCGTGAAGAGTCGCCACGAGTTGAGACTCGGGGTCTGGTACCGCTAAATCTTCCTCTGCAGGCAGTTTTACCGAGGGGTTATGCAATACATCCAAAAATACATTGGGAGGAATTGGCCTACGTTGTGAACCGAGACGGGAAAGAGTGCCCGCTGCTTCGTTAAGTCGCCGGTCGATGTGATCCACTTGATAACCATTAAAGTGACACGCTACATCTCACACAGCTCGTTTGTAAGCCGTCATCAAAGGGTCTCATGAATCCCAGGTGCCAGAAACCTGCTGTGCCACCAGATCTGAATCGCCTAGACACCTGACTCGCGTGAGGTTCATCTCTTTGGCGAGTCCCAAACCATGGAGCAAAGTTCGTACTCCGCTGCATTATTGGTACATGGGAACATGAGCCGAAGGACATAACAACATTTATCACCTTGAGGCGAAGTTATCACCACGCCAGCCCCTGATACGTCCATTTTGCATCATGCTTTCATGTTGATAATTATCGCTTTATGGACTGTTATTATACTTTGTGGTACCATACTTATGCCTTTTCTCTCTTATTTTGCAAGATTTCTTTGAAGAGGGAGAATACCTGCAGCTGGAATTCTGGACTGGAAAAGGAGCAAGTCCGAGTCCTCTATTTTGCGCAACTCCAAATGCCCTGAAAATCAACGAGGAATTTTTTTGGAATATATAAAAAATATTGGGCGAAAGAAGTGCCAGAGGGGAGCTGCTAGGGGCCCACAAGCCTGGTGGCAGCGGCCTACCCCCCTGGCCGCGGCAACACGGCTTGTGGGCACCCTGGTGGCCCACTGGCCCCCTCTTTTCCTATATGAAGGGTTTTGTGTGAGAAAAAAAATCAGGGTGGAGCTTTTTCGTGGATTCTCCGCCACCACGAGGCGGAACTTGAGCAGAACCAATCTAGAGCTCCGGCAGGACGATCCTGCCGGGGAAACTTCCCTCCCGGAGGGGTAAATCGTCGCCATCGTCATCACCAACACTCCTCTCGTCGGAGGGGAGTCATGTCCATCAACATCTTCATCAACACCATCTCCTCTCCAAACCCTAGTTCATCTCTTGTACCAATCTCCGTCTCGCGACTCCGATTGGTACTTGTAAGGTTGCTAGTAGTGTTGATTATTCTTTGTAGTTGATGCTAGTTGGATTACTTGGTGGAAGAGTTTATGTTCAGATCCTTGAAGCTACTAATTACACCTCTGATCATGATTATGATTATGCTTTGTGAGTAGTTACTTTTGTTCCCGAGGACATGGGATAAGTCATGCTGATAATAGTCATGTGAATTTGGTATTCGTTCGGTATTTTGATATGTTGTATGTTGTTTGTCCTCTAGTGGTGTTATGTGAACGTCGACTACATAACACTTCACCATATTTGGGCCAAGAGGAAGGCATTGGGGAGTAGTAAGTAGATGATGGGTTGCTAGAGTGACAGAAGCTTAAACCCCAGTCTATGCGTTGCTTCGTAAGGGGCTGATTTGGATCCACTAGTTTAATGCTATGGTTAGACGTTGTCTTAATTCTTATTTTGTAGTTGTGGATGCTTGCGAGAGGGGTTAATCATAAGTGGGATGCTTGTCCAAGTAAGGGCAGTACCCATGCGCCGGTCCACCCACATATCAAACTATCAAAGTAACGAACGTGAATCATATGAACATGATGAAACTAGCATGACAGAAATTCCCGTGTGTCCTCGGGAGCGTTTTTCCTCTTATAAGACTTTGTTCAGGCTTGTCCCTTGCTACAAAAGGGATTGGGCCACTTTGCTGCATCGTTGCTACTACTTGTTACTTGTTACTTTTCACCTGCTACGTTTCACCTTACTACACCATCACTTGTTACCGCTACTTTCAGTGCTTGCAGTTATTACCTTGCTGAAAACCGTTATCAGAGCCTTCTGCTCCTTGTTGGGTTCGACACTCTTACTTACCGAAAGGACTACGATTGATCCCCTATACTTGTGGGCCATCAGCCCCCGAGCCTTCCAATTGCCTGGATGGTCCAATAAGTATGATCGGGCCTTTCCTTCGGGATTTGTAACTCAGTCCAGTCATTGATAAAATCCACAAGTGCTTGAGATTTGATGGCCGTCTGAGGCGTATACCGCAAATGATGAGATCCAAGCTCGATGGCCCACTTAGCAATCCGTCCGGTGGCCTCTCGATTCTATATGATGTCGCCGAGGGGGGCGAAATTAACGACCGTGATCGGGTGTTCCTGGAAGTAGTGCTTCAGCTTCCGACTCACCATAAACACCCCAAAAACAAGCTTCTGCCAATGTGGGTAACGTTGCTTGGAGAGGGCGAGGACCTCGTTGATGAAATACACCGGTCGCTGGACCGGATACTCCTTTCCTTCTTCCTTCCGATCGACAACTACTGCCACGCTGACTGCCTTGGAATTGGCTGCAGTGTACAGGAGCATAGGCGCCAACATTGACGGGTTAACTAATTGTCGCTTTAAGGCTTCAAAATCTTCGTTGGCTTCGTCCCTCCACACGAAAAGATCTGTTTTCTTGAGCAACTGATAGAGAGGGATGGTCTTCTCCCCGAGGCGACTTATAAAGCGGCTCAGAGCTGCGATTCGACACGCCATACACTGGACCTGATTAACGTTGGCCAGTTTCCCTAGTGAGGTAATTGCCTCGATCTTGTCCGGGTTGGCTTCAATGCCACGCTCCGATACCAAGAAACCAAATAACTTCCCCGCAGGGACACCAAAAACGCACTTGGTGGGGGTTAAGCCTCATCTGGTAAATACACAGGTTGTCAAAAGTTGCCTTGAGATCCTCCAAGAGCGATTCCTTTTGGCGAGACCTGACCCTGATGTCATCCACATAAGCATGGACATTACGGCCTATCTGGTTGTGCAAGCAGTTTTGGATGCAATGCTGATAAGTCGCCCCCGCACTCTTGAGCCCAAACGACATAGACACGTAACAGAAGGCCCCGAATGGGGTTAAGAATGATGTATTCTCCTGATCCGCCACCGCCGTCTTGATCTGATGGTATCCTGAATAAGCGTCCAAGAAACACAAACGTTCACAATCCGCCGTCGAGTCAATAGTTTGATCAATGCGGGGAAGGGCGAAGGGATCCTTCGGACAAGCTCTGTTGAGGTCAGTGTAGTCGTTCTTTTTTAGCACCAGGACCGGGTTAGCCAGCCATTCAGGATGGAAAACCTCGATGATAAACCCGGCGGCCAGGAGCCGGGCTACTTCCTCTCCGATCGCCTTACGACGCTCTTCATTGAACCTGCGAAGGTACTTTCGAACTGGCTTAACTTTAGGGTCAGTATTAAGATGGTGCTCAGCGAATTATCTTGGTACACCTAGCATGTTAGAAGGTTTCCATGCAAAGATGTCCCGATTCTCACGGATGAATTCGATGAGCGTTCTTTCCTATTTGGGGTCGAGACCCGCCCCAATAGTGAACTGCTTGATGGAGTCGCCAGGTGTAAAGTCTATAACCTTGGTGTCGTCCATTGGTTTAAATTTGAGGGGCGGCTCAGAATCGATGGTCTTGTCCGCTGGGTCAACATTAGCTTGGTGAAATTTGAGCTCCTCAGCCGTGCAAGCCGACTCGGCATAAGCTGCGTCTCCTTCTTCACATTCTTGAGCTATCTTCCTGTCTCCGCTGATTTTAATAGGACCCTTAGGTCTGGGCATCTTGAGTTTGAGATAAACATAGCATGGGCGGGCCATGAATCTGGCGTACGCCGACCGTCCAAACAACGCATGATAGGGGCTCTTGATTTTGACCACTCCGAACAGGAGAGACTCGCTCCTGTAATTTGAATCTATGGCAAAAGCCATGTTAAGTTTAATCCGCCCAATTGGATACACCGACTTACCGGGGACGATGTCATGGAAGACCATGGATGATAGCATCAGATATTTCTCCAAGAGGTTCATCCGTCGGAAAGTATCGAAATATAAGATGTTGATGCTGCTGCCCCCATCCATGAGGACCTTGGAAAAGGGTGTACCCTCCGACTTGGGGGCGACAACCAAAGCCAAGTCGCCAGGGTTGTCTAATCGGGGGGGATGGTCTTCCCCGCTCCACGTTATGGGCTGTTCAGACCAGTGAAGGTACCGGGGGAGCGCCGGCTCAGCTATGCTGAAAGTTCCATGCTTCACCTTATGATCCCGCTTACAGGTGCTGGTGGTGAACACGTGATACTGCCCGATGTTCAATTGTTTGGGGTTATTCTAGAACCCGCCACGATCTTCCTGTCGCTGGGGATCCCCTTGCGCGCGCGGGGGGGGGGGGGGGGGGTGGAACACTCCTGGCGGGTGGTACTGCTGATTGTGAACTTGGTATTGCCCAGCGTTGGGCTGTGACCCGCCTTGTGGTCCCATGTTAGGGAAACCACCGAATGAGACCTGGCGTGACCCAACACAAGGGGTCTAAATCTGACCAAATATTTATTGGCTCGCCCTTAAATCCCCATGCATATGAATCAAATAGATCTTAGAATCGTAATCTATTATGTATGGGTTGATCGTTGCTCAATATCTGGTTGCTTGAATCAACATGGGGCGAGTTACTGTAACCCGGCGCCTATTTTTCCATAAATTTGTTTGCTGAACCACATATCTTTTGAACTGTCCATGACAGTGTCATGACTTCATAACCTGGGCACTCTTTTTATGAGCCCGAACAAAATTAGTGTTGTACGTGATTTTTTTTATTGATGATAGGATATAAAGTGGTAATAATCTGGCTTAGTGAGACTAGCTAAATAGACTGGCTTTCAAGCCTCAAGTCTTGCTTCAATGAAGCGGGTATGATAACCCATGGTTTATCGTAGCTTTTTGTATGCCGTCTCTCACATGATAAAACCAATGTTTTAACCTTGCTAGTCGAGGGTCCATAGTGGATTGAATAGTCAAGAGTACATGGAGTCACCTGATCGGAGTCGCATCAAACATACACGAAGGTTTAACCATTTTGTGGTGTCTGGTGTCTACTACGCAACCTTCTCCTTGTAGACGTTGTTGGGCCTCCAAGTGCAGTCGTTTGTAGGACAGTAGCATTTCCCCCTCAAGTGGGTGACCTAAGGTTTATCAATCCGCAGGAGGCGTAGGATGAAGATGGTCTCTCTCAAGCAACCCTGCAACCAAATAACAAAGAGTCTCTTGTGTCCCCAACACACCCAATACAATGGTAAGTTGTATAGGTGCACTAGTTCGGCGAAGAGATGGTGATACAAGTGCAATATGGTTGGTAGATATACGTTTTTGTGATCTGAAATTACGAAAACAGCAAGGTAACTAATAGTTAAAGGGAGCACGAACGGTAATGCAATGCGTGGAAACAAGGCCTAGGGTTCATACTTTCACTAGTGAAGTTCTCTCAACAATAATAACATAATTGGATCATATAACTAGCCCTCAACATGCAACAAAGAGTCACTCCAAAGTCACTAATAGCTGAGAACAAACGAAGAGATTATTGTCGGGTACGAAACCACCACAAAGTTATTCTTTCTGATCAATCTATTGAAGAGTCCGTAGTAAAATAACACGAAGCTATTCTTTCCGTTCGATCCATCATAGAGTTCGTACTAGAATAACACCTTAAGACACATATCAACCAAGACCCTAATGTCAGCTAGATACTCCATTGTCACCTCAAGTATCCGTGGGCATAATTATACGATATGCATCACACAATCTCAGAATCATCTATTTAACCAACACATAGAACTTCAAAGAATGCCCCGAAGTTTCTGCCCGAGAGGCAAAACATGTGCCAACCCATATGCATAGGTTCTCGAGGTCACGAAACCTGCAAGTTGATCACCAAAACATACATCAAGTACTCACATGAATATCCCATTGTCACCATAGGAAGACACGTGCAAGACATACATCAAGTGTTCTTAAAGACTCAATGCGATAAGATAACTCCAAAGGGGAAACTCAATTCATTACAAGAAGGGAGAGGGGGAAGAACATCATAAGATCCAACTATAGTAGCAAACCCCACGGTACACAGAAATCAAGACATCTCAAGAACACGAGAGAGAGAGAGAGATGAAATACATAGCTACTCGTACATACCCTCAGCCCCGAGGGTGAACTACTCCCTCCTCGTCATGGAGCTCGGCAGGATGATGAAGATGGCCACCGGAGATGGATTCCCCCTCCGGCAGGGTGCCGGAACTTGCTCCAGATTGGTTTTTTGTGGCTACAGAGGCTTGCGGCGGCGAAACTCCCGATCTAGGTTTCTTTTTGGGGGTTTCTGTATTTATAGGAATTTATGGCAGTGGGATTACGTCGATTGGGGCCACGAGGAGGTCACAAGCCTGCTAGGCCCGTCCTAGGGGGGCGGGCCTCCTCGGCTTGTGACTCCCTCGTTGCTCTTCTGGCCTTCTTCCAAAGCTTCGGGGGTCTCTTTTGGTCCAAAAAAATCATCGCGAAAGTTTTATTCCATTTGGACTCCGTTCTGAAAAAGGTCAAAAACTCGGAAAAAATAGAAACTCGAACTAGGCACTGAGTTAATAGGTTAGTCCCAAAAAAGATATAAAATAGCATATTCATGCATATAAAACATCCAAAGTTGACAAGATAATATCATGGAACCATAAAAAATTATAGATATGTTGGAGACGTATCAGTGTCTTTGCCGGATCAAGTGGGTGAGAAAGCTTAACTCGGTGACTTGGAAGCCCCCAAGTGACCTGTGATTAATAGAAAATCCCACCATAGGATTACACGAGAAAATGCTTCTATTGCAAAACATCTGGAGTTCAGATAAGCCTGCTTGATTCCAATGATCATGATGTTTTGTTTGGACCAGTGGCCCCAAAGTAACATGTTTTGAAATAATAAAGACTCATGCTTAATTTGTAGGCTGAAATGACAGAGGCCTCGAGATTCGAGGATGCCGGCTTTATTATGTTCGAAACTATAGAAGTATGTACATAAATTGGGGGAGGTACAGAAAATAATGAGCAGTTGCTCTAAGTATAATAAGGCCACATGTGAGCAATGTTCCATGACCGGATTGTCTGTGCTTCACAGGTGTTTTTACCGGTTCGTAGATTGATCAGGTAATATGAACCATTGTTGAGGTTTTTCCTGACGATAAATGGGCCTTCCGACGGTGGTGAAAGTTTGTGCATCCCTATCTGATCTTGAATCAAACGGAGCACTAAGTCGCTTTCTTGGAAGGTGTGGCTTCTAACCCTACGACTATGAGAGTGATGTAGGTCTTACTGATATATGGCTAACCTGGTTGCTGCTAAGTCTCGCTCTTCCTCCGAATCATCCAAAGAATCTTCTCATATTTGTTCATTGCCGCCCTCCACATAAGCGGCGACTCTAGGAGAGTCATGACGGATATGACTCGGTAATACCGCCTCAGCACCATAAACCAAAAAGAAAGGTGTGTATCCAGTGGACCTGTTTGGAGTTGTATTGATACTCCACAGTAGTGAGGGGAGTTATTCAACCCAATAGTCCGGGGTACGTTTTAACGGGACCATGAGCAGGGGCTTGATCCCTCTCAGAATCTCCTGATTTTCTCTTTCAGACTTCCCGTTGGATCGCGGATGCGCTACTGCTGCTAGGTCAAGCAGGATGTTCTCTTTCTAACAAAGTTGCTCCATAGCTCCTTTGGATAAGTTGGTGTCATTGTCCATGATAATGCTATGAGGATAGCCAAAACGGTAGATTAACTTCTTCAATAATTTGATCGTTGTTTCCGTATCGCAGTTGCTGATAGTTTCACCCTCAACCAATTTGGTGAATTTATCAACCGCCACCAACAGGTGGGTCTGTTGATCCGGAGACATGTTGAATGGACCAACCATATCAAGCCACGAGATTGCAAATGTCCATGTAATTGGAATCATGTGCAACCCTTGAGCCGGCACATGGGCGTGTCGAGCATACTTTTGACATCCATCGCACTTGCGTACGAGGCCTTCTGCGTCTGCATGAGCCGTTAGCCAATAAAAACCATGTCGAAAGGCCTTTGCCACCAAAGATCTTGAGCCAACATGATGTCCACAATCGCCAGCGTGGATTTCATTGAGAATTTCTTGCCCTTCCCGAGGGAATACGCAACGTTGAAACACGCTAGTGCTGCTCCACTGATGTAATTGACCCTTGATAATGGTCATCGACTTGGATCGTCGAACTATTTGCTGGGCTTCGACTTCCTCAACCGAGAGTTCACCTCGAGTGAGATAAGCCAAATATGGTGCCTTCTAATCCAGGGTAGCACGAAGAGCCGCCGCCAGTTGTGATTTCGGGTCAGGGATGACTATATCCTCTTTAGATGGGAATTTCACCGAAGGGTTGTGAAGGGCATCCAAAAAGACATTGGGAGGGACCGGCTTCTGTTGATAACCAAGTCGCGATAAAGCGTCTGCCGCCTCATTGAGCCGACGATCTATGTGGTCGACTTTATAGCCATGAAATTAACCTGCCACGTAAGTAACTACTCGCCGATAAGCCGCCATCAAGGGATCTTTCGAATCTCAGTCCCTGAAACTTGTTGAGCCACTAAATGTGAGTCGCCCAAACATATGAGCCGACTGAGGTTCATTTCATTAGCCATCCTTAGACTGTGCAATAGGGCCTCATACTCAACTGCATTGTTAGTACAGGAAAACATGAGCCGTAAAACATAGCAGACCTTGTCACCTCGTGGAGAAGTTAACATGACCCCAACCCCGGATCCTTCTAACTACCTAGACCCATCAAAGTGCCAGGTTCAGTACGTGTTATCTAGCCTGTCTTCTGGAATTTGTAGCTTTGTCCAGTCATTGATGAGTTCTACCTATGCTTGGGACTTAATGGTCGTTTGGGGTACATAATTCACCTAATGTGGGCCAAGCTCGATTGCCCACTTAGCGGTTCGTCTAGTGGCCTCTCTATTTTGTATGATATCGCCAAGGGGTGCTCAACAAACCACAGTGATTGGATGCTCCTGAAAGTAATGTTTCAACTTCCGACTTGCCATAAAGACCCCAAATACCAGTTTCTACCAATGTTGATATTGTTGCTTGGATAAGGTCAAGACTTCACTAACAAAATAGACTGGCCGCTGAACCAGATATTCCTTTCCTTATTCCTTTTGTTCGATGACAACTGCAACACTTACCGCCTTTGATTTGGCAGCAATGTACATGATCATGGGCTCTTTGTTAGCGAGGCGGCTAAAACCGGCGGCTCAACCAACTGCTTCTTGAGGGCTTCAAAGGCTTCGTTGGCTGTGTCAATCGAAACAAATTTTTTTTGTCTTTTGTAGTAGCTGATAGAGAGGGATTGCCTTGTCTCCCAGGAGGTTTGTAAACCTTCTCAATGCTGCGATACGGCCTGCCAGGTGTTGGACCTAGTTTATGTTAGCCGGCTTATCCAGTGAGGCTACCGCCTTGATCTTGTCAGAGTTAGTTTCGATGCCTCGTTGAGAGACCAGGAAGCCCAACAACTTACCCGTAGGGACCGCGAAGACACACTTCACCGGGTTGAGCTTCATATGGTACACCCGAAGGTTATCAAACGTTTCCCTGAGATCGTCCAAAACTGACTCCTTCTTCCGAGATTTCACCACAATGTCATCAACATAAGCATGAGCGTTGCACCCGATCTGTGAGTGAAGGCAAATCTGCACACATCGCTGGTAAGTCGCCTCTACGCTCTTAAGCCCGAAAGGCATAGAGACATAGCAGAATGCACCAAAAGGGGTTATGAAAGCCGTTTTCTACTGATCCTCCTTAGCTATTTTTGTCTGGTGATAACCTGAGTATGCGTCCAAAAAGCATAGTCGCTCGCAGCCCGCCGTAGAGTCAACGATCTGGTCGATACATGGGAGAGAAAAAGGATATTTGGGACAGACTTTGTTGAGATGTGTGTAATTAACACACATGCGCCAGGTGATGTTCTTCTTAAAGACAAGCACCGGGTTAGCCATCCATTCACGATGAAAAACTTCAACGATAAACCTGGCAGCTAGAAGCCGGGCTACCTCTTCTCTAATAGCCTTGGGTTTATCCTTGTTAAAGGGACGAAGGTACTATCGTACTGGTTTCATCTTAGGATCCACATTAAGATGGTGCTCAACGAGTTCCCTCGGTACTCTAGGCATGTCAGAAGGCTTCCATGCAAAGATGTCCCAATTCTCACGGATAAACTCGATGACTGTGCTTTCCTATTTAGGATCCATGCCAGTCCCAATGGTGAAATGGTTGGATGAGTCACCTGGGATGAAGTCAACATGTTTGGTATCTTCGACCGGCTTGAACTTGAGGGGTTCTTTGGTCTCAATGTTCGGCTTCTTGAGAGGACTCATGTCAGTCGGGTCAACATTAGCTGTGTAAAATTTTAGCTCCTCGTCAGCGCAGGCCGACTCAGCCTAGGTCGTGTCTCCTTCCTCACATTCCCGAGCCGTCTTACTATTGCCTCGCACCGTTATAATTCCATTGGGACCCGACATCTTGAGCTTGAGGTATACATAATGGGGGCAAGCCAGGAAACATGCATAAGCCGGTCTCCCGAAGAGGGCGTCATAAGGGCTCTGTATCTTTACCACTTCAAAAGTCAAAGGCTCGACCCTGTAGTTATGCTCATCACCAAAGCCCACGTCAAGCTTAATCCGCCCGACTGGGTACGCCGACTTCCCGTGAACGATGCCGTGAAAACGGTGGTTGATATTTCCAAGCTATCATCGGGGAGGTTCATCTGCCGAAAGGTGTCATAATATACTATGTTGATGCTGCTTCGTCCATCCATGCGGACCTTTGTGAGGTTATAGCCACCAACTCGAGGCGCCACCACCAAGGCCAGGTCTCCAGGGTTGTCGACCCCGGGGGGGGGGGGGATGATCCTCCTGTCTCCAAGTGATCGGCTACTTAGACCAACGTAGGTACTCAAGAATAGCTGGCTCGGCCATGCCGATAGCTCTCTTTTTGACATTTGTGTCTTTTTTGCAAGTATTGATGGTCAAGACATGGTAGTGACAATTGCTTGGCTGCTTGAGAACCCCAGATGGTTCGCCGGGGGCATTCTTACCCGGATGTTTCTCTTGGTGTCTCTCGATAACCCGGTTATGGAAATCTCGCATGATGTAGTAGTTTTCTCATGAATGATTGGTTGACTTCTCCTTAGTACCATGCTTAGGGCAAGGCGCCCTGAGCGCATCTTCGTAGTTGTGCGCCTTATTCACCCGATGGACCTTTCTAGGACGGCCGCTCCACCGCTTGTTTTTGAAAATCACATTGCTACTCACCGCGAATTCTGACCCGCCTTCGTGCCGCTTCCGCTTGTTATTGCCTCGTCCTTCAATGTTTTCACCTTTGGGGGGACGGACTAACGCAGTGTTCTCCATGAAGGCGTGACTTCGACCGATTCTGCACCGACCGAGTAGAACGCTGCAAGCCAGGTTGACGATGTGGGTGTAGATGTCCAACTCAGGCGTCGCTTCATTGATCTTGCCGATGAAGATATGGATCTTACCAAAGGGGGCTCGGTACTCGTACCCAATTGAGTCGGTGTCAGGAGCCCAGCTTGAATCGTCGATGTAGATCTTGCCGCGGTGAATTTTGGTCATTCGACCCACCACATAGCTCTCGAACCCTAGAAAATCTGCCTCCGAGAACTCAAATCCACTTTGCGATTGCCCCAATGTGGGCACCCACTATCGTGGTTTTGTCATGGTAGATGTCCTCATGAAAGAACTTAGTGGTGAGGCCATCGTTACTGTGTGGCGACTCGAAGAGGTTGATCGGGAACGAGAGACGGATTTACCCACGTTTGGCCCCTACATTGGAGGTAAAATCCTACATCCTACTTTGGTGTCTATATTTATGGAGATCTCGATTACAAGGATGCGGAGTAGCTAACCTAACTCTCGGGAGTTTCTTGTTTTCCCTATTCATTTTGAGGGCTCCCTTTTATATATAGGTAGAGGCCTCGAGATTACAACAGAGTCCGGGTGAATAAACGCCTGTGACCTACTACAATTCTACTTATCTTGTTTCCCAAGTTAGGAAAGCTTCTGGCGCCTTCCCCCTTGTGGGCCTTGTGTCGCCATCTTTTGGTATTGGGCCACCTCGTGGCTCAATTGGTAAGTCCCTTGGCTCGCCCTCCTGTTTTCTCTACGGCCCATCGAACATATGCTCCTTAAGTCGCCTATGGCCAAACCCGGCCCAAGCGGGGGGTTATACCGCAGGGTCATATCCCCGACAGAGGTCATGCTTTCAGTCTTTAGTTCGAGGGATCGTTCCTAGGCAGTTCGCGGGATCATTAATCTACAGTTCGAGGGACTCCAAGTACGATCTACATCGTCACGTTCTTCTTCCACTTCAACTTAGTGACGGTAACTATCATGATCCCAACCATTATCATATATATCTTCATAGTGTTCCCGGTTGATCATAGTGCGATTTATTTGTTTACTACTATGTTTCCCAGAAGTGGCATCATGAGCGATTCTATGAGTAGATATAGGTTGCGATCTAGATCACATGTGGATGTGATGGTTGATGTTCTTACTGATGCTTCCCTTAAGTGTTGCTTCGGTTTAATTTATTGGCGGACTAGTGAGGCTTTGTATAAAGTTCTAATAATCGCTCGACCCACGGTTTCGACAATCTGCTAACAATTCTTTGGGACTCATCATAGTCAAGAATAGTGAACCGTCACGTACACAAGAGGGTGCTGAATATGGACGATATTTGATACGTCTCCAACGTATCTATAATTTTTTATTGTTCCATGCTATTATATTATATGTTTTGGATGCTTTATATGCATTTATATGTTGTTTTATATTATTTTTGGGACTAACCTATTAATCTAGAGCCTAGTGCCAGTTTCCATTTTCCCATATTTTTGAATATTGCAGTGAAGGAATATTAAACGGAGTCCAAACGGAATAAAATCTCCGGAAAGATGTTTCTTTGAGCAGAAGACACACAACATACTTGGAGTAGGGGGCAAGGCAGTTGCCGGGAGGCCACAATCCTGCAGGGCGCACCCCTGGCTTGTGGGCCATGATACGTCTCCAACGTATCTATAATTTTTGATGGTTTCATGCTATTATCTTGTCAAACTTTGGATGTTTTGTACGCCTTTTATATATTTTTTGGGACAAACCTATTAACTCAGTGCCAAGTGCCAGTTCCTGTTTTTTCCATGTTTTTGACCCCTTTCAGAGGAGGATTTTGAACGGAGTCCAAACAAAATGAAACTGCCAAAAAGAGTTTTTCGGAAACAAAAAAAGACCGGGAAGCTGGAGAATCAGGGCAGGGGGCGTGCAGGGACCCCACAAGCCCTCATGGCGCGGCCAGGGGCCCGCGCCACCCTGGCTTGTGGGCTACCTGGGCCACCTCTGCCCTAGGTTTTGCGCCTATATACTCCCAAAAATCCCAGAAAAAATCAGGAGATCATCGAAAGTACTTTTCCGCCGCGGCAAGCTTCTGTCTCCGCAAGATCCCATCTGGGGCACGTTCCAGTGCCCTGACGGAGTGGGGATTCGGATACAGAGGGCTTCTTCATCAACACCATGACCTCTCCGATGATGCGTGAGTAGTTCACCATAGACCTATGGGTCCATAGCTAGTAGCTAGATGGCTTCTTCTCTCTCTTGGCTCTTCAATACAAAGTTCTCCATGATCTTCATGGAGATCTATCCGATGTAATCTTCTTTTGCGGTGTGTTTGTCGAGATCCGATGAACTGTGGATTTATGATCAGATTATCTATAAATCTTATTTGAGTTTCTTCTGATATCTCTTATGCATGATTTCATATCCTTGTAATTCTCTTCGAGTTGTGGGTTTTTTCTGGCCAACTAGATCTATAATTCTTGCAATGGGAGAAGTGCTTGGTTTTGGGTTCATACCGTGCAGTGACCTTGAGGACCCACAAGTATAGGGGATCAATCGTAGTCCTTTCGATAAGTAAGAGTGTTGAACCCAACGAGGAGGAGAAGGCTTTGATAAAAGGTTTTCAGCAAGGTAATAACTACAAGCACTGAAAGTAGCGGTAACAAGTGATGGTGTAGCAAGGTGAAATGTAGCAAGTGAAAAGTAACAAGTAACAAGTAGTAGCAATGGTGCAGCAAAGTGGCCCAATCCCTTTTGTAGCAAGGGACAAGCCTGAGCAAAGTCTTATACGAGGAAAAATGCTCCCGAGGACACACTGGAATTTCTGTCATGCTAGTTTCATCATGTTCATATGATTCGCGTTCGTTACTTTGATAGTTTGATATGTGGGTGGACCGGCGCTTGGGTACTGCCCTTACTTGGACAAGCATCCCACTTATGATTAACCCCTCTCGCAAGCATCCGCAACTACGAAAGAAGAATTAAGATAACGTCTAACCATAGCATTAAACTAGTGGATCCAAATCAGCCCCTTACGAAGCAACACATATACTGGGGTTTAAGCTTCTGTCACTCTGGCAACCCATCATCTACTTACTACACCCCAATGCCTTCCTCTAGGCCCAAATATGGTGAAGTGTTATGTAGTCGACGTTCACATAACACCACTAGAGGAAAAACAACATACAATGTATCAAAATACCGAACGAATACCAAATTCACATGACTATTATTAGCATGACTTATCCCATGTCCTCAGGAACAAAAGTAACTACTCACAAAGCAGAATCATAATCATGATCAGAGGTTTAATGAATAGCATCAAGGATCTGACCATAAACTCTTCCACAAGTAATCTAACTAGCATCAACTACAAAGAGTAATCAACACTACTAGCAACCTTACAAGTACTAATCAGAGTCGCGAGACAGAGATTCGTTACAAGAGATGAACTAGGGTTTGGAGAGGTAATGGCGCTGATGAAGATGTTGATGGAGATGACTCCCCTCCGATGACGAGGAGTGTTGGTGATGACGATGGCGACGATTTCCCCCTCCGGGTGGGAAGTTTCCCCGGCAGGATCGTCCTGCCGGAGCTCTAGATTGGATCTGCTCAAGTTCCGCCTCGTGGCGGCGGAGAATCCACAAAAAAGCTCCACCCTAATTTTTTTCTCGGACGAAACCCTTCATATAGCAAAAGAGGGGGGCCAGTGGGCCACCAGGGTGCCCACAAGCCCTGTTGCCGCGGCCAGGGGGGGTAGGCCGCGGCAACCAGGCTTGTGGGCCCCTGGTTGCTCCCCTCTGAAACTTCTTTTGCCCAGTATTTTTTATATATTCC
This sequence comes from Hordeum vulgare subsp. vulgare, assembly GCF_904849725.1. Taxonomy (NCBI): domain Eukaryota; kingdom Viridiplantae; phylum Streptophyta; class Magnoliopsida; order Poales; family Poaceae; genus Hordeum; species Hordeum vulgare. The sequence continues at coordinate 421,700,257 of NC_058522.1, read as the reverse complement.
CAAAAAAATCCACGTTGGTTTTCAGGGAATTTGGAGTTGCGCAGAATAGAGGACTCAGACTTGCTCCTTTTCCAGTCCAGAATTCCAGCTGCCAGTATTGTCCCTCTGCAAATAAAACTTTTAAAATAAGAGAGAAAAGGCATAAGTATGGTTCCGCAAAGTATAACAACAGTACATAAAGCGATAAATATCAACATGAAAGCATGATGCAAAATGGACGTATCAACTTCCCCAAGCGTAGACCTCGCTTGTCCTCAAGCAAAAACCAAGACCCAAAACATGTCCACATGTTTAGGGATGAAGGTGTCGATAAAGCATAATACGGACATGAGGGCATCATGATCACACATAGAACAGCAATACAACATAGAGATTCTTATGGGAAAGTAACAATTCCTTCACAAAGCAAAGCATGAAACAAAAACCTTACCGAGAAGTAGCCAACAACAGTCCATAGTCATTGAAGCAATTGCAATCATATTATCAGAAAGACTCAAATAAGAGCTTGTAAGGCAAATCCACATACTCAATCATCTCTTTTTTTTTCCACAATTGTTACAACTCACGTGGTACTCATGATATCAAAGTTTCATTTGCACACAAAGAAAGATAGGGGCTTATAATTTTGCCTCCCAACCATTTACCTCAAGGGTAAAGTCAACAATAATAAAGCATAAGTACTCAGCTCCAAGTTGATATATGAATATAGATCTTTCCCAAGCATATGACGTTCACCAAGATAAAGGCTAAATAAGGAATTGGTGAAGATCACCATGACTCTTACAAAGGCAAAAAGTAAAGGTACAAGATAGGCCCTTCGCAGAGGGAAGCAGAGGTTGTGATGCGCTTTTGAGGTTTGGATGCGTGTCCTCTTAGTGCGGAGGAACGCCACTTTATATTGCCTCCTGTGATAAAGAACTTTACTATGCAGTCTGTCGCTTTTATGTCTTCCTCATCATAGGTTCGTACAAAGCTTATTTTCCACACACTAATAGATCATACATATTAGAGAGCAATTTTTATTACTTGCACCGATGAAAACTTACTTGAGGGATCTTATTCAATCCATAGGTAGGTATGGTGGACACTCATGGCAAAAGTGGGTTGAAGGTTTATGGATGCACAAGTAGTATATCTAGTTGGTGCAGGAGTTCTGGCTAATATGAGGTGGAAGCAATCGTCACATGCTAAGGGATCTCTAATCATATAACATTGTTTGGAACCAAGCAAACACAATTCATTATGTTGTCTTCCTTGTCCAACATCTACTTTTAAGCATGTAATAGTTTGGTGAGTGCTCACAATTATAGAAAGTGTCTAAGATGATATATTTATATGTGAACCTCTCTTTCCTTATTACTTCTTATTAATTGCAACAATGACTGGGGTCTATGTTGGTCTATTCTCAACAAGTTTCAATCAACATACTTGTTATATGTGAAGCTATCATTTTCCATAAGGTCATCTCATGATCTTTCATGCTATCGTTCTTTTCAAACTTTTGATCACGGCACAAAACAAAGCCCTTAACTAAGATACTCTTTATTATATAGCTCGCAAGCTCGAATACATCGGGGGAGACACAAGGCAAAAGACTCAAACTAAACACTAAAGACTTATTCCACTAAGAGAAGAAATAAAAACTGAAAAGGAAAGAACTAAAAAAAAGGTAAAAGCAAAAGATATAAAGGTGATACGATACCAGGGCAACTCCCCCAAGCTTGGCATAAGCCAAGGGGATTGCCCATACCAATGCTTTGTTGTCTTCCTTTGGTGGTGATGGTGGTGGAGTTGCAACATGAGTTGATCCTCCATCTTCCAGGGCATAGGTGCTCCATCATGGCAGGATGAACGAGTCGCCGGAATCCTCAAACCTGCAGCCAACCGTATTGATTTAAATCTATACTCATACTCACAGTTCTGGTTCTGCAGGTCATAGATCTGGCCCTGGAGTTGATCAACCCTGTCATAGAGCCTGGAGAGGTGCTTCCCAATGTCAATGGCATCCATCTTGTGATTGCTGGTGAACTCTGTGATCATGATGTGGTTGGCGTTCAGTGCACGCTCCACCATCCCTTGGCACTTGAAGACTTGTTACTCCATTGCATCGAGCCTCGTCTCCATGCTTCCGGTCTTCTTAGGCCCCTCAACATCACGGATTTGCAACATCCCCTCGCTCATCTTGATAGATTGGGGGTGCTGCAATACTTCCGTGAGGTAGGGATTGATGACCTTCTCGAAGATTTTGTCCTTAGGAACTTTTGGGGAAGTCATGACAATCTAGATCTGCAACAGAAACAGGCTCAAAACGAAAACAGAGGAAAACTGCACGATACGAAGATCAAAACCCTCGCACGTATATATAATGATTTTTTCTTGACCAGAAGGAGTGCTCCGCAAGAAAACGGAGTCCGGGAGGCACACGAGGTGCCCACAAGACCTGTTGCCGCGGCCAGGGGGGAGGCTGCGGCAACCAAGCTTGTTGCCGCCGCGTGCACTCTCCGGACTGCTTTTTATTTTTCTGATTTCCAAAAAATTCCAAAACGGAGAAAATTTCCTATTGGAGAAGTTTCTGAGTCCAATTACTTACTGAAACAGATACCTCTTCGTTTTCACGGTCTGAAACAGGCTGATAAACATCCCTTATGTACTCCTCTAGAGTTATGATATTGATGATATTGGTCTCAACATTTATGGGAGTACCAGAGATGTAATGCTTGATTCTTTGCCCATTTACCACTCTAGGAAAATTACCTTCCGTGTTATTGATTTTGATGGCACCGGAACGATATACTGCCTCGACAACATAGGGACCTTCCCATTTAGAGAGAAGCTTGACTGCGAAGAATCTTAAACGAGAATTGTATAGCAGGACAGAATCACCTACATTGAACTCTCGTTTTGTATTCTTTTGTCGTGCCATCTCTTAACCTTTTCCTTGAACAACTTGGCATTCTCATATGCCTCGGCCCTTCATTCATCTAATGAGCTGATATCAAACAACCGCTTCTCACCGGCAAGTTTGAAATCGAAGTTGAGCTCTTTGATTGCCCAATAAGCTTTGTGTTCCAGCTCAGGAGGTAAATGACATGCCTTACCGTAAACCATTTTATACGGCGACATGCCCATGGGATTCTTATAAGCAGTCCTATAAGCCCATAGTGCATCGTCAAGTTTGCTAGACCAATTCTTTCGAGATCTATTGACGGTCTTTTGTAAGATCAATTTGATCTCCCTATTACTCAACTCCACTTGACCACTAGACTGAGGATGATAAGGAGATGCAACTCTATGGTTGACATCATACTTAGCGAGCATCTTGTGGAAAACACCATGAATGAAGTGTGAACCGCCATCGGTCATCAGATATCTAGGGACTCCGAATCTTGGGAAAATGACTTCTTTAAGCATCTTAATAGAGGTGTGGTGATCAGCATTTTTAGTGGGGATAGCTTCTACCCACTTAGTGACATAATCCACAGCAACTAAGATGTAAGTATACCCATTAGAACTCGGGAAAGGTCCCATATAATCAAAGCCCCAGACATCAAATGGTTCAATGACAAGTGAATAGTTCATAGGCATTTCCTGATGCTTACTGATATTCCCTATTCTTTGGCATTTGTCACAAGACAAGACAAACTTATGGGCATCCTTGAAGAGAGTGGGCCAATAGAAACCTGATTTCAATACCTTATGAGGAGTTCTGTCTCCAGCATGGTGTCCTCCATAGGCCTCGGAATGAAACTTCTGCAGGATCTGTCCCTGTTCATGTTCAGGCACACAACATCTAATAACACCATCTACTCCTTCCTTATAAAGGTGAGGATCATCCCAAAAGTAGTGTCTCAAATCAAAGAAGAATTTCTTCTTTTGTTGGTAGGTGAAACTGGGTGGTATGTATTTGGCTAGGATATAGTTTGCGTAATCAGCATACCAACGTGCACTATGTGAAGTGCGGATGACATTCAATTGCTTATCAGGAAAGCTGTCATCAATAGGTCGTGGGTCATCAAGGACATTCTCTAGCCTAGACAAGTTATATGCTACGGGGTTATCAGCACCCTTGCGGTCAACAACGTGCAGATCAAATTCCTGTAGCAGGAGAACCCATCTGATTAGCCTAGGCTTAGCGTTCTTCTTCTCCATAAGGTACTTAATAGCATCATGATCAGAGTGAATAGTGACTTTGGAGTCAACTATATAAGATCTGAATTTTTCACATGCAAACACGACTACTAAAAATTCCTTCTCCGTAGTGGCATAGTTTCTTTGGGCACTGTCTAGAGTTTTACTAGCGTAGTGAATGACATTCAACTTCTTGTCAACTCTTTGTCCTAGAACAGCACCAACGGCATAATCACTAGCATCGCACATGATTTCAAAGGGCAAGTTCCAATCAGGTGGTTGAACAATAGGTGCGGTTATCAAGGCCTTCTTAAGTATTTCGAAAGCTTCCTCACAATCCTCATCAAAAACAAAAGGAACTTCATTCTGCAAGAGGTTGGTAAGAGGCCTAGAAATCTTAGAGAAGTCTTTAATGAACCTTCTATAGAAACCAGCATGACGTAGGAAACATCGTATACCTCTGATATCTGTGGGGCAAGGCATTTTCTCAATTGCATCAACCTTAGCCTTATCAACTTCAATGCCTTTCTTAGAGATTTTGTGTCCTAAGATGATGCCTTCAATAACCATGAAGTGGCACTTCTCCCAGTTCAAGATGAGGTTGGTATCTTTGCATCTCTGTAAGACTCGATCAAGGTTGCTGAGGCAATCGTCAAAGGAAGAACCGTAAACGGAGAAATCATCCATGAAAACCTCAACAATCTTTTCACAAAAGTCAGAGAATATAGCCATCATACATCTTTGAAATATGGCAGGTGCATTGCACAAGCCAAAAGGCATACGTCTATAAGCAAAGGTACCGAAGGGGCAGGTGAAAGTGGTTTTCTCCTGATCAGATTGTGCAACAGGTATTTGCGAGAAACCTGAATAACCGTCTAGAAAGCAGAAGTGTGTGTGTTTAGATAGCTTTCTAGCATTTGGTCGATAAGTGGCAAAGGATAATGGTCTTTCCTAGTTGCCTTGTTCAGTTTCCGGAAGTCTATCACCATCCTATAGCCAGTAATAATCCTCTATGGGATTAGTTAATTCTAATCATTAGGAACGACGGTGATACCTCCCGTCTTAGGTACGCAATGTACTGGACTTATCCAATCACTATGAGCAACAGGATAGATGATTCCTTCTTCCAGAAGCTTTAATATTTCTTTTCTCACGACCTCTTTCATCCTCGGATTTAATCTCCGTTGATGATCAGCAACTGGCTTAGAATCAGGATCGCTTTTAATCTTGTGCTGACATAGAGTGGGACTAATACCCTTAAGATCATCAAGAGTATATCCAACAGCAGCACGGTGCTTCCTCAAAGTTTTTAATAACTTCTTCTCTTCGTGATTCGAGAGGTGAGCACTAATAATAACATGATATATCTCCTTCTCATCAAGATAGGCATACTTAAGAGTATCTGGTAACTGTTTTAGCTCGAACACAGGATCACCCTTTGGTGGGGAGGATCCCCAAGCAGTTCAACAGGCAGATTATTCCTGAGAATAGGATATTGTTCTAAAACAATTTTATCTATCTCATATCTTTCATCCATATGCATATCATTTTCATGCTCAAGCAGATATTGCTCTAAAGGATCCGTAGGAGGTACGACAATAGAGGCAAGAGCAATGATTTCATCCCTACCAGACGACTCTTTTTCTTGGGGTTGTCTTCCAAACTTGGAGAAGTTAAATTCATGAGACACACCCTCGAAACTAACAATGACAGTCTGTTTAATGCAATCAATGTGAGCATTGACAGTGTTGAGAAAGGGTCTACCAAATATGATGGGACAAAAGCTATCTTCTGCAGTAGCAAGGACAAGGGAATCAGTAGGATACTTCGTCTTACCACACATCACTTCTACGTCTCTCACAATTCCCAAAGGACAGATAGTGTCTCTATTAGCTAGCGTAATAGTGACATCAATGGGCTCTAACTCAGCAGGTGCAATCTCATCTTTGATTTCATCATATAGGGACCGGGGTATTGCACTAACACTAGTCCCCATATCACATAAACCATGATAACAGTGATCTCCTATCTTGACAGAAACAACGGGCAAGCCAAGTACAAGTCCGTATTTGTCTTTCTCGTGAGGTTTAGCTATTCTAGCGGAGTCCTCACAAAATTTGATAACATGCCCATCTATGTCTTCGGCTAAGAGATCTTTGATAATAGCAACACTAGGTTCTACTCTAATTTCCTCACGGGGTGCAAGTGGTCTAATGTAACCCCTACGTATCACAGTTGGAGCTTTAGAATAATCCTTTTTCCTAGAAGGGTAAGGTGGTTTCTTAGCATAGGCACAAGGAACAATAGGATCACTAAAGGCAATGACTTTCTCTTCAACTAGATTGGGTTTAACTATGTTGACTTCTACAGGCGGATGATACTTAAACCACTTCTCTTTGGGAAGATCAACATGAGCAGCAAAATATTCACATAGAGAAGCTACTATCTCAGAGTCAAGTCCATACTTAGCGCTAAAATCTCTAGAAGTGTTTGTTTCAACAAAAGATTTAACGCAATCAAACTGGAAATTCATACCTGACTCCTTACCTTCTTCCAGCTCCCAATCTTCAGAGTTACGTTTGATTCTTTCCAACAAATTCCACTTGTGGTCAATATCCTTCTTCATAAAAGAACCGGTACAAGAAGTGTCAAGCATGGTATGATCTTCATGAGAAAGCCGAGCATAAAAGTTTTGAGTGATAATTTCTCTCGAGAGATCATGATTGGGGCATGAATCTAGCATTGAATTAAGCCTCCCCCAATCTTGAGCTATGCTTTCCCTGTCACGAGGCCAAAAGTTATAAATATAATTCCGATCACAATGTACTAAATGCATAGGATAAAACTTTTGATGAAATTCCAATTTCAACCGACTGTAGTCCCATGATCCAGTATCATCACATAGCCTATACCATGTCAACGCCTTATCCTTCAAAGATAAAGGGAAGACTTTCTTCTTTACCTCATCCTCGGGCAAACCTGCAAGCTTAAATAAACCACAAACTTCATCTACATAGATTAGATGCAAGTCTGGATGTGAAGATCCATCTCCTGTAAAAGGATTAGCCTGCAGTTTCTCAAGCATACCCGAAGGAATTTCATAAAAGATATTTTCAGTAGGTACCTCAGGTTGAGGAACAACTCCTCGTGCTTCTATTCGTGGTGAAGATACCCCAAACAAACTCCTCAAAGGAGCAGTTTCCATAGTGACAAGTGATAATAAATTTCAGCACGGAATATAAATGTTTCCTTACCAAATTCCACTTACCAAAGGCGCTTCCCTCCCCGGCAACGGCGCCAGAAAAGAGTCCTGATGACCCACAAGTATAGGGGATCAATCGTAGTCCTTTCGATAAGTAAGAGTGTCGAACCCAACAAGGAGGAGAAGGCTCTGATAAAAGGTTTTCAGCAAGGTAATAACTGCAAGCACTGAAAGTAACGGTAACAAGTGATGGTGTAGCAAGGTGAAACGTAGCATGCGAAAAGTAACAAGTAACAAGTAGTAGCAACGGTGCAGCAAAGTGGCCCAATCCCTTTTGTAGCAAGGGACAAGCCTGAGCAAAGTCTTATACGAGGAAAAACGCTCCCGAGGACACACAGGAATTTCTGTCATGCTAGTTTCATCATTTTCATATGATTCGCATTCGTTACTTTGATAGCTTGATATGTGGGTGGACTGGCGCTTGGGTACTACCCTTACTTGGACAAGCATCCCACTTATGATTAACCCCTCTCGCAAGCATCCGGAACTATGAAAGAAGAATTAAGACAACGTATAACCATAGCATTAAACTAGTGGATCCAAATCAGCCCCTTACGAAGCAACACATAGACTGGGGGTTTAAGCTTATGTCACTCTAGCAACCCATCATATACTTACTACTCCCCAATGCCTTCCTCTAGGCCCAAATATGGTGAAGTGTTATGTAGTCGACGTTCAAATAACACCACTAGAGGAAAAACAACATACATCGTATCAAAATACCGAACGAATACCAAATTCACATGACTATTATTAGCATGACTTATCCCATGTCCTTAGGAACAAAAGTAACTACTCACAAAGCATAATCATAATCATGATCAGAGTTGTAATGAATAGCATCAAGGATCTGAACATAAACTCTTCCACCAAGCAATCCAACTAGCATCAACTACAAAGAGTAATAAACACTACTAGCAACCATACAAGTCCCAATCGGAGTCGCGAGACGGAGATTGGTTACGAAGATGAAATAGGGTTTGGAGAGGAGATGGCGCTAATGAATATGTTGATGGATAAGACTCCCCTCCGATGAGAGGAGTCTTGGTGATGACGATGGCGATGATTTCCCCCTCCGGGAGGGAAGTTTCCCCGGCAGGATCGTCCTGCCGGAGCTATAGATTGGATCTGCTCAAGTTCCGCCTCGTGGCGGCAGATAATCCACGAAAAGGCTCCACCCTAATTGATTCTCAGACAAAACACTTCATATAGCAAAAGAGGGGGGCTAGTGGGCCACCAGGGTGCCCACAAGCCATGTTGTCGCGGCAACCAGGCTTGTGGGCCCCTGGTTGTTCCCCTCTCACACTTCTTTCGCCCAGTATTTTTTATATATTCCCAAAAAAATCGACGTTGATTTTCAAGGCATTTGGAGTTGCGCAGAATAGAGGACTCGGACTTTCTACTTTTCCAGTCCAGAATTCCAACTGTCGGTATTCTCCCTATTCAAATAAACCTTGCAAAATAAGAGAGAAAAGGCATAAGCATGGTTCCACAAAGTATAATAACAGTCCATAAAGCGATAAATCTCAACATGAAAGCATTATGCAAAATGGACGTATCAGACTTCACCTAGTGACAGAAGGGGTAGCGAGGCACGTATCGTGTTGTTGTCATCAAGGGTAAAAAGATGGAGTTTTCATCATTGGTTTGATATTATCCCTCTACATCATGTCATCTTGCTTAAGGCGTTACTCTGTCCGTCATGAAATCAATACACTAGATGCATGATGGATAGCGGTCGATGTGTGGAGTAATAGTAGTAGATGCAGAAAGTATCGTTCTACTTGTCTCGGACGTGATGCCTATATGTATGATCATTGCCTTAGATATTGTAATGACTTTGCACGGTTCTATCAATTGCTCGACAGTAATTTGTTCACCCACCGTAATACTTGCTATTTTGAGAGAAACCTCTAGGGAACACTATGGCCCTCGGGTCTACTCCACACCATAATTTCATCCTTACACTTTTTAATTCGTTGCACTTTCCGCCTTCAGATCTCACTTTGCAATCAATCTTGAAGGGATTGACAACCCCTTTAAAGCGTTGGGTGCAAGCTCTTTTGTGTTTGCGCAGGTACTCTGGACTTGACAAGATTCTCCTACTGGATTGATACCTTGGTTCTCAAACTGAGGGAAATACTTACTGCTCCTGTGCTGCATCACCCTTTCCTCTTCAAGGTTAAAACCAACGCAGGCCCAATCTCCGTCAACGTGTCAATTTCTGGCGCTGTTGTCTGTTGCCGTAGAAGAAATATTTCTGGCGCCGTTGCCAGGGAGGATCAAGTCAAGAACTCATCCAAGTAGGTGTCGCAAACTCATCTCTTTCATTTACATTGTTTGCCAGTTGTCTCTCGTTTTCCTCTCCCCCATTTCACCAATTTGCCTTTTTCGTTTGCTTTTTTCGTTTGCCTTTTCGTTCGCCCTTTTTCTCGCTTGCTCTTTGTTCGCTTGTGTGCTTGCTTGCTTTCTGAAGTCACCATGAATGAAAACACCAAACTTTGTGACTTCTCAAATACTAATAATAATGATTTTATTAGTACTCTGATTGCTCCTGCCACTAGTGCGGAGTCATACGAAATCAATGCCGCTTTGCTGAACCTTGCTATGAAAGAGCAATTCTCCGGCCTTCCTAGTGAAGATGCCGCATCCCATCTTAGTACCTTCATTAAGCTTTGTGATATGCAAAAGAAGAAAGATGTGGATAATAATGTGATTAAATTGAAGCTTTTTCCTTTCTCGTTTTGAGATCGCGCAAAAACTTGGTTTTCTTCTTTGCCCCAAAATAGTATTCATTCTTGGGATAAGTGCAAAGATGCTTATATATCCAAGTATTTTCCGCCGCCTAAGATTATCTCTCTCCGTAATGATATCATGAATTTCAAGCAACTTGATCATGAACTTGTTGCACAATCTTGGGAGATAATGAAATTGATGATTAGAAATTGTCCCGCTCATGTGTTGAGTCTTTGGATGATTATACAAATATTTTACGCTGGCTTGAATTTCGCTTCTAGAAATATCTTGGACTCCGCCTCAGGTGGAACGTTCATGGAAATCACGTTAGGGGAAGCCACAAAACTCCGAGACAATATCATGACAAACTACTCTCACTGGCACACTGAAAGGTCACCTACTAGTAAGAAGGTACACGCTATAGAAGAAATTAACTCGTTGAGTGCTAAGATGGATGAGTTAATGAATTTGGTTGCTAGTAGAAGTGCTCCTTTAGATCCTAATGATATGCCCTTGTCTTCCTTGATTGAGAGTAGCAACGCTAGCTTGGACGTTAATTTTCTTGGTAGGAATAATTTTGGCAATAACAATGCTTTTAGAGGAAACTATGTTCCTAGGCCTTTTCCTAGTAACTCCTCTAATAACTTTGGCAACTCCTACAACAATACTCATGGAAATTACAATAGATTACCCTCTGATCTAGAGAGTAATATCAAAGAGTTTATCAACTCACAAAAGATTTTCAATGCGTCCATAGAGGAAAAACTACTCAAAATTGACGATTTGGCTAAGAGCGTTGATAGAATGTCTAGTGATATTGATGCTTTGAAAGTAAGATGTGCTCCTCCCAAGATCAATATGGATGAAACTTTGAAAGCTATGCGTGTTTCCATGATTGAGAGCAAATAAAGAACCGCCCAAATTCGTGCTAGACATGAATGGTTTAAACATGCGTGTTCTCGTGATAAGAATCACGAAGATCTTAAAGTGCTTGGTGTGACTCCCATTGAATCTTTGTTTTCTTGTGTCAAACCTAATGATGATGGGGCTGGATATGAATCCACTTTGGTTGAAAAGTGCCCCAATGATTCGGAGTCCATCTATCTTGATGATAAAGGTGTGGAGAGTGGAGTAGAAGAAATCAAAATATTTGGTAGTAATGAAACTCCCACTTTGGATTTCAAGGAATTCAATTATGATAGTTGCTCCTTGTTTGAATTATGATAGTTGCTCCTTGTAATGAAACTACCACTAGGGGAGCGGTACTACCGCCAGTGGGAGCGGTACTACCACTATGATCCCAGCGGTACTACCGCCAGGGCTAGCGGTAGTATCGCTACCAATATTTTTTTTAAACTAGTAATGGCGCACCACTCCCTGGTGCGCCATTAGTAACCCTGAGATATTTTTCCACACACTCACTTTCCCCACTTCATTCTCTCCACCTCTACCAATTAAGCAATTGTCTCGGCTGCCTCCTCCTCCTCACCTCATTTGCACCATAGATTCACCCAAATTAAGTGGTTAAATTTCCTTTTTTGATAGGTAAGTAAGGGGAAAGCGTTCTTTATGTTCTAGATCTACTTTTTTCTCCCTCTCCAATGTACACACTTTGGCCTAGATCTACGTATGTTTGAGGTGTTGCATATGTTTGTGGTGTTGCATATGTTTGTGTTTGCAGGTACCGGTATTTGAAATGCGATAGTGGCCTATATTTTTCCGGAATGTTGATTCTTTTCCGTTTCGGCTAGAATTTGGCACTATGCATATCTTTTTGGTCCTATTTTTAGGCAAAGTCATGCCAATTTTTTTTGGGTTCTTAAATATCGTTTTGCTCTACCCCGTAGGCGACCATGGTCCGCACGATGACCGAAGGCATCGTGAATAGGTTTTTGAGATCCGCGAAGGCCGAGATGCTTCAAAAGAACGAGACGGAGATAAGATGCCCGTGTCGAAGATGCAAGCTGAAGAGCCTTATGGACCCGGATTCCAGAGAGGTGTGAGACCACCTGCTCGTGCGTGGTTTCATGGATGGCTATCGGTGGCAAGGTGATGAAGATGATTATGAAGTCGTCAATGGGAGCCGGGCAAGAAATAATGAAGGGCGGCAAGACATCGAGGGCGGGCGACATGATCACGAAGTAGATGCAGGACACAATCATCATGTAGAAGATGCTGGGCATGATGATGAGGAAGACGAAGGGCATGATCATGAAGATGAAGATGCCGGAGCAGAGGACGATGGACCATCGATGGGCCGGGTGCAGGACCCTCATATTCAAGAGATGTTTCTCAAGCAGACGGGTAACGCAAGAGCTGCCGCCCGAGAGAAAGCCAAGCTAGATCAACTGGAGATAGACGCGGTTACTCCATTGTATGAAGGATGCAGGCCCGAGGATACCCGTCTGAAAGTAATGCTCATGGATCTGGAGATGAAGGTAAAACACAAAATGACAGAAAAATGCTTCGACGAGAACATGTCATTCTGGCACGAACGTCTTCCCCTGGGGAACAAGTGCCCAACCAGTTTTGAGGAGGCGAAGAAAATCGTGTGTCCTGTTGATTTACCGCACGTGAAATACCATGAGTGCATGAACGATTGCATCATTTATCGGGACAAGCACGCGGAGTCTACCATATGTCCAGTGTGCGGCGTCACTCGATACAAGAAGAGGAAGAAAGCTCCTCGAAAAGTGGTGTGGTACTTTCCAATTACTCCTCGTCTACAGCGGTATTTTGCGGACCCTAAGCAAGCACAGCTCCTGCGTTGGCACGCGGATAGGAAGGAGAAGAAGCGAGAAGATGACGGAAATGATCCGGAGATAAATAAAAAAGACAAGATGCTGAGTGATACGTCTCAAACGTATCTATAATTTTTGATGGTTTCATGTTGTTATCTTGTCAACTTTGGATGTTTTATATACCTTTTATATCTTTTTTGGGACTAACTTATTATTTCAGTGCCAAGTGCTAGTACCTGTTTTTTCTGTGTTTTTGACTCTTTTCAGATCTGATTTTGGAACGGAGTCCAAATGGAATAAAATCCCCAGAATAATTTTTTCCAGAACAGAAGAAAATCGGGGGACTTGAGGGCCAAGGCAGGAGGCCCACACGAAGCCCAGAAGCCCTGACGCCGCGGCTAGGGGGGGCGCGGCGACCAAGCTTGTGGCCTCCCTGGCGCTTCCCTGCCCTAGCTCTTTGGCCTATATATTCCCTAAAATCCCAGAAATAATCAGGGCGTCCACGAAACCACTTTTCCGCCGCCGCAAGCTTCCGTTTCCGCGAGATCTCATCTGGAGACCCTTCCCGGTGCCCTACCGGAGGGGACTTTGGAGCTGGAGGGCTTCTACATCAACATCAATGACTCGTGAGTAGTCCACTTCAGACCTACGGGTCCGTAGTTAGTAGCTAGATGGCTTCTTCGCTCTCTTGGATCTTCAATACAAAGTTCTCCATGATCTTCATGGAGATCTATCCGATGTAATCCTCTTTGGCGGTGTGTTTGTCGAGATCCGATGAATTGTGGATTTGTGATCAGATTATCTATGAATTATATTTGAGTCTTTGCTCATTTCTTATATGCATGATTTGATATCCTTGTAAGTCTCTCCGAGTCTTGGGTTTTGTTTAGCCAACTAGATCTATGATTCTTGCAATCGGAGAAGTGCTTGGTTTTGGGTTCATACCGTGCGGTGACCTTTCCCAGTGACAGAAGGGGCAGCAAGGCACGCATCATGTTGTTGCCATCAAGGGTAACAAGATGGGCTTTCATCATAGATTTGAGATTCTCCATCTACATCATGTCATCTTGCTTAAGGCGTTACTCTATTCTTATGAACTCAATACACTAGATGCATGCTGGATAGCGGTCGACGTGTGGAGTAATAGTAGTAGATGCAGAAAGTATCGGTCTACTTGTTTTGGACGTGATGCCTATAGATATGATCATTGCCATAGATAACGTCATGACTTTGCGCGGTTCTATCAATTGCTCGACAGTAATTCGTTCACCCACCATCTACTTGCTTTCATGAGAGAGGCCACTAGTGAACACTACGGCCCCCGGGTCTATTCACAACTATCGTCTCCACTTTTACTTTTACTTTGCTTTGTTTCCTTTTTTCTTTTAGTTCTCACTTTGCAAACAATCTATAAGGGATTGACAACCCCTTCATAGCGTTGTGTTCAAGCTCTTTGTGTTTGTGCAGGTACTTGTGACCTTACGCGATCCTCCTACTAGATCGATACCTTGGTTCTCAAATTGAGGGAAATACTTACTGCCGCAGTGCTACATCACCCTTTCCTCTTCAAGGGAACACCAATGCAAGGCTCCAAGGCCGCGGGGGAATCCTTTGCATATTTGCCAAGGAAGTCCCTGTAGGCGTAGCCAGCAGCAGAAGGATTCCTGGCATCGTTGCCGGTGGAGGTCTTTGTTGCCATAGCAAAAGGATTTGTGGCGCTGTTGCCGGGGAGGAGAGATCAAGTCAAGATCTATCCAAGTAGGTGTCACAAACTCATCTCTTGCATTTACCTTTTTTGCCAGTTGCCTCTCGTTTTCCTCTTCCCCACTTCACTTTTTTCATTTTCATTTGCCTTTCTCCTTTGCCATTTTCTTTTGCCTTTTGCCATTTTCCTTTGCCAGTTTTCTTACTTGCTTGTGTTCTTGTTTGTTTTTTGAAGTCATCATGGCTGAAAACACCAAACTTTGCGACTTCTCGAATACTAATAATAATGATTTTATTAGTACTCCGATTGCTCCCTCCACTAGTGCGGAATCTTGTGAAATCAACGCTGCCTTGCTGAATCTTGTTATGAAAGAGCAATTTTCTGGCCTTCCTAGTGAAGATGCCGCACCCCATCTCAATACTTTCATTGAACTTTGCGATATGCAAAAGAAGAAAGATGTGGATAATGATGTTGTTAAGTTGAAGCTTTTTCCGTTCTCTTTGCGAGATTGTGCAAAAACTTGGTTTTCTTCTTTGCCTGAAAATAGTATCGATTCTTGGAATAAGTGCAAAGATGCTTACATATCCAAGTATTTTCCGCCGGCTAAGATTATCTCTCTCCGTATTGATATCATGAATTTCAAGCAACTTGATCATGAACACGTTGCACAATCTTGGGAGAGGATGAAGTTAATGATTATAAATTGTCCCGCTCATGGCTTGAGTTTGTGGATGATTATACAAATCTTTTACGCTGGTTTGAATTCTGCTTCTCGCAATATCTTGGACTCCGCCTCAGGTGGAACGTTCATGGAAATCACGTTAGGAGAAGCTACAAATCTCCTAGACAATATCATGACCAACTACTCTCAGTGGCACACTGAAAGGTCACCTGCAAGCAAAAAGGTACACGCTATAGAAGAAATTAACTCGCTTAGTGCTAAGATGGACAAGTTGATGAATTTGGTTGCTAGTAGAAGTGATCCTTTAGATCCTAATGACATGCCACTATCTTTCTTGATTGAGAGTAGAAACGCTAGTTTGGACGTTAATTTTGTTGGTAGGAACAATTTTGGCAACAACAATGCTTTTAGAGGAAACTATGTTCCTAGGCCTTTTCCTAGTAACTCCTCTAACAACTATGGCAATTCATACAACAACACTTATGGAAATCACAACAAATTACCCTCCGATTTAGAGAGTAATATCAAAGAGTTCATCAACTCTCAAAAGATTTTCAATGCGTCCATAGTGGAAAAACTACTCAAAAGAGACGATTTGGCTAAGAGCGTTGATAGGATGTCTTGTGATATTGATGCTTTGAAAGTTAGATGTGCTCCTCCCAAGGTTAACTTGGATGAAACTTTAAAAGCTATGCGTGTCTCCATGAATGTGAGCAAAGAAAGAATCGCCCAAATTCGCATTAGGCATGAATGGTTTTAAAGGGTGCGTCCTAGTGATGAAAATCACGAAGATCTTAAAGTGCTTGGTGTGACTCCTCTTGAATCTTTGTTTTCACGTGTCAAACCTATTGATGAAGGGGCTGGATATGAATCCACCTTGGTTGAAAAACGCCCCAATGATTCGGAGTCCACCTATCTTGATGATAAAGGTGTGGAGAGTGGAGTTGAAGAAATCAAAATATTGGGTAGTAATGAAACTCCCACTTTGGATTTCAAGGAATTCAATTATGATAGTTGGTCCTTGTTTGAATGCATTTCCTTGATGCAATCCATTGCAAACTCTCCACATGCTTATAGCCAAAGCAAAGCCTTTACCGCACATATCGTAGATGCTATGATGAAATCTCTTGAAGAGAAACTCGAATTAGAAGTCTCTATAACTAGAAAACTTCATGATGAGTGGGAAGCAACTATCAAAATCAAAATGAAAAACTATGAATGCAATGCTTTGTGTGATTTGGGTGCTAGTGTTTCCGTGATTCCAAAGTCTTTATGTGATATTCTTGGTTTTCATGAGATTGAAGAGTGTTCTCTTAATTTGCATCTTGCGGATTCTACTGTCAAGAAACCCATGGTAAGGATCAATGATGTTCTTATTGTTGCAAATAAGAACTATATACCCGTGGATTTCATTGTACTTGACATAGATTGCAATCCTTCATGTCCCATTATTCTTGGTAGACCTTTCCTAAGGACTATTGGTGCTATCATCGATATGAAGGAAGGGAATATTAGATTTCAATTTACTCTAAAGAAGGGCATGGAGCATTTTCCTAGAAAGAAAATAAGATTGCCTTATGAATCTATGATGAGGGCTACTTATGGTTTGAGCACCAAAGATGACTATACGTGATTCCATCACCTTATGCCTAGCTAAGGGCGTTAAACAATAGCGCTTGTTGGGAGGCAACCCAACGAATCTATCCTTTTTCTTTCTGTTTTGTGTTTTCCACACTTTCATAATTCTGTTATGATTGTGTTTTTTGTGTTTCTTTTGCGTTTGTGCCAAGTAAAACCGTTATGATTAGTCTTGGGGATGATCGTTTGGTCATGCTGGAAAAGACAGAAACTTTCTGCTCACTAAAAGAATTTTCATTTTTTTTCTGTAAGATATTTTGAGTTGATTATTTTTGCTTCTGATTGCTACGCAAATTCTTCAGACTTTCGTAATTTTTCAGAATTTTGGAAGTACCAGAATTATACGAAGTATACAGATTGCTACAGACTGGTCTGCTGTTAACAGATTCTGTTTTTGTTGAGTTGGTTGCTTATTTTGATGAAACTATGGATAGTATCGGGGGGTATTAGCCATGGAATATTGAAAATACAGTAACCCAACATCAACATAAGTAGAATTTAAGTTTGCTACAGTACCTAAGGAAGTGGTGGTTTTCTTTCTTATACTAATGATATCACGAGTTTCTGTTTAAGTTTTGTGTTGTGAAGTTTTCAAGTTTCGGGTGAAGTTCTTATGGAAAAAGAGATAAAGAGTGGCAAGAGCTCAAGCTTGGGGATGCCCAAGGCACCCCAAGTTGATTCAAGGATGCCGAAAAAGCCTAATCTTGGGGATGCCCCGGGAAGGCATCCCCTCTTTCGTCTTCAATCCATCGGTAACGTTACTTGGGGCTATATTTTTATTCACCACATGATATGTGTTTTGCTTGGAGCGTCTTGTATCGTAAGATTCTTTTATTTTTGTTGTGTCACAATCTTCCTTGCTGCAAACCTATAGAGAGAGACATGCACTCACCGTGATTTTGTCGAGCTTCACTTATATCCTTTGGTTAGACAATTCAGCTCACATGTGTTTCACTTATATCTTTAGAGCTAGTTGATTTTGCTCTATGTGCTTCACTTATATCTTTTAGAGCACGGAAGCGCGTGGCATGGTAGTTGATCTGTGCTATGAAAGTAGTCTCAAAAGGGGTAGTTATCCAAAGGGATATGAAAACTTCCACCTTCATGTGCATTGAATAGTTAGAGAAGTTTGATTCATCTCAATTAGTTTTGAGTTGTGGTTGTGGTAATATCGAAGTTATACTAGTAAGGTGTTGTGGATCTAGAAATACTTGTGTTGAAGTTAGTGATTCCCGTAGCATGCACGTATGGTGAACCGCTATGTGATGAAGTCTGAGCATGATTAGTTTATTGATTGTCATCCTTTGTGTGGAGGTCGGGATCGCGCGATGGTTTATATCTACCAACCCTTCCCCTAGGAGTATGCGTTGAATGCTTTGTTTCGATTACTACTAAAACTTTTGCAACAAGTATATGAGTTCTTCATGACTAATGTTGAGTCCATGGTTTAGATGCACTTTCACCTTCCACCATCACTATCTTCTTTAGTGCCGTGCAACTTTCGCCGGTGCATAAAACCACCATTAGCCTCCCTCAAAACAGCCACCATACCTACCTACTATGGTTTTTTAAAAGCCATTCTGAGATATATTTCCATGCAACTACCACCATGACATGTGCCACCACTTCTACATTGCCATTGCATGATCATAAGATAGCTAGCATGATGCTTCCATTAATCTCTATGCCATGCTAGATCATTGTCACGGTACACTACCGAAGGCATTCCTTATAGAGTAATCATTGCTCTAAGGTTTGAGTTGTAAGTGTGATGATCATCATTGATGGAGCATTGTCCCATGTGAGGAAATAAAAGAGGCCAGCAAAGCCCTTTTACAAAAAGAGGCCAAAGATGCCCACAAAAAAAAAGAGGCCAAAGAGCCCACCAAAAAATTGAGAGAAAAAGAGAGAAGGGACAATTCTACTATCTTTCCACACTTGTGCTTATTAAGCACCATGATCTTCATGATTGAGAGTCTCTCGTTTTGTCACCACCATATAGCTAGTGGGAAATTTTCGTTATATAACTTGGCTTGTATATTCCAATGATAGGCTTCCTCAAAATTCCCTTAGGTCTTCGTGAGCAAGCAAGTTGGATGCACACCCACTAGTTTTCTTTAAGAGCTTTCACATACTCTTAGCTCTAGTGCATCATTTGTATGGCAATCCCTACTCAGTCACGTTGATATCTATTGATGAGCATCTCCATAGCTCATTGATATGCCTAGTCAATGTGACCATCTTCTCCTTGTTTGCCTTGCAACCTCCACCACACTTCATTCCAGTTATAGTGCTAAAACCATGGCTCGCGCTCATGTATTGCGTGAGAGTTGAAAAGGTTTGAGAAAGTAAAGGTGTGAAAACAATTACTTGGCCAATACCGAGGTTGTGCATGATTTAAATTCGTTGTGCAGGGATGATGGAGCATAGCCAGACTATATGATTTTGTAGGGATAACTTTATTTTGGCCTTGCTATTTTGAAAGTTCATGATTACCTTGCTAGTTTTCTTGAAGTATTATTGTCTCCATGTCAATAGCAAACTATTGTTTTGAATCTAAAGGATCTGAACATTCACGTCACATAAGAGGAGTTACAAAGGACATCTATGCTAGGTAGCATGAAATCATCAAAAAATCATTCTTTATCACTTTCCTACTCGAGGACGAGCAGGAGTTAAGCTTGGGGATGCTTGATACGTCTCAAACGTATCTATAATTTTTGATGGTTTCATGCTGTTATCTTGTCAACTTTGGATGTTTTATATACCTTCTATATATTTTTTGGGACTAACTTATTAATTCAGTGTCAAGTGTGAGTTCCTGTTTTTTCTGTGTTTTTGACTCTTTTCAGATCTGATTTTGGAACGGAGTCCAAACGGAATAAAATCCCCAAAATAAATTTTTCCAGAACAGAAGAAGATCGGGGGACTTGAGGGCCAATGTAGGAGGCCCACAGGGAGCCCACAAGCCCTGACGCCGCGGCCAGGGGGGCCCCACGGCGACCAGGCTTGTGGCCTCCTTGGCGCTCCCCTGCCGTAGCCCTTTGGCCTATATATTCCCTAAAATCCCAGAAAAAAATCAGGGCGTCTACGAAACCACTTTTCCGCCGCCGCAAGCTTCCGTTTCCGCGAGATCTCATCTGGAGACCCTTCCCGGTGCCCTGCCGGAGGGGACTTTGGAGCTGCAGGGATTCTACATCAACATCATCGCCTCTCCAATGACTCGTGAGTAGTCCACTTCAGACCTACAGGTCCGCAGTTAGTAGCTAGATGGCTTCTTCTCTCTTGGATCTTCAATACAAAGTTCTCCATGATCTTCATGGAGATCTATCCGATGTAATCCTCTTTTGCGGTGTGTTTGTCGAGATCCGATGAATTGTGGATTTGTGATCAGATTATCTATGAATTATATTTGAGTCTTTGCTCATTTCTTATATGCATGATTTGATATCCTTGTAAGTCTCTCCGAGTCTTGGGTTTTGTTTGGCCAACAAGATCTATGATTCTTGCAATGGGTGAAGTGCTTGGCTTCGGGTTCATACCGTTCGGTGACCTTTCTGAGTGACAGAAGGGGCAGCAAGGCATGCATCATGTTGTTTCCATCAAAGGTAACGAGATGGGCTTTCATCATAGATTTGAGATTGTCCATCTACATCATATCATCTTGCTTAAGGTGTTACTCTATTCTTATGAACTCAATACACTAGATGCATGCTGGATAGCGGTCGATGTGTGGAGTAATAGTAGTAGATGCAGAAAGTATCAGTCTACTTGTTTTGGACATGATGCCTATAGATATGATAATTGCCATAGATAACGTCATGACTTTGCGCGGTTCTATCAATTGCTCGACAGTAATTCGTTCACCCACCGTCTACTTGCTTTCATGAGAGAAGCCACTAGTGAACATATGGCCCCCCGGGTCTATTCACAACTATCGTCTCCACTTTTACTTTTACTTTGCTTTGTTTCCTTTTTGCTTTCAGTTCTCACTTTCCAAACAATCTATAAGGGATTGACAACCCCTTCATAGCGTTGGGTGCAAGCTCTTTGTGTTTGTGCGGGTACTTGTGACCTTACGCGATCCTCCTACTGGATCGATACCTTGGTTCTCAAACTGAGGGAAATACTTACTGCCGCAGTGCTACATCACCCTTTCCTCTTCAAGGGAACACCAATGCAAGGCTCCAAGGCCACGGGGGAATCCTTTGCATATTTGCCAAGGAAGTCCCTCTAGGCGTAGCCAGCAGCAGAAGGATTCCTGGCGCCGTTGCCGGGGGAGGTCTTTGTTGCCGTAGCACTGAGTCACCCTAAGGATGCGAGCCAGTGGCAAGCGTTGAACTTCGAACACCCAGAATTTGGGGATCCAAGGAACATCATGTTGGGCGCAAGAAACAACCAGGGAACGACATCAATCTGTATCTGGGGATGCTGAAAGAGGAGCTAGACACGATGTGGAAAACGCCAGCCAATACGTGGGACGCCGCAGTGAAACAATATTCCCCTATGAGAGTCGCACTACTCACGATGGTGCACGACTATCTCGGTTACGGATATGTCGCGGGGCAGGTGGTCCACGGATTTTGTGCATGCGTCAGGTGCATGGATGACAGAACGTATCGCCAGCTAGATAGAGACCCCTGGTCTTTGAAAACCGTGTTCATGGGACATCGAAGGTGGCTTCGCGATGATGACGCATGGAAAAAACGCAAGGATTTGTTCGATGGTGAAACCGAACACCGAAGACCCCCACGTACGAGGAGCGGCGAGGAAATAGACGAGCTGTTGAAAAATTTGAAAGAGTGCCCACCGCCGGGAAAGAAGCGAAAGGCGCCAGAGCCGCTGCTGAAGGTATGGAAAGCGAGGTCTGTTTTGTGGGACTTGCCGTACTGGAAGATCCTCCGTGTGCCTCACAGCCTTGATGTCATGCATATCACGAAGAACGTGTGTGAGAGTCTGCTTGGTACCCTTCTCAACATGCCAGAGAGGACCAAAGGTGGGCCGAAAGCAAGGGCAGACTTGCAATCAATGGGCATCAGGGAGGAGCTTCACACAAAACGCCATAATGATGATGATGATGATGATGATGATGAGGCGAAGGACACGGAAAGTTGTCGCAAAGGCAAAAAGGCCAAGAAGATCGAATATGATTGCCCTCCTGCGTGCTTCACTCTAAGTCCGAAGGAGATCGAGCAGTTTTTCACCTGCCTCGTAGGAGTAAAACTTCCTTACGATTACGCGGGGAAGATAAGCAGATACCTAGACTCAGCGAAGCAGAAGTACAGAGGGATGAAGTCTCATGACTGTCACGTGCTGATGACGCAGATACTTCCAGTTGAAATCTGAGGGATCATGGACACGCACGTCCGTGAAACGCTATTTGGCCTATGCAACTTTTTCGATGTCATCTCTCGGAAGTTGGTTGGCATGAGGCAACTCACAAGGCTACAGGAAGAGATCGTGGTGATACTATGCGAGCTTGAGATGTACTTCCTGCGTGCATTCTTCGACGTTATGGTGCATCTGCTGGCCCATATCGTGGAGGATATCATCCAACTCAGGCCGACGTTCCTGCACAGCATGATGCCGTTTGAAAGGATGACTAGTGTCATCAAAGGATACGTTCGCAACAGGGCACGTCCAGATGGAAGCATAACCCAGCGCTTTCTGACAGAAGAGTGCATCTCCCTCTGCACGAATTATCTAGGCATCGAGAACCCCGTTGGTCTACCCGTCAACAGGCACCTCGGCAGGCTCCCTGGATGGGGTCACCGCGAGGGTCGCCGTGAAATGCATGTCGACTTCAACGGTCGACTCGCTGACTTTAAAAGAGCAAACCTACTCGCGCTACAACACATAGACGTGTTCGATCCTTGGGTGGTAGAGCACAAAACCTTTATTGAGAAGACGTACAATGACCGAGGCCAACAGAGGACGGACGGAGATATAATCAAAGAGCACAACTCGTGTTTCACGAGTTGGTTCAAGGACAAGCTTCTGTTGTACCCTTTACATGAGGATTCTTCCGAGGAAGAAAAACTCATATTCGCCTTGTCACAGGGCGCCGAGCACAACCTGATGACCTATGAGGCGTACCATATCAACGGTTACACATTCTACACCGAGGAAAGGGACATGAAGAGCGATTATTAGAACTCCGGGGTAACGATGGAATCCTACACCGGTAACGACAAGGACAGATACTACAGAACGATCGAGGAGATCTGGGAGCTGAGCTACGCTGGAGAGAAGGTCCCGATGTTCCATGTCAGATGGGCCAAGGGCGTCCTAAATGAAGACCGGTATTTCACCACCATGGTTATACACGAATCCAAATCCAAGACCGCGGGCGCAAACGTCACCGCGAAAAATGAGCTGGCTTGCCAAGTGGGCCAATGCTTCTTCATTACCGACCCGTCAAAGCCCAGTCGTGTTGTTGTGAGGACAGGCAAAAGGAACATCATCGGAATGGATGGAGTCGCCAATGATCAAGACTTCGACAAGTACGGCGACCCCAAGATGGAAGATGACGACGACGATGAAGTAGCACACACCACAAGAAGAAGCAGGACCACCCTACCTAAAGGACGTCCGTTCGAGAGAAGAATTAAAGGGGTTCCGGGGCTAAATTATTCAATCGCGAGAAAAAAGGGCAAGAAGATCATTGTGAAAAGATAGCTAAGATCGAATCACGACGTGACGGCCGCGTGTGTGTCAGTGGCAAGCCCAATCTTTGATGACTGTTATTTCATGCCACTTGATTTCAACCATGTCATGTAATTCTAAATCTTTGCACAATGTGATATCACCTGATAACATGATTTTTTGTAAGTGTCTCTCTCCGTGAGCTTTATTACATGGTTCTAACATGCTCTCCTCGGGCGCTACTCGTAAAAGATTATCGAGCACACATTATTAATTCTTAGTAAGAAAATAGATGAACTAAATAGCCGAGATATCGAGCACACATTATTAATTACATGCAACTAAAAATCCAAAAAAATAAAAAAAATGTTAGTAATGGCGCACCAAAAGAAGGTGCGCCATTTCTATCACCTTACTTATGGCGCACCACTAGAAGGTGCGCCATTACTAACTTTCCATTAGTGAATGGCCCTCCACCGATACTACCGCCAGCTCCAGCAGTACTACCGCTGGAGTGTCGGCGGTAGTACCGCTGCTGCCAGCGGTAGTACCTCCAGCTCCAGCGGTAGTACCGCCATGTACTAATGGCGCACCCCTAAATGGTGCGCCATTGCTAACTCTCCTGCAGCTCGACGGGCTTTCTTCCCCCACTCCCACTGCCGGCTCCAGTCCTCCACCCCCGAGCGTGCGAGCTTTCTTCCCTCCCTCCCACTGCCCCCCTCCACTCCTACACCCACGCCGCCGCCGCCCCATACCTCGCCGTCGACGCCGCCCTCCTGCAGCCTGGTGCCCGCCGGCCGCCGCCCCCTTCTTCCTTGCTCTGACCTCCCCTGCTTCCTCTGCGCGCCGACGACCCCGAGCTCCCCTCCTTCCTCTGCGCGCCGACGACCCCGAGCTCCCCTGTGGACGACTCCACTGCCGACGACCCCGAGCTCCCCTGCTTCCTGTGTGCGCCGTCCAAGGTGACCTCCCCTGCTCCTTCGCCCTCTCTCTCTCCATGTTTATTTCCACTGTTTACTTACTAGGATGAACTGTATCATGAAACAGAGTTATTGGACTCCGAATCTTGGACCCAAACTTGTTTCTGAGTAAATTCCGTAGTTCTGTTGTGTTTTTTCCGTGCTGGACCCAAACTTGTTGCTATTACTTATGCTGTGCATAATTTGAGTGCTATTACTGAAGTACACATCAATTTTTTCAGAGTTGAGTCTGCATTTGAGGCATTGAATTCTAAGTTGATTTGTCATATCTGGATGGGATTTCCAGACGCACCAGTTTGCAGGCTAATTTGTGATGTGAAGGATCTATAATGACCAAATCAAGTTGTTACCTCTCATATTTTGTTACTACAACTATGTGTTAACGTTTTTTTATTGTTGGTAGAAACACTACCTACAAGCAGCAACAACATTCATTTTGTGGAATTTATATTCATTTTGGTAGTCAGCGTACCCAATCTTCATTTTCCTAATCTCGTACGTACTATACTTTAGAGTTAGACTACGAGAGTTCAGTTCATTTACAAACCAAGGAACATCAATCACTACTTTTACTTGATGCGCCTTTAGTAGTACATCAATCACGTACTATACTTTAGTAGTACATTTCTTTCTTTCTGAATGTATGGTTTTCCAGGGATCACACCTCCTACGTGGAAAAAGGCTCACTCTATAGGAGAAGCACCTCCAAGGTGAAAAATATGTTCCAATTTAACCTTCTTTGCTAGCTGTGTTCCTTTATGAATGAAACCCATCAATTTTATGATCTACTACCACTACTACAAGATGGGTGTTCCCGTTTCTTCTTATGTTGATGTTTCTTCTTATGTTGATGTTAAAAGAACTTGAATCTTCTGAGGTTACTAATAGCAGAAATGTCGCTTTCTGTGTTGGTGAGCTATGCAAGAACGATGGTCCTACAGCACTAAAGTACATATAGTACTTACAGTGATAGGAATTTGATTAGTTTTCCTGATCTTCAAGTGTATAGGTGCCAACCAGTATAGGATATTATACATGAGCAAAGGTTACCCCTTTCTCCTGAAATGTTGATTAATTTCCGTTTCGGTTGAGAATGGGGCACTCCTAGGTCAAGAAAATTAGCAAAGGTCATGCCCAATTTTCTTGACCTAGAAGGTGCCCGATTCTCAATCGAAACAAAAACTTAATCTATTAGTTGGGCTGATAAGTTAACTAAGAATTAACATCAACACACCATATTCATTGAATTTAACCACTATGAGCAACACATATTTTCCTATTTAGAGCGAACATGGCCAACAACGATGAGGTCGGCGGTTCGGGCAAGCCATTTTGGGAGCTGTCCTAGGAGATGGAGGAAGAACCTCACCGCTGTGAGGATGCCGCGGAAGACATTGATCCCGACTACACAACCCCTAGTGGCGTCGGGGATGACACAACTGATGGTGCCGCCGGCGATGCTACCACTGATGATGGCGGCGAACACACAGATGGCAGCCAACCGAAGAGGCAATGGAAGGACCGGTGCCCGAACGTGCTCGACACCGTCAAGGAGGAATTTACTGAAATGTCCTCTAGTGGGCATCCAACGGCACCCAAAGAATTGGTCGGTGGATACGCGGGACAACTCGGGTGCATTCTCCGGAGCACCGTCTCGATCAACACCGAGAACCTAAGGCATAAAGACCGAGGCAATTTGCGGAACCTCCTCGTCGCAAACACACGCCTCTCAGGGAATAAAGTGAACAGTACCGCACTCACGAAGATGAGCACGACCCTGGCTACTTGGAGAGCCTCGGTGAAGAGAAGGATTATAAAAGGTGATAGTTATGAGAAGATCAAGGAGACAAATCCTTCAATCAACGAAGTTGACTACCTGGAGTTCTAGATCAAGTGCGAGAGCAACACATCCACGGAATCAAGTCAGTGGGGGAAAGATATGCGGGACTTGAACTTAGGGGTCCACAAACTCGGTACCGGCGGTTACAGAGTGGCGGAACCTAAATGGGACAAGGAAGACGCACAGGAGGACGTGAGAGATTCTTCTAAGTCTTCACCAAAAGGTTTATCGGAATCACAAGTGGGTCAAACACCAGTTCGGCACCATTGTGAAAACCCTCAATGAAAAGCAGAATGTTGTGAAGGTTAACCATCATTATCTTCATGAGGTTTTTGATCGAACCTGGGCCACAGTGGCTCATTTGAAGACTCCAGCAGAACTTGCAGAATTGGAGTTTGTGCAGGACTTCGACTGGTCGTGGCCACCAAAGAATAAATTCAGGCCAATTCCAGTTCCAGACCTTGACGACAGTTTGTTTTCTTCATTCCGCACTGCTGAATCAGATGAAGATCAACAAGACACTTCCACCGGTCCAAGGAGGAAGTCTGCTCCCAAGAATCCTCACGCGTCTTCCTCAACTGCTAAGAAGTGAAAGTCTTCACGGGCGTTAGTCCTCAGTTTGTCCCTTTTTGTCACTTGATGACAAAGGGGGAGAAACTTGAGAGTTAGTCTTCAGGCGGGATATTTTGGGGGCTTATAAACTTTATTTAAGTTACAAACTCTTGGCTCTTCTGAAGTGTTTTACGTAATGAGTTGTAACTTAAGCCCGATGGTACTCTAACGCTTTTGAACATTTTTCTTCGCATGCTTATTCCTCAACTTTTTAATGCACGCAAGCTAGAATTCGTCAGATACCATTTGTAATCATGCATCCTCAATTTCTTCATACTATATGTCGTATGTATGCATGAGATCCCCATGATATAAATCATCAATGTGCATTTGCTGTGAAAAGAAAAATCCTCAAGATATGCACATCTTCAGGGGGAGTCTCTGTGAATCTTGATATCAAATTCCTCAAATGAGTATTTACACTTCATATTTTTATCCCTGTTGAAGACTTAACCTAATGACACAACCACCAAAAAGGGGGAGATTGTAAGTGCATCTAGTGTCCCTTAGTGATTTTGGTGGTTTGAAGACTTATAGGTTAAGTATCTAATGTGTTCTTGAGTGTACACATGATTTATAAGTCGCCGAGGAGTTTGAAATATTTGATGAATATCGACCCCTAAAAATGTATATCTCCGGCTGAAGAAATTGGTCTGAAGCTGAAGAATTGAATCGCGAAGAATTTGTGATGAAATTGATATTCCTCATGAAGATATTGAAATTGAGGAATTCGGTGTGTCCTGAAGAAAATCAATCTGAAGACTTCGAAGCACGAAGATCTATCCTTTCTGTCTTATTTTCTTCACACTGGAGTAATAGGAACACCGTACTGTTAAAGGGGGTCGAGGTAACACTTCGGAATGAATTTCCTCATGATGCTCAACCTAAGCCAAATCCTACCAAAAGCCTCAAGTGAGGAATATGAGAGACATGAGGACTCTCACAGTTGAGGGTCCCGATGTTTACCGATAGTCGCGCCACATCATTGGTCTTATCCACACCAACGGTCATATTATTTAAGGGCATTAATGTCAAATCATGTTGGGATGCTCCGAGGCTACAAATAGCCGCCCCCACAACCATTAGCTGGATGGCTGCTCCGTTATAAACTTACACTTGTCATAAGAGCAACCCAAATTCCTCAGAGTCTTCGAGAGTAATTCATCAGTGAGGAAATACCCCAAACACCGAACCACAAACCAAAACCAAGTGATTGAGCATCACTCAAGAAATTGTTCTGTGTGGGACTGAAGCCTTTTACCTTTGAGGATTGTGCATCCTCCAGACGGTTAGGTGTCATGGTCTAGAGCAATCCAGCAGTCAATTGTGGATCACCAGGTGACCAAGTTTGTGAGGGTTTGGAAGTCTGCCCTCAAGACTTACCACGAGTGTTGGGCGAGGACTGTGTGATCTTAGCCCAAGGAGAATACGGTAGGTATGTGTCCCGGGACTGTGTGTCCTTTGGTTTCAATACCAAGCCACTCCAAACCAGATGTACAACTGTCACAACAGTTGGAACTGGGTCATCAACCACTGTCTTCACTGTGAAACGGGTTCTATTTCCTCAACTCTTTATATTCCTCACATTGTGTGTTGATGATTTTCACTATCACTGTTTGAAGAATTTGCTGAAGACTTTCTCCGAAATTCCTCAACCCCAAATTATTCACGCGAGTTAATCCTTATCTGTTTTCTGCGTGCGTGCATACTGTGCAAACTGTTTTTCACATTCTTCATCCTGAAAAATTGCTGTAGAGATACTTTGCACTCCTCATCCTTTGCTGTTTCCGCTGTAAGTTAGTCATCAGTGAGGAATTTACTCAAAAGGAATTTCCTCAGTGATGAAATTCTAAAAATCTCCTATTCACCCCCCCTCTAGTCGATATAACGCACTTTCAATTGGTATCAGAGCAAGGTACTCCCTAGTTATGTGTGATTTTGGTTTAACCACCTGGAGTTTGAGTTATGTCGACTGCAGGCATGATTAAGGTTAATGCAACATGTCCTACTTTTGAAGGAAATGACTTCCCCTTCTGGAAGACCAAGATGCAGATGCATCTACAAGCTATTGACAACGATCTGTGGTATATTGTGGAACATGGCGTCCCTATCGTCACTGCTACAATCTCTGGCGCTGATGTGATGAAGAGGAGGGTTCTGATGAAGACTCAGAATCCGGACAGACTAGTCTTGCACTTGCAACCACATTCGTCAGCAAGTCAATCTTCAGTCTTGAAGAAAATGATAACACCATCCACACTGATGACTATGCTGATGACTTCGCTTCAACCTAATGCTTCATGGCAAAAGGTTCAAAGGTACTGAAAGATTGCTTCCTCCTCTGATTCAAGTGACTGCGAACCTCATGATTATAAAAAACCCAGTTACAGTAAACTTGCTATCATTGCTACTAAACAACAAATTGCCCTCGAAAAGCTTCAGAAACTGCTAGATAGAAGCGATGATCTGTTGAATGATTAAATGAATCTTACCCAAATCCTCACTGAAGATATGACAAGTCTTCAATCCAAATTTGATAATCTTCAACATCGTCATGTTACACTCCTCGCTGATCATGAGAAACTTTCCTATGAATTTCTTCAAAAGAAGCTTGATCTAGAGAAGCTGAGGATTTGTCATGATGAACTTCGTATGGAAAATGATTCATTACTATCTCAAAAATCAGTGCTGCTCAAGCTGAATTCATTCCTCCATGTCTTAAATGCATCGAATGTGAAACTGCTAATTCTTCACCAGAATCATCAAATGCTTCAATTGCTACAATTTCTTCAACTGCTCCTTGATACGTCCAGTTTGCATCATGCTTTCATGTTGATATTTATCGCTTTATGGACTGTTATTATACTATGTGGTACCATACTTATGCCTTTCCTCTATTATTTTGCAAGGTTTATTTAAAGAGGGAGAATACCGGGAGCTGGAATTCTGGACTGGAAAAGGAGCAAGTATGAGTCGTCTATTCTGCGCAACTCCTAATGCCCTGCAAATCAACGTGGAATTTTTTGGGATTATATAAAAAATATTGGGCGAAAGAAGTGTCACAGGACAGCTGCGAGGGGCCCACAAGCCTGGTGGCCGCGGCCTACCCCCCTGGCCGCGGCAACAGGGCTTGTGGGCACCCTGGTGGCCCACTGGCCCCTCTTCTGCTATATGAAGGGTTTCGTCCGGAAAAAATCAGGGCGGAGCTTTTTCGTGGATTCTCCGCCGCCACGAGGCGGAACTTGAGCAGAACCAATCTAGAGCTCCGGCAGGACAATCCTGTCGGGGAAACTTCCCTCCCGGAGGGGGAAATCGTCGCCTTCGTCATCACCAACACTCCTCTCGTTGGAGGAGAGTCATCTCCATCAACATCTTCATCAGTACCATCTCCTCTCCAAACCCTAGTTCATCTCTTGTAACCAATCTCCGTCTCGCGACTCCGATTGGTACTTGTAAGGTTGCTAATAGTGTTGATTACTCTTTGTAGTTGATGCTAGTTGGATTACTTGGTGGAAGAGTTTATGTTCAGATCCTTGATGCTACTCATTACACCTCTGATCATGATTATGATTATGCTTTGTGAGTAGTTACTTTAGTTCCTGAGGACATGGGAAGGCATTGGGGAGTAGTAAGTGGATGATGGGTTGCTAGAGTGACACAAGCTTAAACCCCAGTCTACGCGTTGCTTCGTAAGGGCCTGATTTGGATCCACTAGTTTAATGCTATGGTTAGACGTTGTCTTAATTCTTCTTTCATAGTTGTGGATGCTTGCAAGAGGGGTTAATCATAAGTGGGATGCTTGTCCAAGTAAGGGCAGTACCCAAGCGCCGGTTCACCCACATATCAAACTATCAAAGTAACGAACGTGAATCATATGAACATGATGAAACTAGCATGACAGAAATTCCCGTGTGTCCTCGGGAGCGTTTTTCCTCTTATAAGACTTTGTTCAGGCTTGTCCCTTGCTACAAAAGGGATTGGGCCACTTTGCTGCACCATTGCTACTACTTGTTACTTGTTACTTTTCACCTGCTACGTTTCACCCCACTACACCATCACTTGTTACCGCTACTTTCAGTGCTTGCAGTTATTACCTTGCTGAAAACCGTTTATCAAAGCCTTATGCTCCTCGTTGGGTTCGACACTCTTACTTATCGAAAGGACTACGATTGATCCCCTATACTCGTGGGTCATCAAGACTCTTTTCTGGCGCCGTTGCCAGGGAGTGAAGCGCCATTGGTAGGTGGAATTTGGCAAGGAAACATTTATATACTGTGCTAAAATTTATTGTCACGTGTCACTTTGGAAACTATTCATTTGAGGAATTTGTTTGGGGTATCTTCACCACGAACGGAGGCACGAGGAGTTGCTCCTCAACCTGAGGTACCTACTGAAAATATATTTTATGAAATTGCTTCGGGTATACTTGAGAAACTGCTGGCTAATCCTTTTATAGGATATGGATCATCACATCCAGACTTGCATCTAATCTATGTAGATGAAGTTTGTGGTTTATTTAAGCTTGTAGGTTTGCCCGAGGATGAGGTAAAGAAGAAAGTATTTCCTTTATCTTTGAAGGATAAGGCGTTGACATGGTATAGACTATGTGATGATACTGGATCACGGGACTACAATCGGGAAAGCATAGCTCAAGCTTGGGGGAGGCTTAAATCAATGCTATATTCATGCCCTAATCATGAGCTCTCGAGAGAAATCATCACTCAAAACTTTTATGCTCGGCTTTCTCATGAAGATCGTACCATGCTTGACACTTCTTGTACCGGTTCTTTTATGAAGAAGGATATTGACCACAACTGCAATTTATTGGAAAGAATCAAATGTAACTCTGAAGATTGGGAGCTTGAAGAAGGTAAGGAGTCAGGTATGAATTTCCAGTTTGATTGCGTTAAATCTTTTGTTGAAACAAACACTTCTAGAGATTTTAGCGCTAAGTATGTACTTGACTCTGAGATAGTAGCTTCTCTATGTGAATCTTTTGCTTCTCATATTGATCTTCCCAAAGAGAAGTGGTTTAAGTATCATCCTCCTGTAGAAGTCAACATAGTTAAACCCAATCTAGTTGAAGAGAAAGTCATTGCCTTTAGTGATCCTATTGTTCCTTGTGCCGACACTGAGAAACCACCTTACCCTGCTAGGAAAAAGGATTATTCTAAAGCTCCAACTGTGATACGTATGGGTTACATTAGACCACTTGCACCCCCTGAGGAATTTAGAGTTGAACCTAGTGTTGCTATTATCAAAGATCTCTTAACCGAAGACATAGATGGGCATGTTATCAAATTCTGTGAGGACTCCGCTAGAATTGCTAAACCTCACGCGTAAGACAAATACGGACCTGTAGTTGGCCTGCCCGTTGTTTCTGTCAAGATAGGAGATCACTGTTATCATGGTTTATGTGATATGGGTGCTAGTGTTAGTGCAATACCCCGGTCCCTATATGATGAAATCAAAGATGAGATTGCACCTGCTGAGTTAGAACCCATTGATGTCACTATTGCGCTAGCTAATAGAGACACTATCTGTCGTGTGGGAATTGTGATATACGTAGAAGTCCTGTGTGGTAAGACGAAGTATCCTACTGATTTCCTCGTCCTTGCTACTGCACAAGATAGCTTTTGTCCCATCATATTTGGTAGACCCTTTCTCAACACTGTCAATGCTCACATTGATTGCGTTAAACAGAATGTCACTGTTAGTTTCCAGGGTGTGTCTCATGAATTTAACTTCTCCAAGTTTGGAAGACAACCTCATGAAAAAGAGTTGTCTGGTAGGGATGAAATCATTGCTCTTTCCTCTATTGCCGTACCTCCTACGGATCCTTTAGAGAAATATCTGCTTGAGCATGAAAATGATATGCATATGGATGAAAGAGATGAGATAGATAAAATTGTTTTAGAACAATATCCTATTCTTAAGAATAATCTGCATGTTGAACTGCTTGGGGATCCTCCCCCACCAAAGGGTGATCCTGTGTTCGAGCTTAAACAGTTACGAGATACTCTTAAGTATGCCTATCTTGATGAGAAGGAGATATATCCTGTTATAATTAGTGCTCACCTCTCGAGTCACGAAGAGAAGAAGTTATTAAAAACTTTGAGGAAGCACCGTGCTGCTATTGGATATACTCTTGATGATCTTAAGGGTATTAGTTCCACTCTATGTCAGCACAAGATTAAAACTGATCCTGATTCTAAACCAGTTGCTGATCATCAATGGAGATTAAATCCTAGGATGAAAGAGGTCGTGAGAAAAGAAATACTAAAGCTTCTGGAAGCAGTAATCATTTATCCTGTTGCTCATAGTGATTGGGTAAGTCCAGTACATTGCGTACCCAAGAAGGGAGGTATCACCGTCGTTCCTAATGATAAGAATGAACTAATCCCACAGGGGATTATTACTGGCTATAGGATGTTGATAGACTTCCGGAAACTGAAAAAGGCAACCAGGAAAGACCCCTATCATGTGCCGTTTATCGACCAAAAGCTAGAAAGGCTATCTAAACACACACACTTCTGCTTTCTAGACGGTTATTCAGGTTTCTCGCAAATACCTGTTGCAGAATCTGATCAGGAGAAAACCACTTTCACCTGCCCCTTCGGTACCTTTGCTTATAGACGTATGCCTTTTGGCTTATGCAATGTACCTGCCACCTTTCAAAGATGTATGATGGCTATATTCTCTGACTTTTGTGAAAAGATTGTTGATGTTTTCATGGATGATTTCTCCGTTTATGGTTCTTCCTTTGATGATTGCCTCAGCAACCTTGATCGAGTCTTACAGAGATGCATAGATACCAACCTCATCTTGAACTGGGAGAAGTGCCACTTCATGGTTAATGAAGGCATCGTCTTAGGACACAAAATCTCTGAGAAATGCATTGAAGTTCATAAGGCTAAGGTTGATGCAATTGAGAAAATGCCTTGCCCCGCAGATATCAGAGGTATACGAAGTTTCCTAGGTCATGTTGGTTTCTATAGAAGGTTCATCAAAGACTTCTCTAAGATTTCTAGGCCTCTTAACAACCTCTTGCAGAAGGATGTTCCTTTTGTTTTTGATGAGGATTGTGAGGAAGCTTTCGAAATACTTAAGAAAGACTTGATAACCGCACCTATTTTTCAACCACCTGATTGGAACTTGCCCTTTGAAATCATGTGCGACGCTAGTGATTATGTTGTAGGTGATGTTCTAGGACAAAGAGTTGACAAGAAGTTGAATGTTATTCACTACGCTAGTAAAACTCTAAACAGTGCCCAAAGAAATTATGCTACTACGGAGAAAGAATTTTTAGCAGTCGTGTTTGCATGTGAAAATTTTAGATCTTATATAGTTGACTCCAAAGTCATTATTCACTATGATCATGCTGCTATTAAGTACCTTATGGAGAAGAAGGATGCTAAGCCAAGGCTAATCAGATGGGTTCTCCTGCTACAGGAATTTGATTTGCACGTTGTTGACCGAAAGGGTGCTGATAACCCTGTAGCAGATAACTTGTCCATGATAGAGAATGTCCTTGATGACCCAGGACCTATTGATGACAGCTTTCCTGATGAGCAATTGAGTGTCATCCGTACTTCACATAGTGCATCGTGGTATGCTGATTACGCAAACTTTATCGTAGCGAAATACATACCACCCAGTTTCACCTACAGCAAAAGAAGAACTTCTTCTTTGATTTGAGACACTACTTTTGGGATGATCCTCACCTTTATAAGGAAGGAGTAGATGGTGTTATTAGACCTTGTGTGCCTGAACATGAACAGGGACAGATCCTGCAGAAGTGTCATTCCGAAGCCTACGGAGGACACCATGCTGGAGATAGAACTGCTCATATGGTATTGCAATCAGCTTTCTATTGGCCCACTCTCTTCAAGGATGCCCGTAAGTTTGTCTTGTCTTGTGACGAATGTCAAAGAATAGGGAACATCATTAAACGTCAGGAAATGCCTATGAAGTATTCACTTGTCATTGAA
Source organism: Hordeum vulgare subsp. vulgare (assembly GCF_904849725.1). NCBI lineage: Eukaryota > Viridiplantae > Streptophyta > Magnoliopsida > Poales > Poaceae > Hordeum > Hordeum vulgare. Next base: position 421,665,297 of record NC_058522.1, on the reverse strand, counting down.
CCATTTGACATCTGGGGCTTTGATTATATGGGACCCTTCCCGAGTTCCAATGGGTATACTCACATCTTAGTTGCTGTTGATTACGTGACTAAGTGGGTAGAAGCTATCCCCACTAGAAATGCTGATCACCACACCTCTATTAAGATGCTTAAAGAAGTCATCTTCCAAAGATTTCGAGTCCCTAGATATCTGATGACTGATGGCGGTTCACACTTCATTCATGGTGTTTTCCGCAAGATGCTCGCTAAGTATGATGTCAACCATAGAGTTGCATCTCCTTATCATCCTCATTCTAGTGGTCAAGTGGAGTTGAGTAATAGGGAGATCAAATTGATCTTACAAAATACTGTCAATAGATCTCGAAAGAATTGGTCTAGCAAACTTGACGATGCACAATGGGCTTATAGGACTGCTTATAAGAGTCCCATGGGCATGTCTCCGTATAAAATGGTTTACGGTAAGGCCTATCATTTACCTCTTGAGCTGGAACACAAAGCTTATTGGGCAATCAAAGAGCTCAACTTCGATTTCAAACTTGCCGATGAGAAGCGGTTGTTTGATATCAGCTCATTAGATGAATGGAGGGCCCAGGCATATGAGAATGCCAAGTTGTTCAAGGAAAAGCTTAAGAGATGGCACGATAAAAGAATACAAAAACGAGAGTTCAATGTAGGTGATTATGTCCTGCTATACAATTCTCGCTTAAGATTCTTCGCAGGCAAACTTCTCTCTAAATGGGAAGGTCCCTACGTTGTCAAGGAAGTATATCGTTCCGGTGCCTTCAAAATCAATAACACGGAAGGTAATTTTCCGAGAGTGGTAAATGGGCAAAGAATCAAGCATTATATCTTTGGTACTCCCATAAATGTTGAGACCAATATCATCACTATCATAACTCCAGAGGAGTACATAAGGGATGTTTATCAGCCTGTTTCAGACTCTGAAAACGAAGAGGTATGTGTTTCGTAAGTAATTGGACTCCAGAACTTTTCCAGTAGGAAATTTTCTCCGTTTTGGAATTTATGGAAAAAGAGAAAAATAAAAAGCAGTCCGGAGAGCGCACGAGGCGGCCACAAGCTTGGTCGCCCCGCCCCCTGGCCGCGGCAATAGGGCTTGTGGGCACCTCGTGTGCCTCCCGGACTCCGTTTTCTTGCGGAGCACTCCTTCTGGTCCAGAAAAAATCATTATATATTCGCCTGAGGTTTTTGATCTCCGAATCGCGCAGTTTTCCTCTATCTTCGTTTCGAGCCTGTTTTCTGCCACAGAACTAGGTCAATATGTCTTCTCAGGATTCAGAGGGGGAGAGCTATGTGGCTGATTACCTTTCTAACCCCAAGGTCTATGGGACTTGGAGCCATATGGCTGACCACTGACGAGGAAAAGGACTATGATCCCAAGGGGAAGGAACAAATGAGTTCCGATGAAGAGGAGGCTCCTCTACCTCAACCTGGACGCACTCATGTGGAGTTCAAGAAGTCAAGCCTCTCTGACCAAAGGAAGAAGCCTAAGACCTTGTTTATCCCTTCTCGTTTCTTGTAGGAGAGTAAGCAGGAACTTTGCCATAGAGTGTTGAAGCTTGAGGAGGAAAATGACGATCTGAGGGAGCAGAACTTTATGCTCAAGTGGAAATTAGACAAGCTCAAGACTGCTTCAACAGCTCCACCACCATCAACACCAAAGGAAGACAACTAAGCATTGGTATAGGCAACTCCCTTGGCTTTTCGAAGCTTGGGGGAGTTGCCCTGGTATCGTATCACCTTTATATCTTTTTCTTTTACCTTTGTTTTAGTTCTTTCTTTTTCAGTTTTTACTTTCTTCTCTTAGTGGGATAAGTCTTTAGTGTTTAGTTTGAGTCTTTTGCCTTGTGTCTCCCCCGTTGTATTCGAGCTTGCGAGCTATATAATAAAGAGTATCTTAGTCAAGGGCTTTGTTTTGTGCCGTGATCAAAAGTATGAAAAGAACTATAGCATGTGAGATCATGAGATGGTCTTATGGAAAGTGATAGCTTCACATATAACAAGTATGATGATTGAAACTTGTTGAGAATAGACCAACATAGACCCCAGTCATTGTTGCAATTAATAAGAAGTAATAAGGAAAGAGAGGTTCACATATGAATATACCATCTTAGACACTTTCTATAATTGTGAGCACTCACCAAACTATTACATGCTTATAAGTAGATGTTGGACAAGGAAGACAACATAATGAATTGTGTTTGCTTAGTTCCAAACAATGTTATATGATTAGAGATTCCTTAGCATGTGACGATTGCTTCCACCTCATATTATCCAAAACTCCCGCACCAAGTAGAGATACTACTTGTGCATTCATAAACCTTTAACCCAGTTTTGCCATGAGTGTCCACCATACCTACCTATGGATTGAATAAAATCCCTCAAGTAAGTTGTCATCGGTGCAAGCAATAAAAATTGCTCTCTAATATGTATGATCTATTAGTGTGTGGAAAATAAGCTTTATACGAACCTGTGATGAGGAAGATATAAAAGCGACAGACTGCATAATAAAGTTCTTTATCACAGGAGGCAATATAAAGTGACGTTCCTCCGCACTAAGAGGACACGCATCCAATCCTCAAAAGCGCATGACAACCTCTGCTTCCCTCTGCGAGGGGCCTATCTTGTACCTTTACTTTTGTCCTTGTGAAAGTCATGGTGATCAACACCAATTCCCTTTTCCGTCTTCATCTTGGTGAGCGTCATATGCTAGGGAAAGATCTATATTCATATATCAACTTGGAGATGAGTACTTATGCTTTATTATTGTTGACTTTACCCTTGAGGTAAATTTTTGGGAGGCAAAATTATAAGCCCCTATCTTTCTGTGTGTCCAACTGAAACTTTGATGCCATGAGTACCACATGAGTTGTAACAATTGTGGAAAACAAAAGAGATGATTGAGTATGTGGATTTGTTTTACAAGCTTTTATTTGAATCTTTCTGATGTGATGATACATTGCAATTGCTTCAATGACTTTGGACTCTTGTTGGCTACTTCTCGGTAAGGTTTTTATTTCATACTTTGCTTTGTGAAGGAATTGTTACTTTCCCATAAGATTCTTTATGATGTATTGTTGTTCTATGTGTGATCATGATGCCCTCATGTTCGTATTATGTTTTATCGACACCTTCATCCCTAAACATGTGGACATGTTATGGGTCTTGGTTTTCGCTTGAGGACAAGCGAGGTCCAAGTTGATACGTCCATTTTGCATCATGCTTTCATGTTGATATTTATCTCTTTATGGACTGTTATTATACTTTGTGGTACCATACTTATGCCTTTTCTCTCTTATTTTGCAAGGTTTATTTGAAGAGGGAGAATACCTGCAGCTGGAATTCTGGACTAGAAAAGGAGCAAGTCTGAGTCCTCTATTCTGCGCAACTCCAAATGCCCTGAAAATCAACGTGGAATTTTTTGGGATTATATAAAAAATACTGGGCGAAAGAAGTGTCAGAGGGGAGCTGCCAGGGCCCACAAGCCAGCGGCAACAAGGCTTGTGGGCGCCCTGGTGGCCCACTGGCCCCCCTCTTCTGCTATATGAAGGGTTTCGTCTGGAAAAAAAAATCAGGGCGGAGCTTTTTCGTGGATTCTCCGCCGCCACGAGGCGGAACTTGAGCAAAACCAATCTAGAGCTCCGGCAGGACGATCCTGCCGGGGAAACTTCCCTCCCGGAGGGGGAAATCATCGCCATCGTCATCACCAACACTCCTCTCGTCGTAGGGGAGTAATCTCCATCAACATCTTCATCAGCACCATCTCCTCTCCAAACCCTAGTTCATATCTTGTAACCAATCTCCGTCTCGCGACTCTGATTGGTACTTGTAAGGTTGCTAGTAGTGTTGATTACTCTTTGTAGTTGATGCTAGTTGGATTACTTGGTGGAAGAGTTTATGTTAAGATCCTTGATGCTACTCATTACACCTCTGATCATGATTATGATTATGCTTTGTGAGTAGTTACTTTTGTTCTTGAGGACATGGGATAAGTCATGCTAATAATAGTCATGTGAATTTGGTATTCGTTCGGTATTTTGATATGTTGTATGTTGTTTTTCCTCTAGTGGTGTTATGTGAACGTCGACTACATAACACTTCACCATATTTGGGCCTAGAGGAAGGCATTGGGGAGTAGTAAGTAGATGATGGGTTGCTAGAGTGACAGAAGCTTAAACCCCAGTCTACGCGTTGCTTCGTAAGGGGCTGATTTGGATCCACTAGTTTAATGCTATGGTTATACGTTGTCTTAATTCTTCTTTCGCAGTTGCGGATGCTTGCGAGAGGGATTAGTAATAAGTGGTATGCTTGTCCAAGTAAGGGCAGTACCCAAGCGCCGGTCCACCCACATATCAAACTATCAAAGTAACAAACGCGAATCATATGAACATGATGAAACTAGCATGACAAAAATTCCCATGTGTCCTCGGGAGTGTTTTTCCTCTTATAAAACTTTGTTCAGGCTTGTCCCTTGATACAAAAGGGATTGGTCCACTTTGCTGCACCGTTGCTACTACTTGTTACTTGTTACTTTTCACCTGCTACGTTTCACCTCACTACACCATCACTTGTTACCGCTACTTCTAGTGCTTGCAGTTATTACCTTGCTGAAATCCGTTTATGAGAGCCTTCTTCTCCTTGTTGGGTTTGACACTCTTACTTATCGAAAGGACTACTATTGATCCCCTATACTTGTGGGTCATCACTCCTATAGTGTCAAATTCCTCACTTGAGGAAAATACAAATGTCACTGATGAAAATGGAGGGCTGAAGGAATTGTATGTGACAGGCATATACAAAGTCTCAAAGGACATCAAACCCTTTGTGATGTGCTCAAAAAGCAGATCTTGAACAGGAGCCTGAGGAAAGAAGGAATTGCCTTTGAGAGGAAATTGAATGCTGATGGATCTTATTGGAAACCTGAGCTGTATCCCAAAACCTCATGGGTTGCTGCTACTGGGCCTCCTTTTGATCCATCCAACTAACAGGCTTTTCATGTGAATTATCCTATTCTTCAGATGAGTCATTTGACTCCAACTATAAACTGTTCAAAAATCAATCTGGTGAAGTATTTGCATGATAAGTTGGAACTAACTGCAGGAATGGTCCTCCCGTGAGGAAAATCTGGGTTCCCAAAAGTTGCCTTGAAAATCTTCACGTGAATGTCCTCATGACACCACCTAAGAAGAATTTGAACCCCAGATCAAATTCCTCAGGAGGACCAAAGTCTTCAAGAGGATCAAAAACCTCAACTGGTCAAAACTATGCTCGTACTCGTGCTAATGCTTCTAACATGCAGGGAAATTACAAGGAATATGAATATGAGCATTATTCTTCAAATCATTATGTTCATAAATCCTCAAATAAATTCTCTGCATATTCATTTGAGTACTCTAACCCCCCCTACTATTAGAAGAAGTGCATTAGCTTCAATGCCCCCCTTCTCATATGGTGCTCGCAAGATGATGAATGCTTTACCACCCCTTCAGATGTGGGTGGTGAAGAAATTGAACTAATCACTTCTGCAGGTCAGGTCTCCAGATGTAAATCATCATCTGAAGAATTTGCTGGAGACCTGAGGAAAATGCTTGATAGGACGCAAGCTAATATTTATGAAATAGAAATATTTCACACGTCCTTGTAATTCTGTTTGTGATGAAATTCCTATCTGATGAAATTGATATCATATTCTTCAAGTCTGAAGCATATGAGATGGTAAGCTGTACTAGTTCATCTGCAGGATGACAAACCCAAGAGTAGTGAGTGGGTTCTTGATAGTGGCTGCACACATCACATGACTGGTGACAAAAGCCTGCTGATGAATATACCACTAACTCCATCACCCCTGAAGCAAATCACATATGCTGACAAAGGTAAAAGCAAGGTATTGGGACTTGGCAAAGTGGCTATTTCCAAGGATAGGCACATGGACAAAGTGATGCTTGTTGAATCCCTTAGATTTAACCTCATGTCAGTCTCAATGCTTTGTGATCATGAGATGATTGTTATCTTTGGAAGGTATAGATGTGTTGTTATCATGGAATCTGACAGATCCAAAGTCTTCGAAGGTGTTAGAAGAGGGGATTTGTACATTGTTGATTTCTCTACAGGCCTCAACCAGCCACTTGCTTACTTGCAAAAACCTCATAAGGGTGGTTGTGGCATCGAAGACTCGGTCATGCAGGCATGAGGAATTTGCACACGCTCGCGAACAAGAATCATGTCATCGGCATCGAATCAGTCAAATTCCTCAAGGATCACCTCTGGGTGCTTGTGAATCTGGGAAAATGACCAAATCCAAGCACCCCTCGAAGACTATCATGACCACTACTCATCCATTTGAATTGGTTCACATGGATCTATTTGGACCCGCACATTATGCCACACTCACAAATGCATCATCTTTATATGGCTTTGTCATAGTTGATGATTATTCTAGATACATATGGGTGCACATCATTTTATATAAAACTGAAGTGCAGGAAGTCTTCAAACGATTTTCCTCAAGGGCCTCGACGAACTTCGGCATCAAGATCAAACACATCAGGAGTGATAATGGAACAGAGTTGAAAAACACTTGTCTTGATAATTATATTAATGAACTTGGTATTACTCACGAATTGTCTGCTCCTTATACTCCTAAACAGAATGGTGTCGTCGAAAGGAAGAACAGGACTCTGGTTGAGATGGCAAGAACCATGCTTGAAGAATATCAGACTCCTGGTCGCTTTTGGCGTGAAGCAATCAACACTGCATGCCATATCATTAACAAGGTATATCTTCACAAATTCCTCAAGAAAACCTCATATAAACTCCTCACAGACAAGAAACCCAATGTAAGTTATTTCAAAGTCTTCGGTGCAAAATACTCGATTAGAGATCCTCACCATAGCTCAAAGTGTGCACCTATAGCACATGAGGGTTTTATGCTTGGTTATGGAAAGGACTCGCACACCTACAGAGTCTTCAACAACTATCACAACAAGGTTGTTGAGACTGTAGATGTGCGGTTCGATGAAACTAATGGCTCGCAAAGAGAGCAATTGCCTCCTGATCTAGATAAGTTGTCTCCTGAGGAAGCAATAAAGCTCAAAGCTACTAAAGACATTGTTCCCACTAAGGAAATTGATGAAGAAATCATTCCCAATACTGATGAAAATCAAGAAGATGCTCGTGAGGAAATTGCTCCAAAACCAATTCCTCAGCCCAGACGAAATCCTCAACTAGCTCATCTGAGGATTGCAAATGAAGTAGAACTTGACAAAATCCTCGATGACATCAACGCGCCAGGTCCTCTCACTCGCTCAAAAGCTTCACACTTAGTTAACTTTTCTGGGCATTTCCCTTTGTATCTATCGCAGAACCTTCAAAAGTTGATGAGGCTTTCCTGGAATCAGAGTGGATCCAAGCCATGCAAGACGAACTTCTTCAATTCAAGCTAAATGATGTATGGGAGCTCGTCAAATGACCAGATCCTCGCAAGCACAATATCATCGGAACCAAGTGGATTTTTCGAAACAAACAAGACGAGGATGGTCAAGTGCTGAGGAATAAGGCACGACTTGTAGCCCAAGGCTACACACAGGTTGAAGGAATAGATTTTGATGAAACTTTTGCACCTGTTGCTAGACTTGAAGCTATTCGAATACTACTTGCTTATGCTAATCATCATAACATCATCTTATATCAAATGAATGTGAAAAGTGCATTCCTCAATGGTAAGCTCGAGGAAGAAGTATATGTTGCTCAACCCCCAGGTTTTGAGGATCCAAAGAATCCACACAAAGTCTTCAGACTCAAAAAGGTGCTCTATGGTCTCAAGCAAGCCCCTCGGGCATGGTATGATACATTGAAGGAATTCCTCAGGAAGAAAGGCTTCAAACCTGGTTCACTTGATCCAACTCTTTTCACTAAATCCTATGATAATGAACTATTTGTGTGCCATATATATGTCGATGACATCATATTTTGCTGTACTGACAAACGTTACAGTGATGAATTTGCTTACATGATGAGTGAAGTATATCAGATGTCTACGATGGGGAGCTGAAATTCTTCTTAGGTCTTCAAATTCGTCAACAATGCAATGGAATCTTCATATCACAGGAGAAATACCTCAAGGATGTTCTGAGGAAATTCGACATGCATGAATGCAAAGGTACCAAGACTCCAATGCCTACCAACAGCCACCTCTGCACTGACGAAAATGGTAAAGAATTTGATCAGCAGGTATATTGCTCTATGATTGGCTCTTTACTGTATTTATGTGCATCTAGGCCAGATATAATGCTTAGTGTTTGCATGTGTGCACATTTTCAAGCAAAACCGAAGAAATCACACCATAAGGCTGTGAAGCATATTCTTCGATACTTAGCTCACACACCAACACTAGGATTATGGTACCCGAAGGGCTCAAATCTTCATCTTGTGGGATATTCTGATTCTGACTATGCTGGTGACCGTGTGGATCGCAAGTCAACCTCTAGCACATGTCATTTCCTCGGAAGATCAGTAGTCTTTTGGTCCTCAAAAAAGCAGAACTGCGTTTCACTCTCCACTGCCGAAGCTGAGTACATTGCTGCTCGTTCATGTTGTGCTCAATTGCTATGGATGAAGCAAACCCTCAAGGACTACGGCATTAACATGAAGAATGTGCCTCTCTACTGCGACAATGAGAGTGCAATCAAGATTGCATACAACCCAGTACAGCACTCGAAGACCAAGCACATCCAGATTCGTCATCATTTTCTTCGGGACCATGTTCTCAAGGGCAATATCCTCATCGACCATGTGAAGACTGACGATCAACTGGCAGATATCTTCACTAAGACCTTGGATGAGAAAAGGTTTTGCAAGTTGCAGTGTGAGCTAAATATCTCTGAATCTTCAAATGTTTTGTAAAAACATGCACACATCCTAACACTTATGCAAAATTGATGACTTAGATGTGCAACACACGATGAATCGATTTTCTTCAACCAATGAAGAATATCACTCTTAGTGTGAGGAAATCAAGGAAGAAATTGATTCTCAGGGCCCTACAACAATTGTACGCGGCGTCTGTAATCAACATTCTTATATGGTGGGTCACGCCACCACCCAACTTGAAATTCCTCAAGTTGAATTTCTTCAAAGCGGAATTTCTTCAAGAGTTGATTTTCTTCAAAACAGTTGTTCTTCAAAACTGAAATTCATCATCATGACGCTTTGTCACAAAATCCTCAAGTTAATCAAAATTCTTCAAAACCACTTGATGATTTTCGTTTATCTAGATGACAGGAAGCAAAAGGGTGGCAAGAAGCTCGAGCAAAATACTGCCATAGATATCCCTGAGGATATATACCTGGAATACTGCACTCCTGATGAGCAAGAAACTATGCCCAAGAGGAAGATCACGCTTCAAAAGATAGAACGCCGATGGGCTAAGGAGTGGAAAGAGTACATATTCGTCACTCCCAAGTATGCGAAAAAATTCGCTCTGAAGCCTCCTGGCAAACGGCCTCCGCTTGAGGACTATCAGGATCCACACCCATCAAGCCTCAAGACAATTGATGATTATCCTGAGGAGAAGTCAAAACATTTGCCAAAGCTTCAGAAGCAAGCAGAAGCTGGTGTGAGGAAATTCAATGAAGTATGTGCCACCAAAACCAAAGGCTTCAAAGCCTCAAGAGAAAATGCCTCAGAAAGCTGCACCAGCATCAGCTCCAAAACCCACAACACCACCAAAGGCTTCAAAGCCTGAACAGAAGCAGATAGTGAAGCCACTGCCCACTGTCTCCAGCTCCTCAGTCCCGTCTGCAACAAGCTCCGAGACAAAGTCTTCACCGACTCCCCTGAAGTCTAAGGTGGCTGCTCGGAGAGGAACAAGACCGAGCCCAAGAAAAATCATCAAAGTTCCTTCTGCATCCGAAGGCAGTGATGAATTTGATGATGATACAAAACCCTCAACAAGAAGCTCCGGTTGATGACATTCCTCAACCAGAGCATGCTCCTCAGCCTGAAGCACAAGAAGATGAAATTCCTCAACCTGAGGAACATGATGAGGACAATGCACTAGATCTAGAGAATGCTCTTGTCATCCTGAACCCAGAAACTGCAATGATTGTCTCTCCTCAAGGCAAGCCGCAAAATCTTCAGCCAATGCAGCATCAGCCTCTCCAAGCGGCCAAAGTTTCAAAAGGAATCCTTCTTTGAAGAACGCATGTTCTTCATAGGAGAAAATCCCTATGACAAGCCTCGCATCAGGCATCTGAAGTTTTGGACCAGGACCCAACTCAACTACTACGCCTCTGTGTTGTGTGGAAGAAACAAGATTTTCCAGCACAGGCACATTCCTCACGTTGAGCTTGAAGAAATTCCTTGCTTCGCCCAAGTCCTCAATGTCCTTTATGAAGCTGGCCTCCTCCCTATGTGCTCAGATATCTGCGATTGGAATACTGAAATCATTCTTCAATTCTATGCAACTCTGCACATCTCTGGAGATCCAACAGACATCAACACATGGGTGCTAGATTGGATAATGCTGAACACACACTTCAAGGCTCCTGCCAATGAGCTGCTGCGTGAACTACCAGTGTTAGTTCCCTCAAAGCAGGCAGTAATGTTGTATGATGAACGTGAGCTGGCACACAAGCTGATGGATGTCCTCATGAAGCCTTTGGCTAAGGGGCAACCACCAAGAACAACCTTCCTGGTCCATGAGCTAAAATATGAACCCAGGACGGTTTATAGAATCCGCAGCGTTCTTGCGCCAATCAAGGGTCATGATGATGAAGAATTCATAGTCAGCATCATGAAGAATATCCTCTTCAACATCACACACGGCATTCCCATCAACATCCATGATTTCTTCTTGAGGACTCTGGCAGAAAAAGCTATGGCCCCTTTTGACCTGAAGATTTACGCTCCATGGATCATGAGATTCATCAGACGCAGGTCAGGCATCAACTATCACGCTAATTTCAACAATCATATCGGTTATATGCCTCCTCTAAGGGTCAAAAAGAAGACTTTCGAGCGTGTTGAAGGAAAAGGCAAGTCTGTCATTGATGAAGGCAGTCAACCCCTTGATGGCCAGTTCAGAGAGCGAGATGCATATTCCTCATGGGATGACACTCAAATCCATCCTCCTAGTCCTGTTCCTCCAAGGGTGATGAATACCAGAGAGCTTCTTCTAAGTCTTCACCAAAAGGTTGATCGGGATCACAAGTGGGCAAACACCAGTTCGGTGCCATTGTGAAAACCCTCAATGAAACGCAGAATGCTGTGAAGCTTAACCATCATAATCTTCATGAGGTTTTTTATCGAACCTGGGCAAAAGTGGCTCATTTGAAGACTCCAGCAGAACTTGCAGAATTGGAGTTTGTGCAGGACTTCGACTGGTCATGGCCACCAAAGAAGAAATTCAGGCCAATTTCAGTTCCAGACCTTGAGGACAGTTTGTTTTCTTCATTCCGCACTGCTGAATCAGATGAAGATCAACAAGACACTGCCACCGGTCCAAGGAGGAAGTCTGCTCCCAAGAATCCTCATGCGTCTTCCTCAACTGCCAAGAAGTGAAAGTCTTCACGGGCGTTAGTCCTCAGTTTGTCCCTTTTTGTCACTTGATGACAAAGGGGGAGAAACTTGAGAGTTAGTCTTCACGCGGGATATTTTGGGGCTTATAAACTTTATTTAAGTGACAAACTCTTGGCTCTTCTGAAGTGTTTTAGGTAATGAGTTGTAACTTAAGCCCGATGGTACTCTGACGCTTTTGAACGTTTTTCTTTGCATGCTTATTCCTCAACTTTTTAATGCACGCATGCTGGAATTCGTCAGATACCATTTGTCATCATGCATCCTCATTTTCTTCATACTATATGTCGTATGTATGCATGATTTACAAGACTCAGGGGGAGATCTCCATGATATAAATCATCAATGTGCATTTGCTGTAAAAAGCAAAATCCTCAAGATATGCACATCTTCAGGGGGAGTCTCTGTGAATCTTGATTTCAAATTTGCTCAAATGAGTATTTACACTTCATATTTTTATCCCTGTTGAAGACTTAACCTAATTGTCATCAACCACCAAAAAGGGGGAGATTGTAAGTGCATCTAGTGCCCCTTAGTGATTTTGGTGGTTTGAAGACTTATAGGTTAAGTATCTAATGTGTTCTTGAGTGTACACATGATCTATCAGTCGCTGAGGAGTTTGAAATATATGGTGAATATCGACCCCTAAAAATGTATATCTTCGGCTGAAGAAATTGGTCTGAAGCTGAAGAATTGAATCGCGAAGAATTTGCGATGAAATTGATATTCCGCATGAAGATATTGAAATTGAGGAATTCGGTGTGTCCTGAAGAAAATCAATCTGAAGACTTTGAAGCACGAAGATTTATCCTTTCTGCTTTATTTTCTTCAAACTTGAGTAATAGGAACACCGTACTGTTAAAGTGGGTCGAGGTAACACTTCGGTATGAATTTCCTCATGATGCTCAACCCAAGGCTAATCCTACCAAAATCCTCAAGTGAGGAATATGAGAGACATGAGGACTCTCACGGCTGAGGGTCCCGGCGGTTACCGATAGTCGCGCCACATCATTGGTCTTATCCACACCAACGATCATATTATTTAAAGGCATTAATGTCAAATCATGTTGGGATGCTCCCAGGCTATAAATAGCCGCCCCCACAACCATTAGCTGGCTGGCTGCTCCGTTAGAAATTGACACTTGTCATAAGAGCAACCCAAATTCCTCAGAGTCTTCGAGAGTAATTCATCAGTGAGGAAATACCCCAAACACCAAACCACAAACCAAAACCAAGTGATTGAGCATCACTAAAGAAGTTGTTCCTGTGTGGGACTAAAGCCTTTTATCTTTGAGGACTGTGCATCCTCCAGACGATTAGGCGTCATGGTCTAGAGCAATCCAGCAGTCAATTGTGGATCGCCAAGTGACCAAGTTCGTGAGGGTTTGGAAGTCTGCCCTGAAGACTTACCACGAGTGTTGGGCGAGGACTATGTGTTCTTAGCCCAAGGAGAATACGGTAGGGACTGTGTGTCCCGGGACTGTGTGTCCTTTGGTTTAAATACCAAGCCGCTCCAAACCAGATGTACAACTGTCACAGCAGTTGGAACTGGGTCATCAACCACTGTCTTCACTGTGAAACGGGTTCTATTTCCTCAACTCTTTATATTCCTCAGATTGTGTGTTGATGATTTTCACTGCCACTGTTTGAAGAATTTAGTGAAGGCTTTCTCTAAAATTCCTCAACCCCAAATTCTTCACGCGAGTTAATCCTCATCTGTTTTCTGCGTGCCTGCATACTGTGCAAACTTTTTTTCATATTCTTCATCCTGAAAAATTGTTGTAGTGATACTTTGCACTCCTGATCCTTTGCTGTTTCCGCTGTAAGTTAGTCATGAGTGAGGAATTTCCTGAAAATGGATTTCCTCAGTGATGGAATTCTAAAAAATCTCCTATTTACCCCCCCCCCTCTAGTCGATATAATGCACTTTCAAAAGCGTGCTGAGCAAGGCCTAGCGCCCCTCTTTGATAAATACCATGAAAAGCACACCAGGAACTATATGAGGGCCCGGTACAAGGTGGACCTGGTAACAAAGGAGCTTACCACGGATCCGAAGGTGAAGGAGCTTGAGCGTGTTCTGGTAAGGAGTACACCCTCGCGTAATTAGCTCCATATGGTTGCATTCTAATTAAATAAGGCAAATTTATAAAGGGTTCACGTTCCTTCCGCAGGAAACTAAAAGCAATAGCGCGGGGTCTCCGAGCTCCCCGTGTGCCCCTTGGGACAACACTTTAAATAGGGCGTTGAACATAATGAAACACAAGGATAAGCACAGTAAGCCTTCGTCAGCTGGTCGTGTGGCCGGCGAAGGATTGTCCATGAAATGGTCAGAATACTATAAGGCTGGGCGAAAGGACAAAAGGACCAGCTTGGAAAGCCAGGAGCGCGAGTTTAAAGAACTCAAGGCACAAGTGGCGCGGATTCTGGAGATAGTCCAAGAGCATGTGCGAGACCAACTCAGAGCAACGATCACCGCCATTATGCCTTCCTTGCTTGAGGGGCTGGCGGGGTGGTTTGCGGGCGGCCAACAGGGGCCGCCCCCGATTCCCAGCTTCACGGGCGGCAACTCACACAACGCGCCGGCATCGGTGCCTCCGGCGGAGGCGGCATTTGTGTCTCCGGCGTCGGCCCCGGTAGTGGAGCTTAATGCACCCGGGTGTGGGAAGAATACACCGGCCGACACCTCGGCAGCAAGCGGCCCCTCCGTCACTTGCACGCCCACTGTTGGCAGTGCCTCGACATTAGCCGAGCTCGACACCATCACGGTAAATAAGCCTTGGCCAATGACTTCATCTCCTTGCCTTTGACTGGGCATCCCTGACGCCCTACATGTTTTCGCAGGGCGCCGCCAATGATCCATGCACTCTCCTGCTCTTCGTGGACAGCGAGTTGATCGATGTCGCCAAGGCCAAAATCATTGAACCGGGGAACCGCGTGTTCCACGGTAATCCGATGCCACCCACCATGTATAGGGTTCAACTGGTTTGGGTGCTGCGGGGCTGCGAAGACTTGTTACCTCCATATCGACCCGCTAGGGCCGACGAACATGATGTGATGACCCTCAACGCCTACTTAAACTGGTCCAAGCTTTGGCCGAAGAGCCAGATTCGTTTGGGGGCGGGGGACACCACCCCACAGACAACACCGCCAGTCGTGCCAGCGCCAAGCCATGGCAAGACCTCCGCAACGCTACCGTCGTCAGCTGATCCGAACATGCATATGGCACATGATCCGGATGACGACGACGATAAATTATCCAACATCGATATATACGTCAACGAACATGCATACGGTGACAAATTTTTTGGGCCTCCTTCTCAAGAACCCAACCCTGCAAGAGACGATCGCGATCTAGCTCGTACCTCGGAGAAACCCAATTTCAACAGGCGTCGTCTGTTCAGTTCTTAGGAGACGCCTCCAGCGGCCGCCTTCACTGAGACTCAAATAGCCGAGGTGAGAAATATTATCAGCCCCAACACACTGAAGAAGGTGGTCTCTGAGAAGAACTCGATCCCATTACAGCAGAAGAAGCATAAGGGACGAAAAAGAAAGAGTAACAAAGGTGCGAGCCAGCCGGCACCGAGTACGATCCATGCTCTGGACGGACCACCAATATCTAACGTTATTGAGAGGAGGGTGCATGTGGCGGGTAGGCCGATGCTACCGACTAATCTGCTCAATGCTGCAACCAGTGCTATGCGGAGTCTACATAACAGTGTTCTTTATATGGAGAAGTGGCGTCTCTCCGAGAAGGATGTGGCATACCCGGTTTTTGTGGCCAAGGTGCCAGAGGGCAAGGGCTTTGTCGATAGCAACATCAGGCGTATGATCGTCCTGCGGTTTGATGACATCTTCGCTATGCTTAACCTTTATCCGCTGCACTACACGTTCATTCGGCTATTTTCGCTCACTATGGAGATTCGGATCATTAGAGACAAGACCCCGGACATCGTGATAGTCGACCCCTTCTACATGCGTGCCAAGATCTAGGGCAACGCTGGGGACCGGCAAGTCACGAGTTCATAGCTCGAAGGCGTCATTCTGGCGAATGCAGATAAGGATAACTTCCTCGGGCCTTACTTTTTCGAGTAAGTCATCCCCTCATCGCCACGTAACATATGATTTCTTAGATTTCGATTGTTCTTTTTTTCCATAAAATTCCATGTTTTGTGCAGTGACACACATTGCACACTCATCCACTTAAGCCCAAAATATTCCATGGCCACATATTTCGACTTGAACCGTGAGTCGAAGAAAGACTACACAAATATCAAGAAAGTTCTTGATGATGATCTCCCCGGCTACGCCAAATCTGGAGACACCTTCAGGAGGCCTATTTGTAGGTATGGCAAGCACGTGTGCACCCATGTAACGACGTTCCCCTGCGTCAAGCAGCCGCCTGGTAGTCAGAAGGATGCCTACTACGCCCTCCATCACATGCGGGCGATCGTACAGGACCAGCATCACCGTATGCTACCAAATGATCTCAAAGAATGGGCCGCACCCTTGTCGGCAATCCAGGATGAGGACATCAGACAAGAATTATTTCGCATCTAGTCGGAGTTTGCGGAAATCATCTATCAAGATGTCCTTCCTAGATCAGGGCAGTTCTACCTCAAATGTCAACCATCCAACAGTGAAATAGATACAACGCTACAAATGCAGGCTGACAACGACCGCACATTCATGACCATCACGAAAGACGGCGGCTTCATCCACGCTCCGGTCCCTGAGTCGAGTCGAAAGTATTGATGCTATGTAGTTCTGAAATATCGATTAGCTCATGTTTTAATTAAACTTTAATGAACTTGTATGTCTCTTTAGTTTGGGCAGTCGTTCAACTTATATGTAATCGATGCTTATATATTATCTGTGAATTGCTACTAACGTTTTGTTTGTCTAGTGCATCGAGATGCCGTCGTATGTCATGTACAAGGGTGAGGTTCCCAGAGTCTACAATGACTGGGAGGAGTGTCGGAGACAGGTTCACTGTTTCAGCGGTAACAGTTACAAAGGGTACACCATTGGGGCGGAGGCGAAAGCTAGATACGTGCGCTATCTAGCGGGAGAGAGGAGGGACCGGAGGAGGAACCGGATGAAGATCCGTTTCATGGTGATGATGCTCATCGTGACCGCAACCCTCTTCTATGTGATGGTAGTTTAGATATCGACTTGTAATGTGAAGAGAAACTCGCTACTCGCGGTCTCGACACTTCTAATGTTCTAACTTTATTCGGTATTTTGAATTCGGAGACTAATATGATGAATTGTATTCGGAGACTAATCTTCTATTGTATTCGATAAATCTGCTATTTATATTATGTGTGCTAATGTATTTTGTAACCTGTGCAAATATAAAAAAGAAAAATAATAATAATGGCCCCAGCGGTAGTATCGCTGGAGCTGGCGGTAGTACGGCTGCTACGAGCGGTAGTACCGCTGCTACCAGCGGTAGTACCGTTGGGCTCGTGCTGTGAGTGAGGGTACCTTACTAATGGCGCACCACTAGAAGATGCGCCATTACTAACTTTCATTAGTGAATGGCCCCAGCGGTACTACCATTGGAGGACCAGCGGTAGAACCGCTGCTGCTAGCGGTAGTACCGCTGGGCTCGTGTGGCGCATCGGATAATAGTGTGCTATTAGTAACCAATGCTACTAGTGGCGCACCTGTGGGCATAGTAATGGCGCACCATGTGGTGTGCCACTAGTAGCCTTGGTTACTAATGGTGCACCAACGGTGCGCCATTCGTATTTGTTACTAGTGGCGTGATACTAGTGGCGCACCTATAGTGCGCCACTAATAGCCAATATAGGTGCGCCACTAATAGCCTTTTTTCTAGTAGTGAAAATTGCCCTAGGTCTTCGTGAGCAAGCAAGTTGGATGCACACCCACTAGTTCTCCTTTTGAGCTTTCACATACTTATAGCTCTAGTGCATCCCTTCTATGGCAATCCCTACTCAATCACATTGATATCTATTAATGGGCATCTCCATAGCCTTTTGATACGCCGAGTCAATGTGACCATCTCCTCCTTTTTGTCTCACAACCACCACCACACTCTATTCCACCTATAGTGCTATATCCATGGCTCACGCTCATGTATTGCGTGATAGTTATAAAAAGTTTGAGAAAGTAAGAGTGCGAAAACAATTACTTGGCCAATATCGGGGTTGTGCATGATTTACATTAGTTGTGTGAGGATGATGGAGCATAGCCAAACTATATGATTTTGTAGGGATAACTTTCCTTGGCCTTGTTATTTTGAAATTTCATGATTACCTTGCTAGTTTGCTTGAAGTATTATTGTTTTCATGTCAATAGCAAACTATTGTTTTAAATCTTACGGATGTGAACATTCATGCCACATGAAAGAAGTTGCAAAGGACAATATGCTAGGTAGCATTCCACATCAAAAATTTAGTCTTTATCACTTCCCTACTCGAGGATGAGCAGGGGTTAAGCTTGGGGATGCTTGATACGTCTCCAACGTATCTATAATTTTTGATGGTTTCATGCTATTATCTTGTCAAACTTTGGATGTTTCGTATGCCTTTTATATATTTTTTGGGACTAACCTATTAACTCAGTGCCAAGTGTCAGTTCCTGTTTTTCCATGTTTTTGACCCCTTTAAAAGGAGGATTTTGAACGGAGTCCAAACGGAATGAAACTGCCAAAAAGATTTTTTCCGAAACAGAAAAAGATCGGGAAGACGGAGAATCAGGGCAGGGGGCCTGCAGGGACCCCACAAGCCCTCATGGCGTGGCCAAGGGGCCCGCGCCACCCTAGCTTGTGGGCTCCCTGGGGCACCTCTGCCCTAGGTTTTGCGCCTATATATTCCCTAAAATCCCAAAAAAAATCAGGAGATCATCGAAAGTACTTTTCCGCCGCCGCAAGCTTCTGTCTCCGCAAGATCCCATCTGGGGCACGTTCTGGTGCCCTGCCGGAGGGGGGATTCGGATAAGGAGGGCTTCTTCATCAACACCATGACCTCTTCGATGATGCGTGAGTAGTTCACCATAGACCTACGGGTCCATAGCTAGTAGCTAGATGGCTTCTTCTCTCTCTTGGATCTTCAATACAAAGTTCTCCATGATCTTCATGGAAATCTATCCGATGTAATCTTCTTTTGCGGTGTGTTTGTCGAGATCCGATGAATTGTGGATTAATGATCAGATTATCTATGAATCTTATTTGAGTTTCTTTTGATCTCTCTTATGCATGATTTCATATCCTTGTAATTCTCTTCGAGTTGTGGGTTTTGTCTAGCCAACTAGATCTATGATTCTTGCAATGCGAGAAGTGCTTGGTTTTGGGTTCATACCATGCGGTGACCTCACCTAGTGACAGAAGGGGTAGCGAGGCATGCATCGTGTTGTTGCCTTCAAGGGTAAAAATATGGGGTTTTCATCATTGGTTTGAGTTTATCCCTCTACATCATGTCATCTTGCTTAAGGTATTACTCTGTTCATAATGAACTCAATACACTAGATGCATGCTGGATAGCGGTCGATGTGTGGAGTAATAGTAGTAGATGCAGAAACTATCGGTCTACTTGTCTCAGGCGTGATGCCTATATGTATGATCATTGCCTTAGATATCGTCATGACTTTGTGCGGTTCTATCAATTGCTCGACAGTTATTTGTTCACCCACCGCAATACTTGCTATTTTGAGAGAAGCCTCTAGTGAACACTATGGCCCCCGGGTCTACTCCACACCATATTTTCAGCCTTACACTTTTTTACTACGTTGTACTTTCCGCCTTCAGATCTCACTTTGGAATCAATCTTGAAAGGATTGACAACCCCTTTAAAGCGTTGGGTGCAAGCTCTTTTGTGTTTGCGCAAGTACTCTGGACTTGACGAGATTCTCCTACTGGATTGATACCTTGGTCCTCAAACTGAGGGAAATACTTACTGCTCATGTGCTGCATCACCCTTTCCTCTTCAAGGGAAAAACCAACGCAAGCCCGGTCTCTGTCAATGTGTCAATTTCTGGCGTTGTTGTCTGTTGCCGTAGCAGCCCCCTACATGTCTCCTAACCCTAATTCTTGGCCTATAAATTCCCAAATATTCCCGTATCACCAAAAAGAGACACGAAAATACTTTTACGCCGCCGGAGCCTTTGTTCCCGAGAGATCCAATCTGGGAGCCTTTTTTGATAATCTATCGGAGAGGGAATTGATCACGGAGGGCATCTACATCAACTCCATTGCCCTCCGATGATGTGTGAGTAGTTTACCACAGACCAACGGGTGCATTTCTTGTAGCTATATGGTTCGTTCTCTCTCTTTTATCTTCAATACCATGTTCTTCATGATCTTCATGGAGATCTATCCGATTAATACTCTTTTGCGATGTGTTTGTCGAGATCCGATGAATTGTGAGTTTATGTTCAGATTATCTAAGAATATTATTTGAGTATTTCCTGAATTCTTATATGCATGATTTCATATCTTTGCAAGTCTCTTCGAATTATTTGTTTGGTTTGGCCAACTAGATTGGTAATTCTTGCAATGGGAGAAGTGCTTAGTTTTGGGTTCAATCTTGCGGTGTCCTCACCCAGTGGAAGTAGGGGTAGCGAGGCACGTATTGTATTTTTTCCATCAAGGATAAAAAGATGGGGGTTTCATCATATTGCTTGAGTTTATCCCTCTACATCATGTCATCTTACTTAATGCGTTAGTATGTTCTTCATGAACTTAATACTCTAAATGCAGGCATGAGTCGGTCGATGTGTGGAGTAATAGTAGTAGATACAGAATCGTTTCGGTCTACTTGATATGGACGTGATGCCTATATGCATAATCATTGCCTTGGATATCTTCATAATTATTTGCTTTTCTATCAATTGCTTGACAGTAATTTGTTCACCCACCGTATTATTTTCCTTTATGAGAGAAGACTCTAGTGAAACTTATGGCCCCGGGCCTGTTTCCATATTATATTTTCAGATCTATAAACCAAAAATACCAAAAATATTTTGCTGCAATTTATTTACTTTAGTTTTACTTTCAGATCTATCAATATTTTATATCTATCTCTATCAGATCCCATGCTTGCAAATAACTCTAAAGGGATTGACAACCCCTTTATAGCGTTGGGTGCAAGTGTTTGATTATTTGTGTAGGTACTACTATTGGAGCCTTCGTTGTTCCTCCTACTGGATTGATACCTTGGTTCTCAACAAACTGAGGGAAATACTTATCTACTTTGCTGCATCGCCCTTTCCTCTTCAAGGGAAAACCAACGCAAGCTCAAGAGGTAGCAAGAGGGATTTCTGGCGCCGTTGCCTGGGAGGATACATAGCAAGATCATACCAAGTACCCATCACAAACTCATCTCTTGCATTTACTTTATTTTCCATTTGAATCTTGTTTTCCTCTCCCCCACTTCTAAAAAGATTCTTAGAAAATACCAAAATTATTTGCCTTTTTTGTTCGCCCTTTTTTCGTTCGTCTTTTTGTTTGCTAGCTTGTGTGCTAGATTGCTTTCATTGTCACGATGGCTCAAGAGAATACCAAGTTATGCGATTTTTTCAATACTAATAATAATTATTTTATTAGTACTCCGATTGCTCCCCCAGTAGTGCGGAATCTTGTGAATATAATGCCTCTTTGCCCAATCTTGTTATGAAAGAACAATTTTCGGGCCTTCCTAGTGAAGATGCCGCATCCCATGTAAATACTTTCGTCGATTTGTGTGATATGCACAAGAAGAAAGATGTTGATAATGAAATTGTTAAATTAAAACTATTTCCTTTCTCATTTGATATCGTGCCAAAACTTGGATTTCATATTTACCTAAAAATAGTATTAATTGATGGAATAAGTGCAAAGATGCTTTTTATTTCCAAGTACTTTTCGCCCGCTAAGATTATCTCCCTTAGGAACGATATAATGAATTTTAAGCAACTTGATCATGAGCATGTTGCACAATCTTGGGAGAAGATGAAACTAATGATTAGGAATTGCCCCGCGCATTGTTTAAGTTTATGGATGATTATACAATTTTTTTATGCGGGATTGAATTTTCCTTCTAGAAATATTTTAGATTCATCCACGGGTGGTACTATTATGGAAATCACATTAGGAGAAGGTACTAAACTCCTAGATAATATTATGGCTAATTACTCTCAATGGCATACCAAAAGATCTCCTACTAGCAAAAAAGTGCATGCTATGGAAGAAATAATAACTTTGAGTGGAAAGATGGATGTGTCGGGGAACGTAGCATGGGAAACAAAAAATTTCCTACGCACATGCAATACCCATCCATGGTGATGGTCATCTACGAGAGGGGAGAGTGAATCTACATACACTTGTAGATCTCTAAGCGGAAGCATATATAACACGGTTGATGTAGTGGAATATCTTCGCGATCCAAATCGCAGCCCGTCCCACGATCTCATCACGATCTGTCCCGCGATCCCATCACGATCCATGCCGATCTAGTGCCGAACGGAAGGCACCTCCGCGTTCAGCACACATACAGCTCGATGAAAATCCCCGCCTTCTTGATCCAGCAAGATGGGTGGAGAGGTAGATGAGTTCTCCAGAACGGCGGCATGGTGGTGGTGGTGGTGGAGCTATTCCAGCAGGGCTTCGCATAAGCACCGCTGAAACTAGACTAGAGGAGAAACAGATCTAGAGAGAGAGGGAAGCACGTGGCTGTTTTCTGTATCTCAAAAACCCTCAATACATCTAGTATATATAGGAGGGAGGAAGTGGAGGAGGCAGCCTCAAACCCTCAAGGTTTGGCCGAAATTGGAGGTGGAGGAGTCCTACTCAAATCCTACTAGGAGTAGGATTCCTCCTTTCCACTTGGAAACCATTTCCACCTTTTCCACGTTTGGGTTTTTTGCCTCTTAAACCTCATGGGCCTTAGTGGGAGCTTATGTCAGCCCACTAGGGGCTGGTTTGTATCCTCCCACAGCCCATAAGGCTCCTCGGGGCGTGACACACCTCCCCATGGTCACTCCCGGTACACTACAAATGAGCCCGCAACTTTTTCGGTGACCAAAATAGGACTTCCTATATATCAAACTTTACCTCCGGATCATTCTAGAGCTCCTCGTGACGTCCGGGGTCTCATCCGGGACTCCGAACAACTTTCGGTTACCAACACCTATAATTCAACTATACCGAAACAATACCGAACCTTAAGTGTGCAGACCCTGCTGGTTCGAGAACTATGCAGACATGACCGAGACACCTCTACGGTCAATAACCAATAGCGGGACCTGGATGCCCATATTGACTCCTACATATTCTATGAAGATCTTCATCGGTTGAGCCTCTATGTCAAGGATTCAGTTAATCCCGTATGCTGTTCCCTTTGTCCTTTGGTATGTTACTTGCCCGAGATTCGATCGTCGGTATCTCTATACCTAGTTCAATCTCGTTATCGACAAGTCTCTTCACTCGTTCCGTAATGCAAGATCTCGTGCCTAACTCCTTAGTCACATTGCTTGCAAGGCTTATTGTGATGTTGTATTACCAAGTGGGCCCCGAGATACCTCTCTCTCATATGGAGTGAAAAATCCTAGTCTCGATTCACGCTAACCCAACAGACACCTTCGGAGATACCTGTAGAGCACCTTTATAGTCACCCAGTTACATTGCGACGTTTGATACACACAAGGTATTCCTGCGGTGTCCGGGAGTTGCATGATCTCATGGTCATAGGAACAGATACATTGACATGCAGAAAACAGTAGCAATACACTGACACGATCATATGCTACGTTTATAGTTTGTGTCTTGTCGATCACATCATTCTCCTAATGATGTGATACCATTATCAAGTGACAACACTTGTCTATGGCTAGGAAACCTTAACCATCTTTGATCAACGAGCTAGTCAACTAGAGGCTTACTAGGGACAGTGTTTTGTCTATGTATCCACACATGTATTTGAGTTTCCAATCAATACAAGTATAGCATGGATAATAAACGATTGTCATGAACAAGGAAATATAATAATAACCAATTTATTATTGCCTCTAGGGCATATTTCCAACAGTCTCCCACTTGCACTAGAGTCAATAATCTAGTTCACATCACTATGTGATTTTGATGAATCTAACACCCATACAGGTCTCGGGTTTGATCATGTCTTGCTTGTGAGAGAGGTTTTAGTCAACAGGTCTGAACCTTTTAGATCTGAGTGTGCTTTAAAAATCTCTATGTCATCATGTAGGTGCTGCTACCAACGTGCCATTTTGGAACTATGCAAAATGACTGCTCCACAATACGAATCCGGTTTACTACTCAGAGTCATCCGGATTAGTGTCAAAGCTTGCATCGACGTAACCGTTTATAGCGAACTCTTTTATCACCTCCATAATCGAGAAAATTCCTTAGTCCACTAGTTACTAAGGATAACTTTTGACTGCTATCCACTAATCCATTCCTGGATCACTTCTGTACCCCTTGACAGATTCATGGCAAGGCACACATCAGGTACGGTACACAGCATAGCATAGTATAGAGCCTACGACTAATGCCTAGGGGACGACCTTCGTCCTTTCTCTTTCTTCTGTCGTGGTCGAGTTTCGAGTCTTACTCAAATTCACACCTTACAACACAGCCAAAAACTCCTTCTTTGCCGATCTATTTTGAACTCCTTCAAAAACTTGTCAACGCGTGCATTTCAATGGAAGTTCTATTAAGCGGTTTGATCTATCTCTATAGATCTTCATGCTCAATGTTCAAGTAGCTCTATCCAGGTTTTCCTTTGAAAAATTCCTTCCAAACAAGCCTTTATGGTTTCCAGAAATTCTACATTACTTCCGATCAACAATATGTCAACCACATATACTTATCAGAAATTCTATAGTGCTCCCACTCACTTCTTTGGAAATACAAGTTTCTCACAAACCTTGTATAAACCCATAAACTTTGATCATATCATCAGAGCATATATTCCAACTCCGAGATGCTTGGTCCAGTCCATAGAAGGATCGTTGGAACTTGCATACCTGTTAGCATCCTTTAGGATTGACAAAACCTTCTCGTTGTATCACATACAACCTTTCCTCAAGGAAACCGTCGAGGAAACAAAGTTTTGACATCCTATTTGCAAGATTTCATAAATAATGCAGCAACTGCTAACATAATTCCAACAGACTTTAGCATTTCTACGTGTGAGAAAGTATCATCTTAGTCAACTCTTTGAACTTGTCGGAAACATCTTTGTGACAAGTCGAGCTTTCTTAATGGTGACTTTTGACCATCATCGTCTATCTTCCTTCTAAAGATCCATCTGTACTTAACAATCTTACGACCATCAAGTAGTTCTTCCAAAATCCACACTCTGTTTTCATACATGGACCCTCTCTTGGATTTCATGGCCTCAAGCCATTTGTCAGAATCCGGGCCCATCATCACTTTCTCCATAGCTCATAGGTTCATTGTTGTTCAACAACATGACCTCCAAGACACGGTTACCATACCACTCTATAGCAGTACGTGACCTTGTCGACCTACGAGGTTTGTAGTAATTTGATACGAAGTTTCATGATCAGTATCATTAACTTCCACTTCAATTGGTGTAGGCGCCATAGGAACAACTTCCCGCGCCCTGCTACATACTGGTTGAAGTGACGGTTCAATAACCTCATCAAGTTTCCACCATCCTCCCACTCAATTCTTTCGAGAGAAACTTTTCCTCGAGAAAGGACCCGTTTCTAGAAACAAACACTTAGCTTCCGGATCTGAGGTAGGAGGTATACCCATCTATGTTGGGTGTCCTATGAGGATGCATTTATCCGCTTCGGGTTCGAGCTTATCAGCCTGAAACTTTTTCACATAAGCGCCGCAGCCCCAAACTTTTAAGAAACGACAACTTAGGTTTCTCCAAACCATAGTTCATACGGTGTCACCTCAAAATAATTACATGGTGCCCTATTTAAGGTGAATGCGGTTGTCTCTAATGCCTAACCCAAAAATAATAGTGATAATTCTATAAGAGACATCATACTATGCACCATATCCAATTAGGGCACGACTATGACGTTCGGACACACCATCACACCATGGTGTTCCAGGTGGCTTTAGTTGTGAAACAATTTCCACATTGTCTTAAATGAGTACCAAACTTGCAACTCAGATATTCATCTCCACGATCATATCGTAGACATTTTATCCTCTTGTCACAATGATCGTCAACTTCACTCTGAAATTAATTGAACCTTTCAATAATTCAGACTTGTGTTTCATCAAGTAAGTCTACTCAAATCATTATGTGAAGTAAGAACACAATGATTTCCTCAGCGTGCCTTAGCACTCATTGGACTGTATACATCAAAATGTATTACTTCCAACAAGTTAATTTTGTTGGGGAGCGTCGCGTGGGAAACAAAAATTTTCCTACGCGCACGCAAACCTATCATGATGATGTTCATCTACGAGGGGGATTTCAGATCTACGTACCCTTGTAGATCGCACAGCAGAAGCGTTAATAAACGCGGTTGATGTAGTGGAACGTCCTCACGTCCCTCGATCCGCCCCGCGAACCGTCCCAGAACTGTCCCGCGATCCGCTCCGATCTAGTGCCGAACGGACGGCACCTCCGCGTTCAGCACACGTACAACTCGATGATGATGTCGGCCTTCTTGATCCAGCAAGAGAGACGGAGAGGTAGATGAGTTGTCCAGCAGCGTGACGGCGCTCGAGAGGTTGGTGGTGATCTAATCTCAGCAGGGCTTCGCCCGAGCTCCGCAGGAACGCGATCTAGAGGAAAAACCGTGGAGGTATGTGGTCGGGCTGCCGTGAAAAGGTTGTCCCAAATCAGCCCTAAAACCTCCGTATATATAGGTGGGAGGGGAGGGGCCTTGACTTGGGTCACAAGAGTCCCCAAGGGGTTCGGTCGAAAGGGGGAGGAGGATTCCTCCTCCAATCCTAGTCCAACTAGGATTGGAAGGTGGAGTCCCTCCCTTCCTTCCCACTTCCCCTTTTTTCTCTTCGGTTTTCTTATCTCCTGCGCAAGGGCCTCTCTGGGCTTGCCCACCATCCCACTAAGGGATGGTGCGGCACCCCTAAGGCCTATGGGCTTCCCCGGGGTGGGCTGCCCCCCCCCCCCCCCCCCGGTGAACATCCGAAACCCATTCGTCATTCCCGGTACATTCCCGGTAATTCTAAAATCCTTCTGGTAATCAAATGAGGTCATCATATATATCAATCTTCGTCTCCGGACCATTCCGGAAACCCTCGTGATGTCCGTGGTCTCATCCGGGACTCTGAACAACATTTGGTAACCAACCATATAACTCAAATACGCATAAAACAACGTCGAACCTTAAGTGTGCAGACCCTGCGGGTTCGAGAACTATGTAGACATGACCCGAGGGAATCCTCGGTCAATATCCAATAGCGGGACCTGGATGCCCATATTCTAGGAAGATCTTATTGTTTGAACCTCAGTGCCAAGGATTCATATAATCCCGTATGTCATTCCCTTTGTCCTTCGGTATGTTACTTGCCCAAGATTCGATCGTCAGTATCTGCATACCTATTTCAATATCGTTTACCGGCAAGTCTCTTTACTCGTTCCGTAATACAAGATCCCGCAACTTACACTAAGTCACATTGCTTGCAAGGCTTGTGTGTGATGTTGTATTACCGAGTGGGCCCCGAGATACCTCTCTGTCACACGGAGTGACAAATCCCAGTCTTGATCCATACTAACTCAACGGACACCTTCGGAGATACCTGTAGAGCATCTTTATAGCCACCCAGTTACGTTGTGACATTTGATACACACAAAGCATTCCTCCGGTGTCAGTGAGTTATATGATCTCATGGTCATAGGAATAAATACTTGACATGCAGAAAACAGTAGAAACAAAATGACACGATCAACATGCTACGTCTATTAGTTTGGGTATGGTCCATCACATGATTCTCCCAATGATGTGATCCAGTTATCAAGCAACAACACCTTGTACATAGTCAGAAGACCCTGACTATCCTTGATCAACTGGCTAGCCAACTAGAGGCTTGCTAGGGATAGTGTTTTGTCTATATATCCACACATGTATCTAAGTCTTCATTCAATACAATTATAGCATGGATAATAAACGATTATCTTGATACAGGAATTATAATAATAACTTATTTATCATTGCCTCTAGGGCATAGTTCCAACAGTTTCCCACTTGCACTAGAGTCAATAATCTAGCCCTCACATCACCATGCGAATTACATTGTAATAAATCTAACACCCATACAGTTCTGGTGTTGATCATGCTTAGCCCGTGGAAGAGGTTTAGTCAACGGGTCTGCTACATTCAGATCTGTGTGCACTTTGCATATATTTACATCATCCCCTTCGACGTAGCCGCGGATGAGGTTGAAGCGTCGTTTGATGTGTCTGGTCTTCTTGTGAAACCGTGGTTCCTTTGCTAAGGCAATGGCACCTGTGTTGTCACAGAACAAGGTTATTGGATTCAGTGCACTTGGCACCACTCCAAGATCCGTCATGAACTGCTTCATCCAGACACCCTCCTTAGCCACCTCCGAGGCAGCCATGTACTCCACTTCACATGTAGAATCAGCTATGACGCTTTGCTTGGAACTGCACCAGCTTACCGCACCCCCATTAAGAATAAATACGTATCCGGTCTCCGACTTAGAGTAGTCCGGATCTGTGTCAAAGCTTGCACCGACGTAACCTTTTACGGTGAGCTCTTCGTCACCTCCATACACGAGAAACATCTCCTTAGTCCTTTTCAGGTACTTCAGGATATTCTTGACCGCCGTCCAGTGATCCACCCCTGGATTACTCTGGAACCTGCCTGCCATACTTATGGCCAGGCTAACGTCCGGTCTAGTGCACAGCATTGCATACATGATAGAACCTATGGCTGAAGCATAGGGGACGGTGCTCATATGCTCTCTATCTTTATCAGTTGCTGGGCACTGAGTCTTACTCAATCTCGTACCTTGTAACACTGGCAAGAACCCCTTCTTGGATTGTTCCATTTTGAACCTCTTCAAAACTTTATCAAGGTATGTGCTTTGTGAAAATCCTATCAGGCATTTTGATCTATCCCTATAGATCTTAATGCCTAGAATGTAAGTAGCTTCTCCTAGGTATTTCATAGAGAAACTTTTATTCAAGTAATCCTTTATGCTCTCCAAAAACTCCATGTTTTTTCCAATTAGAAATATGTCATCCACATATAATATTAGAAACACCACAGAGCTCCCACTCACTTTCTTGTAAATACAAGATTCTCGAACCACTTGTATAAACCCAAATTCTTTGATCACCTCATCAAAGCGTTTATTCCAACTCCGAGATGCTTGCACCAGTCCATAAATGGATCGGTGGAGCTTGCGTACTTTGTTAGCATTTTTAGGATCGACAAAACCTTCGGGTTGTATCATATACAACTCTTCCTTAAGAAAACCATTAAGGAGCACCTTTTTGACATCCATCTCCCAGATTTCATAATCGAAAAATGCAGCTATTGCTAACATGATTCTGATTGACTTAAGCATCGCTACGGGTGAGAATGTCTCATCGTAGTCAACTCCTTGAACTTGTGAAAAACCCTTTGCCACAAGTCGAGCTTTATAAACGGTCACATTACCGTCAGCGTCAGTCTTCTTCTTAAAGATCCATTTGTTCTGAATAGCCTTGCGGCCCTCGGGTAGTACTTCCAAAGTCCACACTTTGTTTTCATACATGGATCCTATCTCGGACTTCAAGGCCTCCACCCATTTGTTGGAATTCGGGCCCACCATTGCTTCTTCATAATTTGCAGGCTCATTGTTGTCTAACAACATAATTGATAAGACAGGATTCCCGTACCACTCTGGAGTAGTACGCGGTCTCGTCGACCTGCGAGGTTCGATAGGAACTTGATCCGGAGTTTCATGATCATCATCATTAACTTCCTCCTCAACCGGCGTTGCAACGACAGGGGTTTCCCCTTGCCCTGCGCCACCATCCAGAGGGATGAGAGGTTCGATAACCTCATCAAGTTCTATCTTCCTCCCACTCAATTCTCTCAAGAGAAACTCCTTCTCGAGAAAAGCTCCGTTCTTAGCAACAAACACTTTGCCCTCGGATTTGAGATAGAAGGTGTACCAACTGTCTCTTTTGGGTAACCTATGAAGATGCACTTTTCCACTTTGGGTTCCAGCTTTTCAGGCTGAAGCTTTTTGACATAAGCATCACATCCCCAAACTTTAAGAAACGACAACTTTGGTCTTTTGCCATACCACAGTTCGTATGGTGTCGTCTCAACTGATTTTGATGGCGCCCTATTTAAAGTGAATGCAGCTGTTTCTAATGCATAACCACCAAACGATAACAGCAGATCGGTAAGAGACATCATAGATCGCACCATCTCTAATAATGTACGATTACGACGTTCGGACACACCATTACGCTGTGGTGTTCCAGGCGGTGTCAACTGTGAAACAATTCCACATTGTCTTAAGTGAGCACCAAACTCGAAACTCAGATATTCACCCCCACGATCAGACCGTAGGAATTTGATCTTCTTGTTACGATGATTTTCAACTTCACTCTGAAAATTGCTTGAACTTTTCAAATGTTTCAGACTTGTGCTTCATTAAGTAGACATAACCATATCTACTCAAATCGTCAGTGAAGGTGAGAAAATAACGATATCCGCCGCGTGCCTCGACGCTCATCGGACCACACACATCGGTATGTATGATTTCCAACAAGTCACTTGCATGCTCCATTGTTCCGGAGAACGGAGTTTTAGTCATCTTGCCCATGAGGCATGGTTCGCACGTGTCAAGTGAATCAAAGTCAAGTGACTCCAAAAGTCCATTGGTATGGAGTTTCTTTATGCGCTTTACACCAATATGACCTAAGCGGCAGTGCCACAAAAACATGGCGCTATCATTGTTAACTCTAACTCTTTTGGTCTCAATGGTATGTATATATGTATTATCACTATCAAGATTCAATATGAACAGTCCTCTCACATTGGGTGCATGACCATAAAAGATATTACTCATAGAAATAGAATAACCATTATTCTCCGACTTAAACGAGTAACCGTCTCGCAATAAACAAGATCCAGATATAATGTTCATGCTCAACACAGGCACTAAATAACAATTATTCAAGTTCATAACTAATCCTGATGGTAACTGAAGTGAAACTATGCCGACGGCGATTGCATCAACCTTGGAACCATTTCCCACGCGCATCGTCACTTCATCTTTCGCCAGCCTTCGCCTATTCCACAGTTCCTGTTTCGAGTTGCAAATATGAGCAACAGAACCGGTATCGAATACCCATGCACTACTACGAGAGCTGGTTAAGTACACATCAATAACATGTATATCAAATATACCTGATTTTTCTTTGGCCGCCTTCTTATCAGCCAGATACTTGGGGCAGTTGCGCTTCCAGTGACCCATACCCTTGCAATAATAGCACTTCGTTTCAGGCTTAGGTCGAGTTTTGGTTTCTTCGTCAGATTGGCAACAGGTTTGCCGCTCTTCTTTGAATTACCCTTCTTCCCTTTGCCGTTTCTATTGAAACTAGTGGTCTTATTCACCATCAACACTTGATGTTCTTTATGGAGTTCTGACTCTGCGACTTCTAGCATCACGAAAAACTCGCCGGGTGACTTGTTCATCCCTTGCATGTTGTAGTTCAACACAAAGCCCTTATAACTTGGCGGCAGTGATTGAAGAATTCTGTCAGTGATAGCCTCTTGCGGGAGTTCAATCCCCAGCTCAGCTAGACGGTTTGAGTACCCAGACATTTTGAGCACGTGTTCAGTGACAGATGAATTCTCCTCCATCTTGCAAGCATAGAATTTATCGGAGGTCTCATACCTCTCGATCCGGGCATTCTTCTAAAAGATAAACTTCAACTCCTGGAACATCTCATATGCTCCATGACGCTCAAAACGACGTTGAATTCCCGGTTCTAAGCCATACAAGACTGCACATTGAACTACTAAGTAGTTCTCCTTACGTGATAACCAAGCGTTCTTAACATCTTGGTCAGCCGTAGCGGGTGGTTCATCTCCTAACGCAGCATCAAGGACATAATCCTTCTTACCAGCTTGTAGGAGCAACTTAAGATTACGAGCCCAGTCTACAAAGTTGCTTCCATCATCTTTCAACTTAGCTTTCTCTAGGAACGTATTAAAATTCAGGGTGACTATCGCGTGAACCATGATCTACAACACAAATATATTCAAAGTGGACTTAGACTATGTTCAAGATAATTGGAGTTTAACTTAATCAAATTACTTGCTAATCTCCCACTCAAAAAGTACATCTCTCTAGTCATTTGAGTGGTTCATGATCCAATTCCACTAGCTCAAGTCCGATCATCACGTGAGTTGAGGATAGTTTCAGTGGTAAGCATCCCTATGCTAATCATATCAACTATATGATTCATGATCGACCTTTCGGTCTCATGTGTTCCGAGGCCATGTCTGCACATGCTAGGCTCGTCAAGCTTAACCCGAGTGTACCGCGTGTGCAACTCTTTTGCACCCGTTGTACGTGAACGTTGAGTCTATCACACCCGATCATCACGTGGTGTCTCGAAACGACGAACTGTAGCAACGGTGCATAGTCGGGGAGAACACAATTTCGTTTTGAAATTTTAGTGAGAGATCACCTCATAATGCTACCGTCGTTCTAAGCAAAATAAGGTGCATCAAAGGATTAACATCACATGCAATTCATAAGTGACATGATATGGCCATCATCACGTGCTTCTTGATCTCCATCACCAAAGCACCGGCACGATCTTCTTTGTCACCGGCTCCACACCATGATCTCCATCAACGTGTCGCCATCGGGGTTGTCGTCCTACTCATGCTATTACTACTAAAGCTACATCCTAGCAATATAGTAAACGCATCTGCAAACACAAACGTTAGTTTAAAGATAACCCTATGGCTCCTGTCGGTTGTCGTACCATCGGCGTGCAAGTCGATATTAACTATTACAACATGATCATCTCATACATCCAATATATCACATCACATCGTTGGCCATATCACATCACAAGCATAACCTGCAAAAACAAGTTAGACGTCCTCTAATTGTTGTTGCATGTTTTACGTGGTGACCATGGGTATCTAGTAGGATCGCATCTTACTTACGCAAACACCACAACAAAGATACATGAATTGCGTTTTTAACCTCATCCAAGGACTTCCTCGGTCAAATCTGATTCAACTAAAGTTGGAGAAACCGACACTCGCCAGTCATCTTTGAGCAACGGAGTTACTCGTAGCGATGAAACCAGTCTCTCGTAAGCGTACGAGTAATGTTGGTCCGAGCCGCTTTGATCCAACAATACTGCGGAATCAAGAAAATACTAAGGAGGGCAGCAAATCGCACATCACCGCCCACAAAAACTTTTGTGTTCTACTCGAGAAAACATCTACGCATGAACCTAGCTCATGATGCCACTGTTGGGGAACGTCGCATGGGAAACAAAAAAATCCTACGCGCACGCAAACCTATCATGGTGATGTTCATCTACGAGGGGGATTTCAGATCTACGTACCCTTGTAGATCACACAGCAGAAGCGTTAATAAGCGCGGTTGATGTAGTGGAACGTCCTCACGTCCCTCGATCCGCCCCGCGAACCGTCCCAGAAACCGTCCCACGATCCGTCCCACGATCCGCTCCGATCTAGTGCCGAACGGAAGGCACCTCCGCGTTCAGCACACGTACAGCTCGATGATGATCTCGGCCTACTTGATCCAGCAAGAGAGATGGAGAGGTAGATGAGTTATCCGGCAGCGTGACGGCGCTCCGGAGGTTGGTGGTGATCTAATCTCAGCAGGGCTCCGCCCGAGCTCCTTAGAAATGCGATCTAGAGGAAAAACCGTGGAGGTATGTGGTCGGGCTGCCGTGAAAAGGTTGTCCCAAATCAGCCCTAAAACCTCCGTATATATAGGTGGGAGGGGAGGGGACTTGCCTTGGGGCACAAGAGGCCCCAAGGGGTTCGGCCGAAGGGGGGGAGGAGGATTCGTCCTCCAATCCTAGTCCAACTAGGATTGGAAGGTGGAGTCCTTCCCTTCCTTCCCACTTCCCCTTTTTTCTCTTTGATTTTTTATCTCCTGCGCAGGGGCCTCTCTGGGCTTGCCCACAAGCCCACTAAGGGCTGGTGTGGCACCCCTAAGGCCTATGGGCTTCCCCGTGGTGGGCTGCCCCCCCCCCCCCCCGGTGAACATCCGGAACCCATTCGTCATACCCGGCACATTCCCGGTAATTCCGAAAACCTTCCGGTAATCAACTGAGGTCATCCTATATATCAATCTTCGTCTCCATACCATTCCGGAAACCCTCGTGACGTCCGTGATCTCATCCGGGACTCCGAACAACATTCGGTAACCAACTATATAACTCAAATACGCATAAAACAATGTCGAACCATAAGTGTGCAGACCCTGCGGGTTCGAGAACTATGTAGACATGACCCGAGCGAATCCTCGGTCAATATCCAATAGCGGGACCTGGATGCCCATATTGGATCCTACATATTCTACGAAGATCTTATTGTTTGAACCTCAGTGCCAAGGATTCATATAATCCCGTATGTCATTCCCTTTGTCCTTCGGTATGTTACTTGCCCGAGATTCGATCGTCAGTATCCGCATACCTATTTCAATCTCGTTTACCGGCAAGTCTCTTTACTCATTCCGTAATACAAGATCCCGCAACTTACACTAAGTCACATTGCTTGCAAGGCTTGTGTGTGATGTTGTATTACCGAGTGGGCCTCGAGATACCTCTCCGTCACACAGAGTGACAAATCCCAGTCTTGATCCATACTAACTCAATGGACACCTTCGGAGATACCTGTAGAGCATCTTTATAGCCACCCAGTTACATTGTGACGTTTGATACACATAAAGCATTCCTCTGGTTTCAGTGATTTATATGATCTCATGGTCATAGGAATAAATACTTGAGACGCAGAAAACAGTAGCAACAAAAGGACACGATCAACATGCTACGTCTATTAGTTTGGGTCTGGTCCATGACATGATTCTCCCAATGATGTGATCCAGTTATCAAGCAACAACACCTTATACATAGTCAGAATACCCTGACTATCCTTGATCAACTGGCTAGCCAACTAGAGGCTTGCTAGGGATAGTGTTTTGTCCATATATCCACACATGTATCTAAGTCTTCATTCAATACAACTATAGCATGGATAATAAACGATTATCTTGATACAAGAATTATAATAATAACTTATTTATCATTGCCTCTAGGGCATAGTTCCAACAAATCTCTTGTTCCATCTCACTAGAAAACGAGGCTTCGAGTCATCTTGCCCATGATTTGCATGTCTCAAGTGATTCAAAATCAAGTGAGTCCAAACGATCCATCTGCATGGAGTTTCTTCATGCGTTCACACCAATAGGCATGGTTCGCATGTCTCGAATGATTCAAAAACGAGTGAGTCCAAATATCCATCAGTATGGAGCTTCTTCATGTGTTTTCGACCAATATGACACAAGGGGTAGTGCCACAAGTAAGTGGTACTATTATTACTACTTTGTATCTTTTGGCATCAAATATTATGAACATGTGTATCACTACGATCAAGATTCAGAAAACCATTGAAGGTATTTATTCAAGCAAATAGAATAACCACTATTCTCTTTAAATGAATAATCGTATTGCAATAAACACGATCTAATCATGTTCATGATCAACTCAAACACCAAATAACAATTACTTAGGTTTAACACTAATCCCGATGGTAGAGGGAGCGTGCGATGTTTGATCACATCAACCTTGGAAACACTTCCAACACACGTCATCACCTCGCCTTTATCTAGTCTTCGTTTATTCCGTATCTTTTATTTCGAGTTACTAACACTTAGCAACCGAACCGGTATCTAATACCCTCATGCTACTAGGAGTACTAGCAAAGTACACATCAATATCATGTATATCCAATATACTTCTGTCGACTTTAACAGCCTTCTCATCTACCAAGTATCTAGGGTAGTTCCTCTTCAGTAACTGTTCCCCTCATTACAGATGCACTTAGTCTCGGGTTTGGGTTCAACCTTGCGTCTCTTCACTAGAGCAGCAACTTGTTTGTCATTTCATGAAGTATCCCTTCTTGCCCTTGCCCTTCTTGAAACTAGTGGATTTACTAACCATCAACAATTGATGCTCCCTTTTGATTTCTACTTTCGCGGTGTCAAACATCACGAGTTGATCAAGGATCATCATATATATCCCTGATATGTTTATAGTTCATCACGAAGCTCTAGTAGCTTGGTGGCAGTGACTTTGGAGAACCATCACTATCTCATCTGGAAGATTAACTCCCACTCGATTCAAGCAATTGTAGCACTGAGACAATCTGAGCACATGCTCAACGATTGAGTTTTTTCCCTTACTTTGTAGACAAAGAATCTTGTCGGAGGTCTCATACCTATCAACAAGGCCACGAGCATGAAATCTCAATTTCATCTCTTGGGACATCTCATATGTTCTGTTATGTTCAAAACGTCTTCGGTGCCTCAATTCTAAGCCGTTAAGCATTATGCACTGAACTATCACGTAGTCATCAAAAACGTGTATGTCAGATGTTCATAACATCCACACACGACGCTCAAGGTTCAGCACACCGAGCGGTGCATTAAGGACATAAGCCTTATGTGCAGCAATGAGGACAATCCTCGGTTTACGGGCCCAGTCCGCATAATTGCTATTATCAACTTTCAACTAAATTTTCTCTAGGAACATATCTAAAACAGTAGAGCTACAACGCAAGCTACAACGTAGTTTGTAAATACCTTTTAACTATGTTCATGATAATGAGTTCAATTAATCATATTACTTAAGAACTCCCACTCAAATAGACATCCCTCTAGTCATTCGAGTGGCGCATGATCGAAATCCACTAACTCAAGTCCGATCATCACGTGAGTTGAGTTTAGCTTTAATGGTGAACATCTCCATGTTGATCATATGAACTATATGATTCATGCTCGACCTTTCGGTCTCTTGTGTTCCGAGTCCATGTCTGTACATGCTAGGCTCGTCAAGTTTAACCCGAGTGTTCCGCGTGTGCAACTGTTTTGCACCCGTTGTATCTGAACGTTGAGTCTATCACACCCGAACATCACGTGGTGTCTCGAAACGACGAACTGTCGCAACAGTGCACAGTCGGGAAGAACACAATTTTATATTCAAATTTTAGTGAGGGATCACCTTATAATGTTACCGTCGTTCTAAGAAAAATAAGGTGCATAAAAGGATTAACATCACATGCAAATCATAAGTGACATGATATGGCCATGATCTTGTGCTTCTTGATCTCCATCATTAAAGCACCGGCATGATCTTCATCGTCACCGGCGCCTCACCATGATCTCCATCATTGTGCCGCCATCGAGGTTGTCATGCTATTTATGCTATTACTACTAAAGCTACTACCTAGCAATATAGTAAACAAATCTGCAAGCACAAACGTTAGTTTAAAAACAACCCTATGGCTCCTGCCGGTTGCCGTAGCATCGACGTGCAAGTCGATATTTAACTATTACAACATGATCATATCATACATCCAATATATCATATCATGTCTATGGCCATATCACATCACATGCATACACTGCAAAAACAAGTTAGAAGTCCTCTAATTTGTTGTTGCATGTTTTACGTGGCTGCTATGGGTATCTAGTATGATCGCATCTTACTTACGCAAATCCACAACGGTGATATGCAAATTGCTATTTAACCTTCTCCAAGGACCGCCTCGGTCAAATCCGATTCAACTAAAGTAGAGGAAACAGACACCGGTCAGTCATCTATATGTTGGGGAACGTTGCATGGGAAACAAAAAAATTCCTACGCACACGAAGACCTATCATGGTGATGCGCATCTACGAATGGAGATTGGATCTATGTACCCTTGTAAATCGCACAGCAGGAAGCGTTAAGAAACGTGGTTGATGTAGTGGAACGTCTTCACGTCCCTCGAACCGTCCCATGAACCGTCCCGCGATCCGTCCCATGATTTGTTCCAATCTAGCGCCGAACGGACGGCACCTCCGCGTTCAGCACACGTACAGCTCGATGATGATCTCGGCCTTCTTGATCCAGCAAGAAATATGGAGAAGTAGAAAAGTTCTCCGGCAGCGTGACGGCGCTCCGGTGGTGGTGATGATCTACTCCTGCAGGGCTCCGCCCGAGCTCCGCAGAAATCCAATCGTAGAGGTGAAACTGTGTGGTTTAGGCTAGAGTTGCACGTGGCAAAGTTGTATCTCAAAAAGGCCTAAACCACCACTATATATAGGAGGGAGGGGGAGGGGCTAGCCTTGAGGCACAAGGCCTCAAGGGTGCGCCAGCCGCCAGGGAGGAGGACTCCTCCTCCTCCAATTCGGTTTGGGAAGGATGAGTCCTCCTCTTCCTTCCCACCTCCCTCTTTCCTTTTCCTTTTTCTTTTCTTTTGGTATTTTCTTTATGTGGCGCCATGGGCTCCTTGGGCTGACTCCACCAGACCACTACGGACTTGTGGCGCCACCCTAGGGCCTTGGGCTCACTACCGGGTGGGTGGTCCCCTCCCGGTGAACTCCCGGAACCTATTCGTCAATCCCGTATACTGTCGGAATTGCCCGAAACTTTTTGATGACCAAATGAAACCATCCTATATATCAATCTTGGTTTCCGGACCATTCTGGAAATCCTCGTGATGTTCGTGATCTAATACGTAACTCCGAACAACATTCGGTAACCACACATATAACTCAACTATACTAAAACATCATCGAACCTTAAGTGTGCAGACCCTGCGGGTTCGAGAACTATGTAGACATGCCCCAAGGCACTCCTCGGTCAATATCCAATAGCGGGACCTGGATGCCTATATTGGATCCTACATATTCTCCGAAGATCTTATCGGTTGAACCTCAGTGTCAAGGATTCATATAATCCCGTATATCATTCCCTTTGTCCTTCGGTATGTTACTTGCCCGAGATTCGATCGTCAGTATCCGCATACCTATCTCAATCTCGTTACCGGCAAGTCTCTTTACTCGTTCCGTAATATAAGATCCCGTGACTTACTTAGTCACATTGGTTGCAAGGCTTGTGTGTGATGTTGTATTACCGAGTGGGCCCCGAGATACCTCTCCGTCACACGGAGTGACAAATCCTAGTCTTGATCCATACTAACTCAACGGACACCTTCGGAGATACCTGTAGAGCACATTTATAGTCACCCAGTTACGTTGTGACGTTTGATACACACAAGGTATTCCTCCGGTGCCAGTGAGTTATATGATCTCATGGTCATAGGAACAAATACTTAACACGCAGAAAACAATAGCAATAAAACGACACGATCAATATGCTACGTTCATAGTTTGGGTCTAGTCCATCACATGATTCTCCTAATGATGTGATCCAGTTATCAAGTGACAACACTTGCATATAGTCAAAAAACCTTGACTATCATTGATCAACTGGCTAGCCAACTAGAGGCTTGCTAGGGACATTGTTTTGTTTATGTATCCACACATGTATCTATGTTTTCATTCAATACAATTATAGCATGGATAATAAACGATTAACTTTAAACTAGAAATATAATAATAACTATTTATCATTGCCTCTAGGGCATATTTCCAACACTTTATGCAACAAGTTGCATGCCAGTCGATGAAACCGGTCTCTCGTAAGCGTATGAGTAAAGTTGGTCTGGGCCGCTTTAATCCAACAATACCGCCGAATCAAGAAAAGACTAAGGAGGGCAGAAAATTGAACATCAACGCCAACAAACTATTTTGTGTTCTACTCGAGATATCATCTATGCATGAACCTGGCTCATGATGCCACTGTCGAGGAACGTAGCATGGGAAACAAAAAAAATTCTACGCACACGCAAGGCCTATCCATGGTGATGGTCATCTACTAGAGGGGAGAGTGAATCTACATACCCCTATAGATCGCTAAGCGGAAGCGTATATAACGCAGTTGATGTAGTGGAACATCTTCGCGATCCAAATCGCAGCCCATCCCGCGATCTCATCACGATCTGTCCCGCGGTCCCATCACGATCCATGCCGATCTAGTGCCGAACGGATGACACCTCCGCGTTCAACACACGTACAGCTCGCTGACGATCCCTGCCTTCTTGATCCAGCAAGAGGGGCGGAGAGGTAGATGAGTTCTCCAGCACGACGGCATGGTGGTGGTATTTGTGGAGCTATTCCAGCAGGGCTTCGCCTAAGCACCGCT
Source organism: Hordeum vulgare subsp. vulgare (assembly GCF_904849725.1). Lineage (NCBI taxonomy): Eukaryota > Viridiplantae > Streptophyta > Magnoliopsida > Poales > Poaceae > Hordeum > Hordeum vulgare. The sequence continues at coordinate 421,625,450 of NC_058522.1, read as the reverse complement.
GAAACTAGACTAGAGGAGAAACAGATCTAGAGAGAGAGGGCAGCACGTGGTTATTTTACTGTGTCTCAAAAACCCTCAATACCTCTAGTATATATAGGAGGGAGGGAGGGGAGGAGGCAGCCTCAAGGCCTCAAGGTTTGGACGAAATTGGAGGTGGAGGAGTCCTACTCCAATCCTACTAGGAGTAGGATTCCTCCTTTTCACTTGGAAACCCTTTCCACCTTTTCCACCTTTGGGTTTTTTTGCCTCTCAAACCTCATGGGCCTTAGTGCGAGCTTATGTCAGCCCACTAGGAGCTGGTTTGTATCCTTCCACAGCCCATAAGGCCCCTTGGGGCGTGACACCCCTCCTGTTGGTCCCCGGAACCCTCTCGGCACTCCCGGTACACTATCGATGAACCCGAAACTTTTCCAGTCACCAAAACAGGACTTCCTATATATCAATATTTACCTCCGGACCATTCCAGAGCTCCTTGTGATGTCTGGGGTCTCATCCGGGACTCCTAACAACTTTCGGTTACCAACACCTTTAACTCAACTATATCAAAACGTCACCGAACCTTAAGTGTGCAGACCCTGCGGGTTCGAGAACTATGCAGACATGATCGAGACACCTCTACAATCAATAACCAATAGCAGAACCTGAATGCCCACATTGGCTCCTACATATTCTACGAAGATCTTTATTGGTTGAACCTCTATGTCAAGGATTCAGTTAATCCTGTATGTTGTTCCCTTTGTCCTTCGGTATGTTAATTGCCCGAGATTCGATCGTCCGTATCTCTATACCTAGTTCAATCTCGTTGTCGGCAAGTCTCTTTACTCGTTTCGTAATACAAGATCTCGTGGTTAACTCCTTAGTCACATTGCTTGCAAGGCTTATTGTGATGTTGTACTATCGAGTGGGCCCCGAGATACCTCTCCGGTATACGGAGTCACATATCCCAGTCTCGATTCACGCCAACCCAACAGACACCTTCGGAGATACCTGTAGAGCACCTTTATAGTCACCCAGTTATGTTGTGACGTTTGATACACACAAGGTATTCCTCCCGTGTCCAGGAATTGCCTGATCTCATGGTCATAGGAACAAATACATTGACATGCAAAAAAGAGTAGCAATAAACTAACACGATCATATGCTACGTTTATAGCTTGGGTCTTGTCCATCACATCATTCTCCTAATGATGTGATCCCGTTATCAAGTGAATACACTTGTCTATGGCTAGGAAACCTTAACCATCTTTGATCAACGAGCTAGTCAACTAGAGGCTTACTAGGGACAATGTTTTGTCTATGTATCCACACATGTATTTGAGTTTCCAATCAATACAATTATAGCATGGATAATAAACGATTCATGAAAAAGGAAATACAATTATAATCAATTTATTATTGCCTCTAGGGCATATTTCCAACAGGATGAATTAATGAAATTGTTTGCTAGTAAGAGTTCTCCTATTGATCCCAATGATATGCCTTTGTCTTCTTTTATTGGAAATAATAATGAATCTAGGGATGTGAATTTTGTTGGTAGGAACAATTTTGGTAATAACGCGTATAGAGGTAATTTCAGTCCTAGACCGTTTACTAGTAATTCCTCTAATAATTATGGTAATTCCTACAACAATCCTTATGGAAATTATAATAAGATGCCCTCTGATCTTGAGAATAATACTAAAGAATTCATTAGCTCTCAAAATGGTTTCAATGCTATGATTGAATTTTTTTTTGCTCAAGATTGATGATTTGGCTAGGAACCTTGATAGAATTTCTCTTGAGATTGATTATTTAAAAATTAGATCTATTCCAACCTAGCATGATAATAATGAGTCTTTAAAATCTATGAGAATTTCTATTGATGAGTATAAGGAAAGAACCGCTAGAATACGTGCTAAGCGCGAATGGCTCGAAAAGGTGTTTTCTCGTGATAATATTGATGAAGATCAAAAAGTGATTGGTGTGACACCTATTGAATCTTTGTTTTCTAGCATAATTCTTGAAAAATATGGGACTGGTATGAGTCAACTTTAGCTAAAAAGCGTCTCAATGATTTGGAGTTCATAGGTCTTAGTTATAAGAATGAAAAAAGTGGGATGGAAGAGGCCAAAACTTTAAATAGCAATGAGCCCACTCTTTTGGATTTCAAGGATTTTATTTATGATAGTTTATATTTAATTGATTGTGTTTCCTTGTTGCAATCCATGTTAAATCCTCCACATGCTTACAGTCAAAATACAACTTTTACTAATTTATTGTGGATGTCATGATGAAATCTTTTGAAGAGAAACTTGAGTTGGAGGTCTCTATACCTAGAAAACTTTATGATGAGTGGGAACCTACCATTAAGATTAAAATTAAAGATTATGAGTGCCATGCTTTGTGCGATTTGGGTGCTAGCGTTTCCACAATTCCAAAAACTTTATGTGACGTGTTAGGATTCCACTAATTTGATGATTGTTCCTTAAATTGCATCTAGCGGATTCCATAATTAAGAAACCTGTGGGAAGGATTAATGATGTTCTTATTGTTGCTAATAGGAATTATGTGCCCGTAGATTTCATTGTTCTTGATATAGATTGCAATCCTACATGTCCTATTATTCTTGGTAGACCCTTCCTTAGAACAATTGGTGCAATTATTGACATGAAAGAAAGTAATATTAGATTCCAAGTTCCATTAAGGAAAGGTCGGGATCACTTTCCTATAAATAAAATAAGATTACCTTATGAATCTATTATGAGCGCTACCTATGGATTGCATACCAAAGATGATCATACTTAGATCTATTGCATTATGCCTAGCTAGGGGCATTAAACAATAGCGCTTGTTGGGAGGCAACCCAATTTTATTTGTTTTGCTTTTGTTTTTGTTTCTGTTTTAAGTGTTGCACATATTGTTACCTCTGTAATAATTGTGTCTTCTTGTTTTAGTTAGTGTTTGAGCCAAGTAATACCTTTGGGATGGTCTATGGTGTTTGTAAGTTGCTTTTGCTGAAAATCAGAAACTTTTGCTCTCCAGGAATTTTATAAACTCACCGGAACGTGCTTTGGATCTAATTTTTTACACAAGATTGGTTTACAAATTTCCCAGATCATCCTAATGTTTCAGAATTTTTGGAGTTACAAAAGTATTCGAAGTAAACAAATTGCTACATACTGTTCTGTTATTGACAGATTCTGTTTTCTTTGTGTTGTTTGCTTATTTTGATGAATCCATGGGTTGTATGGGGGGGTATGAACCGTGGATAAGTTGGAATAAAGTAAATATTACATCAATATAAATAAAGAATGAGTTCACAATAGTACCTAAGTGGTGATTTATCTTCCTTATACTAACGACTCTCATGAGTTTTTTGTTGAGTTTTGTGTTGTGAAGTTTTCAAGTTTTGGGTAGAGATTTGATGGACTACGGAATAAGGAGTGGCAAGATCCTAAGCTTGGGGATGTCCAAGGCACCCCAAGCCATATTCAAGGATACCAAAGAGCCTAAGCTTGGGGATGCCCCGAAAGGCATCCCCTCTTTCGTCTTCAATCCATCGGTAAATTTACTTGAGGCTATATTTTTATTCACCACATGATATATGTTTTGCTTGGAGCGTCTTGTATGATATGAGTCTTTACTTTTTAGTTTGCCACAATCATACTTGCTGCACACATCCTTTGAGAGAGAAACACACACACACTGAATCGTGAATTTATTAGAATAGTCTTGATGCTTCACTTGTATCTTTTGAGCTAGGCAATGTTGCTCTAGTACTTCACTTATATCTTTTAGAGCACGACGGTGTTGTGAAATTATTAAAACTCTCATACTTAACTTATATTATTTTTAGAGTTATTTAAATAACAGGGTAATTGGTTTAGGTTATGAATTTAGTCCTAATATAATAGGCATCCAAGAGGGATATAATTAAAACGTTCATATTAAGTGCATTGAATATGATGAGAAGTTGGATTCCATGGATATAGTTTTGAGATGTGAAGATGGTAATATGAGAGTCATTCTAGTAAGTAATTGTGAATTAGAAAAAAAATACTTGTGTTAAAGCTTGTGATTCCCGTAGCATGCACGTATGGTGAACCGTTATGTGATGAAGTCGGGGCATGACTTGTTTAATGATTGTCAACCTTTGTGTGGAGGTCAGGATCGCACGATGGTTAACTTCTACCAACCCTTCCCTAGGAGCATGCTTCTAATGGTTTGCTTCGATAACTAATAGGCTTTTGCAATAAGTATGTGAGTTCTTTATGACTAATGTTGAGTTCATGGATTATACGCACTCGCACACTTCCACCTTTGATAGCCTCTCTAGTACCGCACAACTTTCACCGGTACATTAAACCAACCTTCCGCAAAACAGCCACCATATATTTTCCTCAAAACAGCCACCATACCTACCTATTATGACATTTTCATAGCCATTCCGATATATATTGCCATGCAACACCACCGTCCCGTTTTTATGACACACACCATGACTTCCATATTGCTTATAGAGTCATACTTTGTTCTATCTATCGAGTTGTAATCTTTTGAGTTGTAAGTAAATAAAAGTGTGATGATTTGAATTATTAGAGCATTGTCCCATGTGAGAAAAGGATGATGGAAGCTATGATTCCCTCACAAGTTGGGATGAGTGTCCGGAGTTTACAAAAATAAGAGGCCAGCGAAGCCCATAAAAAGTTAAAATAAAAGAGGCCATAGAAGCCCATAAAAAAATGGAGAAAAACTAAATAAAAAGAGAAAAAAATGAGAGAAAGAGAGAAGGGACAATGCTACTATCTTTTTCCACACTCGTGCTTCAAAGTAGCACCATGTTCCTCATAGAGAGTCTTCTATTTTGCCACTTTCATACAACTAGTGGGATTACATCTTTTGCACAACCACTTAGTTTTCTTTTTGAGATTTCATACACTTATAGCTCTAGTGCATTTGTTGCATGGCAATCCCTACTCACTCACATTAATATCTATTGATGGGCATCTCCATAGCCCGTTGATATGCCTAGTTGATGTGAGAGTATCTTCTTCCTTTATTTTTGCATCCTCCACCACACTCTATTCCACCTATAGTGCTATATACATGGCTCGGGCTCATGTATTGCGTGAGAGTTGAAAAGGTTTGAGAACATAAAAGGTGTGAAACAATTGCTTGATTTTCATCGGGGTTGTGAATGATTTAGATACTTTGTGTGGTAAAGATGGAGCATAGCCAGACCATGTGATTTTGTAGGGATAACTTTCTAAGACCATGCTATTTCGAAAGGAAGCAATTATCTTATTAGTATGCTTGAAGTATTATTGTTTTTGTGCCAGTAAGGACTTTTGCTTTGAGTCTTATGGATCTCAATATTTATGCCACAGAGAATATTACATGGATAAATATGTTAGGTAGCATTCTGCAACAAATTTTTGTTTTTATCATTTACCTACTCAAGAACGAGCAGGAATTAAGCTTGGGGATGCTTGATACGTCTCCAACGTATCTATAATTTTGCATGGTTCCATGCTATTATATTATATGTATTGGATGCTTTATATGCATTTATATGTTGTTTTATATTATTTTTGGGACTAACCTATTAATCTAGAGCCTAGTGTCAGTTTCTGTTTTTCCATGTTTTTGAATATTGCAGATAAGGAATAAATCAAAGGAAAGATTTTTCTTGGACCAGAAGACACGCAACATACTTGAAGTAGGGGGCAAGGCAGTTGCCGGGAGGCCACAAGCCTGCAGGGCGCGCCCTGGGGGTGGTCGCGCCCCCTAGCTTGTGGGCCCCGTGCAGGTCTCCTAACACTAATTTTTGGCCTATAAATTCCCAAATATTCCCGTATCGCCAAAAAGAGCCTTGAAAATACTTTTACACCGTCGGGAGCCTTTGTCCCCGAGAGATCCAATCTTGGAGCCTTTTTCGGTAATCTGCCGGAGAGGGAATTGATCACGGAGGACATCTACATCGACTCCATTGCCCCTCCGACGATGTGTGAGTAGTTTACCACAGACATACGGGTCCATAGTGTCACGCCCAAGATGCGACCCTATCCTCAATTTGGCACGAAGGCCTCGTTAGGGATAGAAGCGCATCTCGTCGTGTCACAAGAATGGATATCGTTGCAAGTACATGTACTGAAAAGAAGAGATATATAGTAGAATTGGCTTACACTCGCCACAAGCTACATCAGAGTCACATCAGTACATTACATAATCACCAAGAGTAAGAGCAGGGTCCGACTACGGACGAAAACAACGAGAAAAGAAGAACGACGTCCATCCTTGCTATCCCAGGCTGCCGGCCTGGAACCCATCCTAGATCGATGAAGAAGAAGAAGAAGCAACTCCAAATGAACAATCAACACGCTCGCGTCAAGTAACCATTACCTGTACCAGCAACTAGTGTTGTAGTAATTTGTGAGCCACAGGGGGACTCAGCAATCTCATTTCCAAAGGTATCAAGACTAGCAAAGCTTAATGGGTGAGGTATGGTTAACTGGTGAGGTTGCAGCAGCGGCTAAGCATATATTTGGTGGCTAAACTTACGAGTACAAGAAATAAGAGGGGGAAGTTCTACTCATAGCGGACGTGAGCTACGAATGATCAAATGAATGATCCTGATCACCTACCTACGTCAGACATAACCCCACCGTGTCCTCGATCGGAGTAAGAACTCGCGAAAGAGACAGTCACGGTTACGCACACAGTTGGCATATTTTAATTAAGTTAACTTCAAGTTATCTAGAACCAGTGTTAAACAAAGTTTCCACGTTGCCACATAACCGCGGGCACGGCTTTCTGAAAAGATTTAACCCTGCAGGGGTGCTCCAACTAGTCCATCACAAATTACCACAAGCCGCATAGAAATCCTCAATCACGAAGCTCGCGATCTCGTCGGACTCCTTAGTGGAAAACCTCAACTCTGAGATTACCCAAAGCATCACCGGAATCCCGATGCACAAGATATTTCGTCAAAGGTAAAACTAATCCAGCAAGGCCGCCCGACGTGTCGACGATCCCGATAGGAGCCGCATATCTCTTTCTCAGGACACGACGGATGGGTCACACTAGGAGAAACCAAACCTCGGGTTGCCCCGCGGTGGCCCCGTAGTCTGCCAGTTTGGACCAACACTCATGAGGAGCACTGGCCCGGGGGTTGATTAAATTATCCTCGTGGTCCGGAAAGTACCTATGCAATTTTATTAGGTGTTTAGGCAAATGTAGTACCAAAGTTGGGCCTTGCCAGACCAGCTTTAATCTAAAATGAATTATCAAGGGGTCCCCATAACAACCCCGATCATGTTAGGAGTTCTCATTTATGAAACATAACATCGATAGCCGAAACTAAGGGGGCAAAGGTGGAACAAAACACCAGGCTAGAAAGGCCGAGCCTTCCACCTTTTACCAAGTATATAGGTGCATTAAATTAAATAGCATTTAATATGGTGATATAACAAGGAACCCATGCTTTCACATGGAAGCAACTACACCTGCAACTAGCAATGCTAACACAAGGTTAAGCAAGCAGTAACATAGCCAATCAGTGGTTTGCTAGGTTGAACAAGTTGAAGGTTTTCATGGCATTATTGAGAGGCTGATATTTAACATGTGGTAGGCAACGAGACATAAACGGCAGCAACGGTAAAACTAGCATGGCAATGATAGTAATGGTATCTGGGGAAATGGTCATCTTGCCTCAGATCCCGCTTGGAAGAAGAATGCCTCCGTGAAGCAGACGAACCGACGTAGTTGAACGGGCCCTCACAATCCGACACGCTTGCGAAACTCTATCGAGACGAAGCAAACCGGAAACAAGCATCAACACTGATATTCACCACACGATGCACAACGCAAATGGTGCATGAGCAGCTGAATACATGCAAGTCATGGCATAACAATCCATGACAAACAAACACTACACATTAAGTGAAGTTCAATATGCAACGAGTTGCATATTGACGAAACTCCACGCTTAATTATTTAGTTCTATCCCGATTGATACACGGCATTATTAAATGTGATTAAACATGGCAAGAGGTGAAGCACAATTAATCTACCTATCTAGGCATTTTAAATGAGGTCGGAAATGACATATAGCACCTCCGAGACGACCTCACATGTTAATTTACAATTCTGTTCAGATCTGAACTAACACATTTAATTAGTTGTTAAACAGAAAAACAAATAGGTTCATGTGATTCTACGCGTCATTTGAAGCAATTTACACATAGAGATCATCTCCAACGGAGCCACGGTTCAAAAGTTACAAGCACCGCAAGGTATGATGGCATGAATGCAATATGTGTGCAACGACGGTCACGAGCACTTCAAAACATGGCACTTCAAAACACTTCAAAACGGAGATTCTAAGAAAGTTTCATGTAGGACACGATCAAATAGGAGCTACGGTTCAAAAACTACGAGCAAAACAAGAAATCACTACAATTTGCCAAAATCAGCCACATAGCATTTTCTACGCCCCACAACTACGGGCTACGTAACTCCGATAAAATCAAGCATGGCATGACACGAAAGAGGGCAAGAAGCACTACTACAAACAAATAACAACAACTAGCATGGCATCATGGATCACTAGGGAAAGAAGACACAAACTGGCATCCCACACAATATTTCAGACTTAGTGAAAATTACACCTCATGAAAGTGCAGTTTTCGATCTGAAGCCATATTGACAGCAACAAAACCCATAGCTACAGGACTCCAAATGGCATGAAAATTCACGGCATGCTAGAGAAACACAAGGTTAACAACTAACTCCATTGGACCAACCTCAAAAGAGCTACATATCACAAGATAGAAGCAAAACAAAACAGCAACAAAATATAACAGATTTCAGACTTAGAAATATTTCAGCTCCTCTAAATCAGCACTATTTCTAGCAACTTGAGAGCAAGCAAACCACACCTAAACATGCATTTCTATTGCAACCAAAAATATCAGGGGCTAGACTAAACATCGAAGAACAACTCCCTAGTTGACAACTCCTTCAAACGAAGCACGAAATAAATCCTATACAAATGACAAGAGGGCAACACAGCAAAATATCGCACGAACTAATTTACTCAAAAGCTAAAACTAATTGCAATTTCTACCCCGAAAACATATAAAATTTGTGGGGTTACGCAACAAAATATTGCCACACGTAAATACGAGATAATAACCTAAACACGGAAAAAAAATCTAGCGGCAAAGACATGCACGCAAAAATACCATCGGCTACTCTAAAATACATGGCAAATGGGTCCCTAGAGCATGAACATTTTATCTAAGGCATTTGGGCAAATCGGACACGCACGAAAAATAAACTACGGGCAAAACATATTAGGACAGCACGTGTTTCTAGGCATACGGTGAGCTAAACGACGTCAAACAAATATGCAAGTTGTGAAATCGTAATCTACGCGAAATTCTACACGAGATACATGTCTAAATCTTTGCTATCCGACTTACGGTTTAGAAACAACGGGCATTCTAATATATCTATGTTCCTAAGAATAACTAATTCGAAACTCTAAAATAAAAAAAAACCTATTGGGCCGGATTCTCCAACAGTGGCCTACAACACACGGGCGCGGGATAGTTATCATCTGCGTGGGGCATGGAATAGTGGCTCGGGGGGGGGGGGGTCTCACCTTCGGGCCGGCCTGGGGGAAGGAGGTGGAGCAGAGCTAGGCCGCGGATCGAAGCAGGCCGAAGTAGTGGGCAGGCCGGGCGAGGCGGACCAGGCCGGGCGTGCTGGCGTGGCCCACCTGGCCGACATGTTGCTGCTGGCGCTGGCGAAGGGCGAACTGCTCGTCGTCCTCCTCGTGCTCGTGGCCGAGCAAAGGACAACGACGGCTGCATCAGGCAGGGCTCGATCCGGCGGGCGGAATGCGGCAAGAGGCGGGGAACGGGCGGATCTGCCCGGATCCGGGCCGGGGCATCAACCCGAGGCGCGGAGGGCGGAGCACGCGGCGGAGGCGGCTCCGGCAGCTTGGAAGCTGCCGGCTTCGCGGGATCTGGCGTGCGGGACAAAACTGGGCGGCGCACCGGCGAGGCAGCGGCCGTGGCCAGCGGCTGGAGGCGCAAGGCGGCGGGGTTGGTAGGGCAAGGCCGCCGGCGGCGGCGCGAGGGAGCTTCGGGGCTCGGGACTGCTGCTGCTCGGCCAGGGGATGCAGGGCGCCGACGGCGGGTCGGATCGGTCTCAGGCGGGCTCCAGATGGGCCTGGGTGGGCCCGCGGCGGCTGGAGGCTGAGGGAAGGAGAGAGAGGTGGGATTAGGGTTAGGTGAGGCACGGTTTTTGAGGCAGAGGTGGGCTGGCTGTTTAAATAAATAGGAAGGGGGTCTATTTATAACAAATGGGGGGCTAGGTTTAGCGGAATTTTGTTCTGGATCCAACCGTGCGGTCGCATTCGGACGATTCCGAACGTGGGAATGGGTAAGTGGCCATGTAGAGAATGTATCCAGAGATGAGAGGGAAAGATGGTGGCGCGGCAACGGATTTCAAAACACTGACAATCGTCTGACGGTAGACCGAATATGGTGCCGCTACGATCGACCGTTCGGGTACCACACGGACACCGATTGTGACGAAACTTGACAGGCGGCCTACCTATATATAAATAATACCGCACGACAAATTCCAGCTCAATCGGAGAAAGTTTTATACACGTTATAAAAACAAGGTCTTCACAATGCCGCGGGCGCGTGCGTGTGTGAATGGGCTCAGAACGAACAACGACGACAACCGGCAACTAACAACGGATGCAACTTTTGAAAACTGGCGGCATCGGAGATGTCGATGCAATGCAGATGATGCGAATGATGCGACAAATGAAAATACCCACACGACGAAAACGGAAAGAAAGGGGAATCTTCTGGAACGTCGGCATCGGGCTGTCACGACTCTCCTACACTACAAGAGGATCTGGCCCTGAGATCCAAGAATGAAAGGGGGAGAGGATGAGAAGGCAAGAGGTAAAAACTTAGTCGCTTCTTTGACAAACGAGTGAAACCAATGATCCTTGAAAGTTGCAAGGCGATGAGGAATGAAATGAGAAAGAAGCAAGAATTCACGGAAAATTTCGGCAGCACTTCGGTAGGAAAATGGGACAAAAAAATCGATAAGAAGAGAGAATTAGACAATATTCACAACAAACAACTAAATAGAGCAAGGGAACACCATGATCTTGGTAAAACAACATAATAGACCCAAAAGAGAAACATCACAATGCCTCCGGAACAATAGAATAGGAACTAGCTCAAATGGAAGAAGAGAATGAAGAAAAGAATGACAACAATTATCACAAATGAACTTGGCAAGCATCCTTGCAAGAAGAATTGAAGGGAGTTGTTGACAAAACAGCAACGAAAAGAACAAGAGAGTAGTGGGCTTATGAAAATCATCTCAACGTTTATGAGGTGACAACCAACCACTAAAAGAAACAAGGATTGATTGGGAGAAACAAGATATGAACAATACTTTCAGCAAGAGGATACATTGAGAACTTGGATTAATGACAAGCACCATGATAGCAACAATCCATAGGAAAAGCTTTAGGTGAAATCCAAACCAAGATAGCTCAATGAACAAATTATGGGTTACAAATATCTCATGATCATAGAATTGGTGGGTTTAATTATCTTATTCTTGAAAGGAAAACTCTTCGAGGCTCCTACACTAACAAGAATGCTATAATACCACCTCAAAGGATAAAGGAAGAACAATTGCACATATAAATGCAAGAGAAAGGATACTTGAGGTTCTTCAACAAAAATCTTGAAGAACACTTGAGAATGAATTGAAACCTTGATGAACCACCATGACAGACCACCGTATACAAATGAATGATACAAAGATATGAAGGTAGACAAGAATAAGATTATGACCTTGCCAAGATTTAGATGAAGCCTCAGAAAGAAATACTTAAAAGAACTTGGAACTCCGAAATAGAAAGATAAGCACATGAGAAAAGAAATGAAACCATGAGCCACTCCGGAAGAAGAATTCAGATTACTTATGAACAAGAATAAGAATTATGTTATGCTTATCCTTCATCAAGTTTAATTGATGAAAAAAAAACAACGGATTAAGCATACAACTTATTCCTCTAGAAATGAATCTTGGAGAAACAGAGAGAAAAACACAACTTGAAGCAAAATTGAAGGAAGCACCGGTAAGAATTCACAATTGAATGGGAACACCACGAATCAATGGAGATACATGAGAATGAAGAGATCATGAGCCACCTGAGAGAAAACTTGAACAAGGCACAGGATAATCGAGAGACGAACGAAGAGACAACAATTGAGAAGAATTGAGGATGAAAGCTGAAAGCTGAGAACGAAGAAGTCTTCTAAAATGATGGCCTTCGGAGGAACGAGAAATAAAAACAACTCAGAAATGCACCGGATAGCAAGAAAGGGATACTCATGACTGACAACAATTAAGATGATGGCACAAAGCTGAAATGATGAATCTACTAGAGAATGGACCAAGATTTGAGAGAAACACTCCTTCGGATTGCAAGCCGAGAATGATGACGAGAAACAACACCAAGTATAATGAGACACTCCGGAATAAAGAAGAATGGAAGGTTGAGACAAATATGAGAATTAATTCGAATAGATCTTGAAGAAGTAATAAGGCTGATGAACTTCATACTTACGTCATAGTTGAAAAGATTTAGAGATCTCCGGAAAAATTACAAGAGCCAGATAAGATCCTGGGAAAGAACCTGTGGGTTATGGGCCCGCTCAAAGAAACCACCGTTGAAACAATTACTAACAAAGGAAGATACTGCACCGGTAGAAATGAAAACTAGATGAGGTTGAGAACCTCGAAATAATTAAAAGAATTGAGAACAAGAATTCTGAGATAACTTCAAGGCTCCGGATAGAATAGAGAGAAACGACAATAAGAAGATAGACTGATAAAAATTTCCAACATAGGAAAGAATTACAAGGATGAAAAGGATATGATGACATGGACAACTGAATTAAATTCACCGGTAAGGATGACAAGAATGAATAAAGATGAACATGAAGCTCCTGAGAATCTTCACAAAGAATCACCGGGTAAGAGAGAAAAGAACAGACAACGGAAGCACAATGAAAAGAAAACTCTTGGATGAAAATTGAATCACTAAAGAAAAGGGTGGGAGGGCAGGGAAAAACAAAGACAACTTGGGAGAGATGAGACAAACTCCGGTAAGAATTGAGAGAATGATCTGCAAAAAATTAGAGAGGATTGAATTCACTAAAGAGAAGCACACCGGTTGAAAAGAATTGATACGATGACTCCGGTTGAAAAGGAATTGATAGAGCAAAATAATTAATACTCTCATAAAAATATGAGAAAACCTCTTAGAAAAGATCTCAAATCACCACTTGACATCGAAGCAACACAAATTTGTTGGAAGATCGTCCTATAAGTAACTACTTGAATTCCCACCTATGAATTCCCGAAATATCTGGTCATGCAATCTGGTACACGGATACAATGAGTAATAATCACACAACTCCTATACTAACCCGTCACCTGTATCACATCCGTCAACACACAACCAGAATCTCGGACCTTCATCTACAACAGACCCTCGTGATCACCACGATACAAAGTATGGTTGTACTCCCGAACAATCTGCACCAGTACTGGGGACATTGGGGTTATCTCGCCACTACTAGTATTGAAGCAATGAAGAACATCCTTCGTTCTGAGATACTAAGAAATCTGAATGATAACGATGTGCTCAAGAATCCCCTGGAGCTCAACTCCCCTGAAACTCAAAGCAGATAGGAGGCACCAAGACAAAACTCCATCACATCGGCATCATATAGATCCCAAAAATATCCTCGTGACCCTAAAAAAATTTTGAGTGAGAAGAGGAGTACAATTAAATTATTACGTCAAGATTCCTCACCAGAGCATAGAAGAGGAGAAAAAAGAATCCTACTCTCCGATATATAACTAGACTCAGAGTAGTTTTTCACTAGACTCGACTCGGCCAAGTTCGATCAATCAAGGAGGCTCCTAGGTCGGTACTACTCTGATACCAACTTGTCACGCCCAAGATGCGACCCTATCCTCAATTTGGCACGAAGGCCTCGTCAGGGATAGAAGCGCTTCTCGTCGTGTCGCAAGAATGGATATCGTTGCAAGTACATGTACTGAAAAGAAGAGATATATAATAGAATTGGCTTACACTCGCCACAAGCTACATCAGAGTCACATCAGTACATTACATAATCACAAGAGTAAGAGCAGGGTCCGACTACGGACGAAAACAACGAGAAAAGAAGAACGACGTCCATCCTTGCTATCCCAGGCTGTCGGCCTGGAACCCATCCTAGATCGATGAAGAATAAGAAGAAGCAACTCCAAATGAACAATCAACGCGCTCGCGTCAAGTAACCTTTACCTGTACCTGCAACTGGTGTTGTAGTAATCTGTGAGCCACAGGGGGACTCAGTAATCTCATTTCCAAAGGTATCAAGACTAGTAAAGCTTAATGGGTGAGGTATGGTTAAGTGGTGAGGTTGCAACAGCGGCTAAGCATATATTTGGTGGCTAAACTTACGAGTACAAGAAATAAGAGGGGGAAGTTCTATGCATAGCGGACGTGAGCTACGAATGATCAAATGAATGATCCTGATCACCTACCTACGTCAGACATAACCCCACCGTGTCCTCGATCGGAGTAAGAACTCGCGAAAGAGACAGTCACGGTTACGCACACAGTTGGCATATTTTCATTAAGTTAACTTCAAGTTATCTAGAACCAGTGTTAAACAAAGTTTCCACGTTGCCACATAACCGCGGGCATGGCTTTCCGAAAAGATTTAACCCTGCAGGGGTGCTCCAACTAGTCCATCACAAATTACCACAAGCCGCATAGAAATCCTCAATCACGAATCTCACGATCTCGTCGGACTCCTTAGTGGAAAAGCTCAACTCTGAGATTACCCAAAGCATCACCGAAATCCCGATGCACAAGATATTTCGTCAAAGATAAAACTAATCCAGCAAGGCCGCCCGATGTGTCGACGATCCCGATAGGAGCCGCGTATCTCGTTCTCAGGACACGACAGATGGATCACACTAGGAGAAACCAAACCTCGGGTTGCCCCGCGGTGGCCCCGTAGTCTGCCAGTTTGGACCAACACTCATGAGGAGCACTAGCCCGTGGGTTGATTAAATTATCCTCTGGGTTAGGAAAGTCCATATGCAATTTTATTAGGTGTTTAGGCAAATGTAGTACCAAAGTTGGGCCTTGCCAGACCAGCTTTAATCTAAAACGAATTATCAAGGGGGTCGCCATAACAACCCCGATCGTGTTAGGAGCGCTCATTTATGGAACATAACACCGGTAGCCAAAACTAAGGGGGCAAAGGTGGAACAAAACACCAGGCTAGAAAGGCCGAGCCTTCCACCTTTTACCAAGTATATAGGTGCATTAAATTAAGTAGCATTTAATATGGTGATATAACAAGGAACACATGCTTTCACATGGAAGCAACTACACCTCCAACTAGCAATGCTAACACAAGGTTAAGCAAGCAGTAACATAGCCAATCACTGGTTTGCTAGGTTGAACAGGTTGAAGGTTTTCATGGCATTGTTGAGAGGCTGATATTTAACATGTGGTAGGCAACGAGACATAAACGGCAGCAGCGGTAAAACTAGCATGGCAATGATAGTAATGGTATCTAGGGAAATGGTCATCTTGCCTGAGATCCTGCTTGGAAGAAGAATGCCTCCGTGAAGCAGACGAACCGACGTAGTCGAACGGGCCCTCACAATCCGACACGCTTGCGGAACTCTATCGAGACGAAGCAAACCGGAAACAAGCATCAACACAGATATTCACCACACGATGCAAAACGCAAATGGTGCATGAGCAGCTGAATACATGCAAATCACGGCATAACAATCCACGACAAACAAGCACTACACATTAAGTGAAGTTCAATATGCAACGAGTTGCATATTGACGAAACTCCACGCTTAATTATTTAGTTCTATCCCGATTAGATACACGGCATTATTAAATGTGATTAAACATGGCAAGAGGTGAAGCGCAATTAATCTACCTATCTAGGCATTTTAAATGAGGTCGGAAATGACATATAGCACATCCGAGACGATCTCACATGTTAATTTACAATTCTGTCCAGATCTGAACTAACACATTTAATTAGTTGTTAAACAGCAAAACAAATAGGTTCACGTGATTCTACGCTTCATTTCAAGCAATTTACACATAGAGATCATCTCCAACGGAGCCACGGTTCAAAAATTACAAGCACCGCAAGATATGATGGCATGAATGCAATATGTGTGCAACGACGGTCACGAGCACTTCAAAACTTACAACCATCAAGAGAAAATGAAACTACACGAGAATCTAAGCAAGTTTCATGTAGTACACGATCAAATCGGAGCTACGGTTCAAAACTACGAGCAAAACAAGAAATCACTACAATCTGCCAAAATCAGCCACATATCATTTTCTACGCCCCACAACTACGGGCTACACAACTCCGATAAACTCAAGCATGGCATGACACGAAAGAGGGCAAGAAGCACTACTACAAACAACTAACAACAACTGGCATGGCATCATGGATCACTAGGGAAAGAAGACACAAACTGGCATCCCACACAATATTTCAGACTTGGTGAAAATTACACCTCATGAAAGTGCAGTTTTCGATCTGAAGCCATATTGACAGCAGAAAAACCCATAGATACAGGACTCCAAATGGCATGAAAATTCACAGCATGCTAGAGAAACACAAGGTTAACAACTAACTCCATTGGACCAACCTCAAAAGAGCTACAGATCACAAGATAGAAGCAAAACAAAACAACAACAAAATATAACAGATTTCAGACTTAGAAATATTTCAGCTCCTCTAAATCAGCACTATTTCTAGCAACTTGAGAGCAAGCAAACCACACCTAAACATGCATTTCTATTGCAACCAAAAATACCAGGGGCTAGACTAAACATCAAAGAACAACTCCCTAGTTGACAACTCCTTCAAACGAAGCACGGAATAAATCCTATGAAAATGACATAGCGAAATATCGCGCAAACTAATTTACTCAAAAGCTGAAACTAATTGCATAGAAGCATATAAAATTTGTGGGGTTACGCAACAAAATATTGCCACACGTAAATGCGAGATAATAACCTAAACACGGAAAAAAATCTAGCGACAAAGACATACATGCAAAAATACCGTCGCTACTCTAAAATACATGGCAAATGGGTCCCTAGAGCATGAACATTTTATCTAAGGCATTCGGGAAAATTGGACATGCGTGAAAGATAAACTACGGGCAAAACATATTAGGACAACACGTGTTTCTAGGCATACGGTGCGTTAAACGACGTCAAACAAATATGCAAGTTGTGAAATCGTAATCTACGCAAAATTCTACACGAGATACATGTCTAAATCTTCACGATCCGACTTACGGATTAGAAACTACGGGCATTCCAATATATCTATATTCCTAAGAATAACTAATTCGAAACTCTAAAATAAAAAAAAACCTATTGGGCCGAATTCTACAACAGTGGCCTACAACACACGGGCGCGGGATAGTTATCATCTGCCTGGGGCATGGAATAGTGGCTCGGGGGGGGGGGGGGGGGGTTCTCACCTTCTGGACGGCCTGGGGGAAGGAGGTGGAGCAGAGCTAGGTCGCGGATTGAAGCGGGCCGAAGCAGTGGGCAGGCCGGGCGAGGCGTACCAAATCGCGCGTGCTGGCGCGGCCCACCTGGCCGACGCGTTGCTGCTGGCGCTGGCGAAGGGCGAACTGCTCGTCGTCCCCCTCGTGCTCGTGGCCGAGAAGAGGACAATGACGACGGCATCAGGCAGGGCTCGATCCGGCGGGCGGAAGGCGGCAAGAGGCGGGGAACGGGCGGATATGCCCGGATCCGGGTCGAGGCATCAACCCGAGGCGCGGAGGGCGGAGCACGCGACGGAGGCGGCTCCGACGGCTTGGAAGCTGCCAGCTGTGCGGGATCTGGCGTGCCGGGCAGAACGAGGCGGCGCACCGGCGAGGCAGCGGCCATGGCCGGCGGCTGGAGGCGCAAGGCGGCGGGGTTGGCAGGGCAAGGCTGCCGGCGGCAGCGCGAGGGAGCTTCGGGGCTCGGGACTGCTGCTGCTCGACCAGGGGATGCAGGGCGCCGACGGCGGGTCGGATCGGTCCCGGGCGGGCTCCAAATGGGCCTGGGCGGGCCCGCGGCGGTTGGAGGCTGAGGGGGTGAGAGAGAGAGAGGTGGGATTAGGGTTAGGTGAGGCACGGTTTTCGAGGCAGAGGTGGGTTGGCTATCTAAATAAATAGGAAGGGGGTCTATTTATAACAAATGGGGGGGCTAGGTTTAGCGGAATTTCGTTCCGGATCCAACCGTGTGGTCGGATTCGGACGATTCCGAACGCGGAACGGGTAAGTGGCCATGTAGAGAATGTATCCGGAGACGAGAGGGAAAGCGGGCGGCGTGGCAACGGATTTTAAAACACCGACAATCGTTTGACGGTAGACCGAATACGGTGCCGCTACGGTCGACCGTTCGGGTACCAGACCGACTCCGATTGCGACGAAACTTGACAGGCGGCCTACCTATATATAAATAATACCGCACAAAAATTCTAGCTCAATCGGAGAAAGTTTTATACACGTTATGAAAACAAGGTCTTGACGATGCCGCGAGCGCGTGCGTGTGTGAATGGGCTCAGAACGAACGACGACGACAACCGGTAACTAACAACGGATGCAACTTTTGAAAACTGGCGGCAACGGAGATGTCGATGCAATGCAGATGATGCGAATGATGCGAAAAATGAAAATACCCACACGGCGAAAACGGAAAGAAAGGGGAATCTTCTGGAACGTCGGCATCGGGCTATCACACATAGCTAGTAGCTAGATGGCTTATTCTCTCTCTTTGATCTTCAATACCATGTTCTTCATGATCTTCATAGAGATCTATCCGATGTAATACTCCTTTGCGGTGTGTTTGTCGAGATCCGATGAATTGTGATTTTATGTTTAGATTATCTATGAATATTATTTGAGTCTTTCGCGAATTCTTATATGCATGATTTCATATCTTTGCAAGTCTCTTTGAATTATTTGTTTGGATTGGCCAACTAGATTGGTAATTCTTGCAATGGGAGAGGTGCTTAGTTTTGGGTTCAATCTTGCGGTGTCCTCACCCAGTGACAGTAGGGGTAGCAAGGCACGTATTGTATTGTTGCCATCAAGGATAAAAAGATGGGGTTTTCATCATATTGCTTGAGTTTATCCCTCTACATCATGCCATCTTACTTAATGCATTACTCTGTTCTTCATGAACTTAATACCCTAGATGCAGACAGGAGTCGGTCGATGTGTGAAATAATAGTGGTAGATGCAGAATCGTTTCGGTCTACTTTATATGGACGTGATGCATATATGCATAATCATTGCCTTGGATATCTTCATAATCATTTGCTTTTCTATCGATTGCTCGATAGTAATTTGTTCACCCACCATATTATTTTCCTTTATGAGAGAAGCCTCTAGTGAAACCTATGGCCCCCGGATCTATTTTCCATATTATATTTTCAGATCTATAAACGAAAAATACCAAAAATACTTTGCTGCAATTTATTTACTTTAGTTCTACTTTCAGATCTATCAATATTTTATATCTATCTCTATCAGATCTCATCCTTGCAAATAACTGTAAAGGGATTGACAACCCCTTTATAGCGTTGGGTGCAAGTGTTTGATTATTTGTATACGTACTACTATTGGAGCCTTGCTTGTTCCTCCTACTGGATTGATACCTTGGTTCTGAACAAACTGAGGGAAATACTTATCTACTTTGCTGCATCACCCTTTCCTCTACAGGTGAAAATCAAGGCAAGCTCAAGAGGTAGCAATCTTCTAGGGGGTCATGGGTATTTTACAAAGTTTAGTGTGGGGCTAGAGATCATCTTAGTCAAGAATTATCACTTATATTCTGTATGTAGGTATATAGTATTATTTGTTAAAACTGGTTAACCGCGTAACTAAAATTTGTTGAAATCGATTAGAAGACGTCTAACTTGGTTTTGCAAAGTATGCATATGATGTGGTATAGCCTTCGTCCTAATAATGACTTTATGTATGCGATGGTTTATATGTTATGATGATAAGTGGCATGTGTGTCACATCATGATGGCTGGAGGCACGAGATTGCCACATTAATGTAAATATCGTAGAGATGGCCTACATGTTCCAATTGATGATGGCAAGCATACCCAGAGGACCCCAAGGTGGAGAAGGTGTACTAGGCTTGGGAAGAGGAGCTGTAATTTTGTGCCACAACAAAATTTCTGATTTTGGTGCCACTCCAACATTTCCTGAAATGGTTGCCACGACAACATTTTCTAAGATAATCGCCATGACAATGTTTTTGAAACGGTTGCCATGGCAAAGAAATATTGTCCATCACGACGCTTCTGATTGGTCATGAAGGATTCCTAGCGCCTAGCACTATACCACATCATGCTTTTATGAATTGCCTCAGATGTTTATCCCTTTTTATTCACACCCTTTGATTGCGCTGTAGTCAATTATTAGGGTGGCCTGTCATAGAAAACATCAAGTTAAATGTGTTCTTCCCAGTGTTGCAACCGTCTTTAACACGCAGCTTTCCGGAGTGGGTCATGTCCACATGAGCACACACAGATCAAAATGTGTAAGGCGGGTGAAGGTAAAACCTCACTACAGATAACACTCGGTCATATTGAAGTTCTGGCAGAATAGTTCTGAGCTCGGAGCAAGAAGCATAGAAAGATGGACACGAGTCATATGGGAGATATGATTGCTAAAAGTTTGCCAACCAGTTGAAGATGGACACGAGTCGGGGCGTTCACGTGGGCCAAGTCGTCCCTCAATCGTCACCTAAGGTTTTGCCACAGGAGGAGGACGAAGAGGCGGCGTACTAAGCCGCCCTCGTGTTAGCCTTGCAACATGCGGTGGAGGCGAGCATGATCGAGGAGGACGCCCAGTGGGATGGGCTGGAGCACGCCCTCACCTTGTCGGCTACGAGGGACTCCGTCCACACCTCGCTCTACGTCCCGCCTCCGCCACCGCCTTCACTGCCCATTGTCGAGCCCAAGGCGGAGCCGGAGCCCAAGCCGACGCAGAGGCGCTCGCTGCCTCCGCCTACTTGGCCACAGGAGGAGTACAAAGTAGCCAAGAGTCGTCCGCGAGTGGGTAAGCGCGCCCGCGGTCTACTACGACGCGACACCGAAGAAGGAGGCAGCCCACCTTGAGCGCTCAAAGGCGCACTGGCTCACCGAGGAGGCCGCCGAAAGCCAGCAGCAGATGCAATGGGAGTAGGAGGATGCAGCGTTGCGCCTTGAGGAGGAGGAGGAGCGTGCCCAGCAAGCCATACTGCCGCCGTAGTAGCAGACACCGAAGGAGGTTGTCCTGGTAGCCTACCAAGCGGCGTTCATCGACCTAACTGGCGGCGATGACGACGACAAGGGCAAGATGGATGACTAGGGCAGCAAGCCGGCACAATCTTTTTGTTATTGATTAGTGTTTAATTATGTTTTAAGTGGAATTTGACCGGCGGTTGACCAACCTCTTATGTTTTATTAAGTTTTATTATACTCCCTCCGTTCCTTGATATAGATTTTTGAGAAAAAAATCCAAAATATAAGGTGTATTGTGTTGCACCACTTCTTTGGATATTTGTTTTAGGGATTTGATTACATTTCCTTATATAAAGGAAGCTCCTCTATTTTCTGAACTCAATTAGTCACGTGGAATCTCACCAAAACTTATGAAATTTCCCCTGTACGCCATATTTAGGAATGGAGGGAGTATATTTATCTGTGCCATGTGTACTTTTTTTTACGCAGGTGAATTTGGGTCTATCTTTTGTTGGACGCACCCGCCGATCCAAATAAAAAAGCTGACGCATCCGTCTGCTTGGCCGATTGAAAGTTTGAAAGGAACAAAAAGCAGACAAACCGTGTTCATTTGAATCGCTGGTTGAAGTTGCTTTAAGTAATAAAGCCTCCCGTGTCAGAACAATATATGCAGGTCTCTCTTGTAAACCGGAGACGTTGAATTTGGGGCGTGATTAGGGAGAAAGCAGCAGCAGCGCATGAGGACACGTACGTACGTGGCTCCTCCAATGAAAGTCCACTCCACATGTACAGGTCATACGGTGATGAATGATGCACAGTGCGTCGTGGTCCACACACCGCAGCAACCCCCCATCTGCACGGGGCCAAAAGGCCCCATGCAAATAAATGCCCAGTTCCAAGTGCCTCTCCCTTCCCTCTCCCTCCGGCTCCGGTAGAGCAGCCACAGTGCATCAGGAACTAGCCCACGTCTCCCCCCGGCCCCCACTACAGTTCTTGAGAGAGACGGAGGCGCACTGTTCGTCCAGCGTGAAGCGCGAGCGAAAGAGAGATTTCCATCGAGCGAGCGAGAGAGGGAGAGTTTCAGAGCAAGGACACTGCATTTAAAACGGGACAGAGACGCCGCACAGGGCCGCTCTTTATTTTTCCTTTGTGCTGCGGCTTGCTTGCTTCCCCTTTTCCATCCCTCTTTATTTTCACTTCCATTTTCTCTCTCTCTCTCGTCCTCAATGCGATGCGAGAGAGAGAGAGAGAGAGCCGCTGCTGTCAGACGCTGGGCAAAAGGGCCGACAGAGGAGGAGGGAACAATAGAATGACTTGAATGAGGAGACAGAGAAACATGGGGGGACTGGGAAAAATGATTTTGCAATCCATTGCTTTATGATTGGGCTCTCCCTTCCTTTTCCCTTTCTTTTTCCCCACATCTCATCTCCTCTCCTCTTGGCCGAGACTGAGACTTGGGGGCGAGTAGGGAGGGAGGGGACCTTCCTTTCCATCTTTTTTCCCTCCCTCACTCACTTGCTCCAAAAGAATTTCCTTCTTTCTATCTTTCTCCCTCGCAATCGCAAATGTGTGGGCAAAGATTGCTCCACATCGTATCGCAGCGGTGGTGCTTGTACGTACTCTCCGTGAGGTTGCAGTGGCTTGAGGTTTACTGGTACTGGCGCCACATTAAAACATTTGGGTCAATCAGTCCGTCAGTCCGTCCTATGGTTGTCAAATCAAAAGTTCCTCACATTGCAGGAAGGAACCAGGGAGGGATTAGTACCAGTCCCGTCTGTCTGCTGTGCCCACTTTACCTAGGATTAGCCTCCCTATCTAGCTACCTAGCGTATGAACACCGACTTTCTTCTTCTTCCCAGGAACTTGCAAAGCCCGCCCGGCCGAGCTGCACATTGCCCTGCCCGCCCTACCTGTCGGTGACTGACATGCATGCATGCATGCATCATATGCTTATGCTCCGTCTCGTCTGATTAGATTGGCCAGCTTGTTCTGGTGAATCTGTGTAGTAGTGTAGTAACTTTAATATATAGCCTGTCAACAAAGCTCATCGTCCTTGCCAAGGAAGGTGCATGCAAATGCAATCGCAAGGCCGATCGACCCTTTCCTCTCCAGGCCGCCCTTCACGGCCGGTGCATGCGGCTCAATCGGAATCAGCGCTAGCCAGCTACTCTACCTATATATACTGCTATCCTTGAACGACGACGACGTCTCGATCCACCATGCATGCATCCTCTCACCAATCACGCGGGCCGCTAGCCATGTATCGACATCCGAGTTGGCACCAAACGCGTCCCCTTGAATCTTGATGATCATAGAAGGCCTTGCTATGTGCTATGTGCTATGGCTCCCCGGCCGGCCGTTGCTGTCATGATCATGTATGTATTCATGCCGTCGCCTGCGGCACCTGGCTGTGACCACCAGATGCCATTACTGATGCGCATTTCGGCATGTGGTGTGGTGGCTAGCTAGGCAGGCAAGGCTACCTCGGAAAGGGAGGGATGGATGGATGCGCGGTTGGTTGCGCGAAACGTCCCCGTCGCGCGCGGCGGGTTTCATGGCGCGTCGTACTTGGACTTGGGCCGATCGATCAATGCGCTGCGCTGCGCTGCCCTGCCCATGGTTCTCGCAGTTGCCGGACCAGGACCACCACGGTACCAGCCCAGGGAGCAGTCGATGATGGATGGATGGATGAGGCATCAGGTACCCCGGTCCGGGGCCGATCCAAGGCGACGATCGATTGCTTTGCTTTGCAATCTTATTAGTAATCGGTTTTGAACTTTTGATGCATGCATGTGCGCTAATGTGGCTAGTTAATTAAGGAGAAAGGTGCGGTCAAGCGGGCGATTCGATCACAATGCTAGACTTGGGCGGTGCTGGAAAAGAGCAAGCAAGGAAGCAGGCAGGCAATGCCCGTGGCTTGCTGATCAGCTGACACGACCAAGTGGGAGGGTGAAAGAAAGAAAGAAAAGACTAAAGGAAGCACCTGCAGGGATTAAAGAAAGGAAGAAACATGCGCAAAAGGGATCGTTGATCAAATCATTCCGTCGATCGTCATGCACACCACCAATCTCGCCATCTCTTTGCTTGGCATACATTGCTTTGCTTCACCACAACTCATTCCTTTTTTCCCTCTCTTGTTGGCCGCCTTTCCAACTTTCCATGTGCTCACCTCCTTTCACACACTACACTTGCACCAACGCCACGGTCACACCGACCACTCAGTCACTCACACACGCCGGGCAGTTATAATCTCGCCACACAAGAATGGAATGAACACAACTAACCAAAGAGGGCCGGAGAAGATGATAAAACTACTATCAAGCTAGCTAGCTACTCCCTCCGTTCCTAAATACTTGTTGTTGGGAGAACTAATCTAGTTCTCCCCAACAACAAATATTATGGTACAGAAAGAGTAGAATGCATATGCATGGGACGGCAAAACATATATAGGAATCAAGAAGAAAGAAACCTCAAATTTAAACTAACAGATATCAATCCGGTATATATATAGCCTTTCCCGGCCATGCTGGGTGCTCCTCCTTTCTCCGGCGAAGCGATATATCTGAAGTTGCCGTCGATCTCTTCCCGGAAGCGGAGGGAGGGACTTGGGGCCGGGGCAAACTCAACTAAAAGAGATGATCAGTACCGGTGTACTATCTTGGACCGAAAATTAGCGTTGCTAGGTTTTTCTTGTCTCATGACTCAATGGCTAGTCATGATCCGGGCCATGCCAGTCCGGTCTCCCCAGAGTGAACTCCAGGCTCGGGCTGCTCAGCTCGTGGTTCGACACTTGCGAGCCGGTGGATCTGCAGGGCTCCATGTTCTGTTGCAACAGACACACGACACACAAGGATCAACAAAAAGCATGTACCAAACAATGCAAATGTGTAAATACATGCACTTTGAGACACTAGAAGAAGAATGTGCATGTATACAGACCTCCATGGGAGAAGACAGTCCAATGGAGCGATGAGCATCCATGTTGCAAGAATTAGATGACAGCCATGGGTCCCTGCATGCACAAGGAGAACGAATTTCCAAATTAGCAAAGTTGATGCTCAGTTACCAGCAGCTTTCCAAATGGAGAGCCAGCTCATGCATGTTCACACAAGTAGCATGAGGCTGACCAAATAGTAAAAGTAGGTCTCTCGAAGTGCTTGCTACAACCGGGCAAGCCTGTACCACTGCAGATAAGAACATGTCACACCATGGATGCACAACACCCAGTATATATAGTTAGCTTTGGCTAAAGAGAGTAACAACAGTTGCTCTTCCTGATCGGTTCGTTACACATATAGCTTCTTTCTAGGCAAGAAAAGCTCTTAAAAGATGTTCCGGTTTTGGTTCAGTCGTGCAGTGCAATGGCATGTACAGGTGAACCGGTCATCATCAGCAAGCTAGGCTGCCGAGGGGAAGAATTTTAAGGTAAAGGGAGACACACACAAGCAAAGAATCTAATGCTACTCTGTGTACTTGAGTGATACACTCAGCAGGAAGAGTGCTCTTGGCTTTTATATAGAGGACTCTATATATTGGCAATTAAAATTGGTGCATTGCACAAATCTAATTACTGGACTTTTTTATGCACGTGCAAATGTAGAGTTGTATGTATGCATGTATCTTGTACAGTGTTATAAAGTTTGAGCATGTAGAGAGAGAGAGTTTGTGTGACCCACATGCTGAAGATCATGAATTTCACAGTTCTTTTTTTCTCAGCAAGTGTATACATGATTTTGATACATCAAGGAAGGAAAGTGTTCTTCCTTTATCACTACTCTATAAACATATAACAACAACTCAGTACCAAACCGTTCTAAAGTGCTTTTGTCTTGATAGGAACAAACATATACTGTTAACACTGAGGGACCGGCAGACTTTACATGTCAATAATATCAATCATAGATACACTACTTTACATATATACCTACCTATATATATACGTCCCAATGATCAGTTTTGGTTAAGCACAACATCAGTTTGGAAGTTGTTCTATAGATGGTGGGAACCTGGGACGAATTTGACCGTGCATATGCTATAGTCTTTACTTTGCTAAACAGACCAATTAATATGCATACACTGCATTTTTTAGTTTTTTCTTGAGACAAGTACACATTTTTATATGCCTGACCACATAATGAATTTAGCATAAGAAATATAATTAACGAGCATTTGAACAAAATCCTAAAATGGAAATGACACAACAAAAGTTTGCCCTTCTCGTGGATCACAAACTTTGCAGTGATATCCATCCAATCATCTCTAAGCAAAATATTTGCATGCATGTTCACTTGATCACCATGAAATAGTTTCATCATAAGCATACTGAAAAACCTATGCACTGTGACAGTCCTAAGCTTATAGCCACACAAAAGAGATTAATTCATGATTCTCCTAAAATTTTGAAATATGCCAGTTTTTAAATGATATTCTTCTCAATAAGAAAGGAAGCAGCAACATAAATGGAAATATAGTTAATCAGATAATATAGACCTATCATTTCAAATTCATTTTGGCAAAAAAGACAGAGTAGCCATGCAATAATACCATGGTTTTTACACCTAATTTACACAATGGTTTCTACCAAAACAAGTATGGAGTGGCCGATCTTTTGATTTCTCTTTCCCTGAAAATTACATGAAATGGCCGAAAAATGTGGGGAACAAATGAGGGCAATAAAGATGAAATAGATGTTTCTCTCCAAGAAAAATACTGATGGCTTTGCTGGTATACTACTTCTCCTGGGGAGAAACTTGAGTGCCGTGGTAACAATTGGCCAAGAAACAGGAGTAAAAAAGGTATTGAAGCGACTGGGGGAGGAAGGTGGAAAGAACCAAGAATGCAGCAAGTCCTTGGTTACATATTCCTAGGCAATAGGGCATGTCAGGTCAAAGCCCCACCCACCCTGGAATCAGAGCCATGCATTGATATGAAAAGATAATGGAGCTACCTAGCCACCTCCCTAGGATTGACGGGAGAGAGAGGGGGGCTCAGAGAAGAGGACAATGGACAAAACCCAAGAACCTACCCTCACAAAAACTCACGCAACATCTTTATATATATATATATAAATATATGTATAAAATTATGAATAAATGTAGTAGTAATATTTTCATATATTAGTTCCACATAGACCAAACATGCACAGAGCAGAAGCTGTTGTCTGCTCAGGTCAATGGAGGTCTTGGGGGTTGTGATCTTTTGGTCGTTTCCGTGACACAACATTGGCCGCCTATAGATGTACTAGTAGGGAGGGCAGCCCTGCGTGTACCTTCCCATCCAGGTGTGTGTGCCCCCAAAACATTCTTTTAAGCTTTAGCCATCAGCAGATGATCTACTGGTACATATGTTAGCCTGGCTAAATATTCAGAACCTTTTTTCAGGTGTCAATCCATATTCCAAGCAAAAGTTTGTTTGGTGGTGTTTCTTTGGGATTAAGCGAGCAATTAAGCACGACAAAAACTAAACCAAACACACTAGTTAACGTTCTTATCTGCATGTAGTACGTAGTACTAACACAGATATGTGTAAAAGCAGATCAAAAGGCGTGAAACAACAAACGATAGAGGGGCATGTGTGATGAAACTGATGATGTGTGCACAGCATTCACATGTAGGCTGTCATGTGAGTTGAGTTGGTACGGTACCTTGAGGAGTTGCTCCACCTGGTGCTGGCGTTCCCTGCCGAGGACTGGTCCATATCGCCACCGACGGAGCTCGCCGCGCCCTCGGAGGTGGACCGGTGCTCCGGGAACGGCCTCGGGCACATGTTGTCGCCACCCGACCCGGCCTGACCGGCGCTGGGGAAGTCGTCGTCGCCGGAGCCGCCGTCGGTCGGGCCTGAGTTAAGTCACAATGCAAGCCATGCACGCCCAAGGAGGGTGATAGATTAGTACTACGCTACCACTCCATTGATGATTATCAGTAAGCATATATACGAGGTATATATAGACAAGAGCAGTGCAAAGGATCGGATAGCAACGCGAATTACCTGAGGCCGCAGGCTTGTCAGTGCTCTTGACGGTGCGATACATCTGGAAGGGGCATGCAGCAGAGTGAGAAGAAACGGCAAAAAATTACGAGCAAGAAAACAACAAGGATCGATGGCAGCGCGGTTTAGCGGGACTGATGAGATGAGATGAGATGAGATGAGAGGGGCCGGGGAAGAGACAAGCAAATGGATCAGCAGATGGATCGGCGCGCAAGACAACACCGGGTAGTGGACAAGGAGAAATACTATGATGCCAATGCCCTCGCCTTGGAGCCTTCCTGGCTACTAGCTAGGAGTAGCTTTCTCTCTCCTCCCTCATTCTCTCTCTCTCTCTTGTTCTTCTCTTCTCTCTCTTCCTGGAGGTGAGCGCTTCGGGCCGTGCACACAGACGAGACGCCAACACATACGCTAGCTAGGTAGGCAGGCGCGCACAGATGCACATACATTGCATTATTGAGTAATGATGGCAACTTTTTCTCTCTCTCTCGTCGCACACACATCCCCAAACACTGGCCTCACTCTCTCTCTCTCTACCTCCAAGAATGGCAGTTTCTTCACTAACTCAGGAGTTACTGCATTGGCTTTCCTGTCTGACCCAAACAAGAACGGGACGAGCAGCAAGAGGACGCGAGAGCGCGGGAGGGAGGGAGGGAGGGATAGGAAGGATCGGGTTTGGAGCTGTTTGTAGGAGACGAGTACCTGGAGATGGCTCTTGACATGCGCTAGCGTCAGATCCTTCACGTCCATGAGCTCTAGGACTGACTTGGGCGTCGCCCCTGCGCGTGCGCCAGAGGTTAGATTTTCATCAGTAAAGCATGTCGCGACGTGGTACGTCGTCGGCGTCGGAGAGAAAGGTTGGTTTGGTGCTAGTGGCAAGGCACGTACTCTCGTGGCCGCCGAGGAGCTCGACGGCGTGGACGAAGCGGGCGTGGAGGGTGCTGGTCCAGCGCATGCGGGGCGCGCGCATGCTGCGCTTGGCGGGGAGCTTGGGCATGAACCGGGACCCCAGCCCGAAGGGCTGCGCGCCGTGGAGATGATGATGGTGTCCGCCCAGACCCATGCCGACGCCGCCGCCTGGGGCGCCGTAGCTGCGGAGGGTGTCCGAGAGCATGCCGTTTAGCCTTCCGGACGCCGACAGCATCCGATGGTGCGCGGCGGAGGACAGGAAGGCCGCCGTTGGGTCGAAGGAATTCGCGGGTGGCGCCGGCCCCGGCCCGAGGGATGACGGCGACGTCGATCCCAGGGAGGAGGGCCACGTCGCCGGATGGTGGTAGCTGTAGAACCCGACCTTCGGGTGATGGTGTCCTTCTCCTCCCCCGGGCGCCGGCGGCAGGAACGGGAAGCCCCCGCCACCGTTGTAGATAGGTATCCCCCGGATTGGCGGCGCCGCCGACGCGCCGCCGACACCCGCGTCCAGCGGCTGCAGCATCGGCATGGCCATCAGCGCGGCCTGGGCGGATGTCGTGGCGGCCGAGGGCACCGCAGCGGACGACGACGGCCTGTGCCGCCACGGCAGCGCCGCGCCCTCCAGGTCGGCGGGCGGAGACAAGGACAGCTCCGTGGACGCCGTGGACCCGTTGAGCCTCCTCCATGGATCCCCGCCTCCGCCCCCCGCCGGGCCGCGCCCGCCGACGCCGCCCCCCGGGCCCGTCGGCGGGCCGGTGCTGGGCAGGCTGATGTGCAGCGAGAGGTCCGGCGACGCAGCCGAGCCCGCCTCCATCTCCCCGCCACCAGCGCGCCCCGATCGGACGCGCGCGCGCACAAAGGCCTAGGTCGTCGGATTGGTGGGACGGGAAGGGGATGAGGATCGGAGGCGAAGGAAGGTTCTTGGAGTTCTTGGGAGGCCGGCCGGCCGGACGGCCTTGCGTTGTGTTGCTGCGTTGGGAATGCTTGCGCTTTGGCTGAGGGGGTGGTGTGATGTCCCCTTTTGTATCTGTCTCTGGTACTGGAGTTACTACTTCTACTTCTCGCTCTCCTCTACTTTCTCTCTCTCTCTCAACCTCCTAACATGAGAGACACCAGGGATGAATTGGTTTCTTCTGCTGTCCTTCCTTATTGCTCTTGCTTGTATAAAAAGGTAGAGAGAGAAGCTCAAGAGAGAGAGAGAGAGAATGTGAGGTTATTATCTGGTTTGTTTAATTAGGATTAGGATGGGAGGGGCAGGCATCACCAAGTCTGAGAAAATGACACTTAGGAGATTGCGGTGGTACTACTGGTAGTACCAGGGACTAGATAGATAGATTGGGGATGCATGGCAAGTGGAGGAGTCAAAGGAGGCACGCTTTTGTTTCTTCGTGTATTACTACTACTTCATAAAATACACGGCTGCTTCTAAAAGAGCAGCACACACACGCACAAAAGAAATATTGATACTGTACGATTATAGAAAGCAAATATGATTAACTGTAGTAGTACATGCATCATATGGATATATGGATGTAGGTTGGTTGTAGTAGTAGTAGTATATTGTAGGGGAAGGAAGATTGATGGATCTGATTTTGTTTGTTGGACTGAAAAGGCTGTGTGAGCTCGTGCGCTTGGGATTCTTTTTCCCCCCATGCCCCCAACCCTCACTCACTCTAGGTAGAGCACTGCACCCTTTTTTTATGGGGGAGCTCATGACAGAGAGTCTCCCCGGAGGGACAGGCTTCTTCTTCTCCTCCCTTCTCTCTCTCCGGGACGGATTTTTTCTTCCTCGTCTCTCGCTTTCGGATTGGATGCGTGTGGGGGTTCAGTGCCCCTCATGCCCCGGGACTGACCGGGTCGGCGTTCTACAGTCTCGTCCGGATACGGTGATAACGAACGTTCTACCGGAGCCATTGTTTGCTGTGTTTGCGCACATGTCTACCGACGAATGGATGAATGTCGGTTTCTTCTTCTTCTTGGTGTTATTATTATTATCATCATCATCTCAATTCTTGTTCTCTGATTAATATTTTCTTGCATACAAGGGTAGCACCTTTTCTTGCATCTCGTGGTCGGAGGACGCACACATCCGTCATATACTGCTCGTAGTCCCCGCAACAATAATACCTCACCACTGCTTGTATACTGTTAGTATAGTTGCGTTTGGCTTTTATGCTTTCTTCTTTTTTTGTGTTGGGGGCATAGGCAGTGCATATGGTTTTTTGTCATGTGGTGGGGGATAAGGATCGATATGCTCCGGGGGTGCGGTGCTTAATTGCGTGGGGGCTTTCACGTGTCGGTAATGCGTGAAATTGTGCCCCCCTTACTACTTTGGATTAATGCTGGATCTCTCATATATATCTTGCAACAGCCTTCTTGTAGCGTTGACCCGTCTATTAGTTCACTGGGCTTGGATAGAACTGATCTGGGTAGTATTTGATTTATTTTTACCGAAGAGCAAATGCTAGTTGTGAGCATGATTTTTTCTTTTATGTTTTTTTTTTACGTTTGTGGTGGAGGGTAAGTGCATTCGCTATGCATTGACTCTTAACACGTCATGATATTTATTAGAAATAGGACGATCACCATAAGACTATCCATAATGGGAGTAAGACCACTCACAATGGGGAGTAACATAGAGTAGTAACATACATATGTTACTAGTCTAAATTACTACCTTCATAGTAGATAGTAACATAGAGGTACTCCTTCCGTCCCGGTTTAGAAGGCACAATTAAACTTGCGTGTGTTTTCAAAATTAAAAGGTTTAAGGCGCGAAAGCAATTACTCTTATTAATTAGTACTAGTACTACTACTCATGCATGCGCCCTCCCAATTTGATGCTCACACATTATTACTAGTATTTTCTCAGTTGGTTAGGCGCATTAGCATCTACACCTGCTACATCTCACAACGAATCGGTGACTACCTTGGTCCTAGAGATTTTCCAAGCGTACCTTCTAAACCGCGACGGAGGTAGTAGTAACATTGAACTTTTCATTTATTAGCCTATAGACTCATCTTGTCTTGGTATCCGCTATGTTACTCCTACCAGGAGTAAAGGGGTGTTTGTTTACAGTGACTTTTTGGTGTAGGGACTAAAAAAGTCCCTTTTAGTCACATCTAAACCAAACAGGAGGAACTTTTAGGGACTAAAAGTGGGCATTTGGGACTAAAGAAAGAAGTCCCTAAGTGAGAGTCTATTTTGGGACTTTTTGGGACTTTTTCCAACAATGCCCGTGCTTTTACTATGTCATTTAATAATCTCTAGTCCATTAGTAGGGGTAACATGGTCTTTTAGCATGTCATTTAATAACATCTAGTCCATGTTTAGTCCCTGGAACCAAACAGGTAGTGACTAGAGACTTTTAGTTGGGATTAAAAAAGTCCTAGGACTTTTTAAACAAACAGGGCCTAACATGCTAAGTTACTCAATTTCTGTCTCTTCTCATTAATTAGTTCCCACGTCATATTTCTTACTTAGGTAGCATCTATGTGACTACCTATGTTACTCTCATTGTAGATAGTCTAACATAGGTGATAACATCATAGATGTTTAAACAAAATAAATGACGTGGTAATTAATTAATGAGGAAAAAGGGGCATGTGGTAACATAGCTAGTTACTCATTCTACCAGACCCTTTCCTGTGCTCCGCGATGGACATGTGCTACATAAGCGAAAAAATGAAATGTCACAACAATTAAAAAGAAGAGAGAGCATTTTGGTAACTTCTAGAAGAACCAATGCTAGACACGTGAACCTAGACAAACCACTTAAATAAGAGAAGTTGAATAATGCACTTAGCACCTCATCTAAGGCTGGCCATAATGGGAATAACTTAGATATCATCATGTACTTGAAAGTAGCAAACGTGCTCACTTGGCAGACAATTAAAGATGAGAGAGAGTTAGAGTACTAACATAGGTAGATACCGTAACATGTTAAATGTTATGCTACTATGTGTCACACATGTAAATAAATGAGGTCATCTATGATACTAGTCTATGATACTATGCATTATAGAGGTAATATCACACAAATACTATCATATGCATAATACTATATATGATACTCCCCACTATGGTCACACTAAGAGCAACTCCAAAGGGTCGACCCAAACGAACGATAATTTTGTCCGCTTTTTGTCCGTTTGGGTCGGATAGGCGGACACGAACGTCCGCTTCCGCATTTGCATCGGCGCATGCGCCCAACGCTCGCCCGACCCATTTTGACGGCGCAAGAAAAAAAAAGAATGCATGCATATTTAAGATAGAAACAACATTGATTAAACATTAAAGCCGGCCACGAATGCCGGTGAGAGTCCACGCGTCCACATTTGCATTTAAGGAAATTAAAAACAAACTAAACTACGAGGCAGCGCGCTGTCCTAGGCGTTGTCGTCGTCGTCCTTGGGGTCCGTGAGGTCGATGAGCGTCGGCGGAGGGCCGGCCCAGGGGAACATCTTGTTCCAGAGGGTGGTCATGTCGGGCGCGGGCTGTGTCGCTGCGGGCTGTGCCGCCTCTCCATTGCCACAGCAGCGTGGTGCACCTCCTCCTCGGCTTTGCGCTGCTCCTCCTCGGCGTCGCGGTCGAGCATCTCGAGGTACTCGCCGTGGCGGCGCTCCTCGGCCAGTCGTCGCTGGCGCCAATGTTTGAGGTCTACTTGACATGGACGTGATGCCTATATGCATAATCATTGCCTTGGATATCTTCATAATTATTTGCTTTTCTATCAATTGCTCGACAGTATTTTTTTCACCCACCGTATTATTTTCCTTTATGAGAAAAGCCTCTAGTGAAACCTATGGCCCCGGGGTCTATTTTCCTTATATTCACAGATCTATAAACCAAAAATACCAAAAATACTTTGCTGCAATTTATTTACTTTAGTTTTACTTTCAGATCTATCAATAGTTTATATCTATCTCTATCAGATCTCATCCTTGCAAATAACTATGAAGGGATTGGGACCCCCTTTATAGCGTTGGGTGCAAGTGTTTGATTATTTGTGTAGGTACTACCATTGGAGCTTTGCTAGTTCCTCCTACTGGATTGATACCTTAGTTGTCAACAAACTGAGGGAAATACTTATCTACTTCACTGCATCACCCTTTTCTCTTCAAGGGAAAACTAACGCAAACTCCAGAGGTAGCAAGGCTCCGTACCCACGTACGTCATGGATATTGAGAAATTAGACGAGCTGATTGGTCGAATACAAGCCATGGGAGTATCCTATAACCAACCATCGATCTATGACCAGATCGGGATCAAACCCGATAAAGGGAAATTTATGTCCCACCTATTACTCACCTGATCGCCACTATTGAGGAACCAATGGGGGGCTCGCCCTCCCGACCACCGGAACTCAGGATCGCCTGCATCCCAGCATATGGTAACCTGGATTCTGTGGCGAACAAGTTGTGCCCCGAACTCAATTCAGACTCCGAGTTGTCATGTCCGGTCAGCCATACGGGCCTCAAACCTCGTACTCCAAACTCTCTAAAGGTTTTAGATACGATCAGTAATACGAGAAGAACACGTGTTGCCAAAACACCAATTTTTTTCCCACCCACCTCACAGTCTAGGAATCATCTGAGAATCGCAAAAGGACCTAGTATACATGACCTCCATCATGTCACGTATGTGCCATGAGAGTTATTCCAACACTTCTCGGCTAGATTCTTGCTAAACATAAACCGGATACCGGATTACAACTTTGAGGGCATTATAAACGTATTTCAACATAACTGTCACAAAGAGGGAATCTTGAATGCCCTCACCCTTCGCTGCATCCAAGGCCTCACTGAGCTTTCGACATTGGTACATAAATACTGCACCATGGAAAGTACGTGCCGGTCTCAGCAGCTGCACGCGGAATCAACCCGCACCGAGTAACCGAGAGAAGCTCGGGAAAAACACATACTTCGGCAACAACTAAGTACATGCGGGCCATAAAAAAAGAACAAGCCCCTTGATGGATATAAACTCGTACTGGATAGGCTATTGAATAGCCCTTGCCCCATTCACTCCCCGTTACCTCACATCGTGTCAACCCCCATGCTTTGAGCCTGTTGGGTCGTCAGGCAAGTGGCTAAGAGCGGAGAAGCAATTCTCGAGACACAATCACAGCAAGGGTGTTCACTCGACCCCCCCCATAACAGTGTTGATGTGCGCACGATTTATGAGACTTTCTACTCAAATAATCAAAGGAAAAGAGCTCTCTGAGAAGCCAACCAAGTATTTATGGTGGCAGAAGACCAGCCTGGAATACGGTCCAACCAAACACTAGCTGCATTAGTCCTCAATCCCATTATAGATGGTTTTAAGCTATCTAAGGTGCTAATGGACGCGGTAGTGGCCTAAATCTCATCTATGAGGATACATTGGAGAAAATGTAGTTTGATCGATCCCGCATCGAACGCAATAGCACAAATTTTCAAGGAATCATCCCCGAAAGAGAAGCTCGATGCACGGGTCGGGTCTCCCTTGATGTGGTCTTCAACACCCGTGATAATTACAGGTCTGAAGAGCTCACCTTCCATATCGTACCATTCAAAAGCAGCTATCACGCCCTCCTAGGGCGAGAGGCCTTCACTAGATTCCAGGTCGTATTCCATTATGGGTATATGAAACTCAAAATACCCGGACCCAATGGTGTCATTACCCTGACAAGTGATCCGGATAGAGCCCTACTGGTTGAAAACAAAATGACAACGCTCACCCTTGAGGAACTCTCAAAAGCCCATGTGGCCAAAGAACTCATCGAACTAAGATCGGTGGTTGACAGGGATGATGTGACTTTAAGCAAGAGGCCCAAGTCCACATATTTCAAGCCTGCCAATGAAATATCAAGTTTCGTACACCCTATGGACCCTGCCAAAATAGCATCCATCGGAACATAGCTTGACCCCACGAACAATGAAGCACTACATGGATTCTTGAGAGAAAACTAGGATTTATTCACGTGGCACGCTTCAGATATGCGAGGAATCCCGCGAAGAATGGCCCAGCACAGCTTGAACATAACAGACGGCTTCAAACCTGTCAAATAAACACTACGTCGTTTTTCCAAACCCAAGCGTCAAGCCATGAGCACGGAATTAGCAAAATTGCTCGAAGCCAGATTCATTCAGGACATCAAACATCCTGAGTGGTTAGCAAACTTGGTCATGGTCCCAAAAAAGGACAAATATTGGCGATTGTGTGTGGATTTCAATGACCTGAACAAGGCCTGCTCTAAGGATCCGTTTAATTTGCCTCGCATTGACCAAATCATTGATGCCACCGCACGACATGACTTACTTTATTTCCTCGACGCTTACTCCGGATACCATCAAATAAAGATGAAGGAATCCGATCAGGCGGCAACCGCTTTCATCACTCCCTACGGGCCATTCTGCTTCAACACAATGCCCATTGGTTTAAAAAATGCATGTGCCACATATCAACGCATGATTCAAACATGTCTAGAAATACAAATTGGCAAGAGAGTTGAGGCATATGTGGACGATGTGGTCATCAAAACCAAACATGTCAGCCAGCTAGTGGACGACCTGTGACAAAATTTTGACAATCTCCGATAATATGACATACGAGTCAACCGAGAGAAGTGTGTCTTCGTTGCCCACACAGGTAAACTGCTTGGATTCATAGTCTCCCATAGGGGAATAGAGGCCAATCCAGCGAAAATCTGAGCCCTATCCCACTAGAGGTGAAACATGTCCAAAAATTGGCATGTTGCATGGCGACATTAAGCCGCTTTATCTCCCGCCTCGGCAAAGAGGCATTGCCGCTCTATCACCTTCTCAAGCAAACCAAAAACTTTGAGTGGACCGAAGAGGCAACAACAGCCGTGGAAGAAATCAAAACATTGCTCACCAGCAACCTAATACTAACAGCGCCCACAACAGGGGAACCAATGCTATTGTACATATCGGCCATGAATCAGGTTGTCAGCATAATACTCTAGGTTGAACGAGAAGTGACAAACCACAAATTAAGAGTACAGAAGCCAGTCTATTATGTGTCTCAAGTCCTCACCCCGTGCAAGAATCACCACCCTCTCTACCAAAAGATAGCCTATACAGTCTTCATGGCCTCGCACAAGCTCCAACACTACTTTCAAGAGTGTTCGGTAACGGTAGTAGCTGAGGTACCCTTGAACGACATAATCAAAAATAAGAACACCACAGGGCGCATAGCTAAATGGGCCATAGAGCTATTACCATTTTAAATTATATGCAAGCCATGTCAAGATATTAAATCTCAGGTGTTGGCTGACTTTCTAGCAAAATGGACAGAAGACGAACTCCCTGAATACTATAGTACATATCCCATTGGACGATGTACTTTGACGGCTTCAAGACGCTTGCTGGACTAGGGGCTAGTGTCATACTTACATCCCCCACTAGGGACAATATTTGGTACATTCTACAAATCACGTATACTAATTCCACTAGCGTGGCCAAATACGAAGCTCTGTTACATCGCTTAAGGATGGCAACTTCCATGGGTGTACAAAGGCCGGCTGCTCAAGCCAACGCTCAGCGACAGCGAACCGGCAAGAACACATGGCAACCCAAGCTTACCTTCGAGTAGATGATCGACGCGCCTTGCAAAATGCATACCGAGGCAAAGCCGGCCACCCATACACTCCGGCAGTGCAGCTTCGCGCAGCGCTTGTCCCGGGGTGATGGTCTGCCGGC
Organism: Hordeum vulgare subsp. vulgare; assembly: GCF_904849725.1. NCBI lineage: Eukaryota > Viridiplantae > Streptophyta > Magnoliopsida > Poales > Poaceae > Hordeum > Hordeum vulgare. Next base: position 421,587,429 of record NC_058522.1, on the reverse strand, counting down.
TCCCCCAGGAGCGGCGCCTCGAGGTCCGGCTCGTGGGCCGAGTTCGGCGCGAGCTCAGCCGCCTCCAACGATGGTTGTGTCCATGACTAGTTCCCCGAGAAGGACGGGGCCTATGTCATCTTCACCAGTGAAGGCGACGACAAGCACAACCAGCGTCAACGGCGGCATGAGGTGAACGCCACGGTCCCTCGGTTCCTCAGTACATGCATTGGTCTGAAAAGCCAATTACATGGAGCTGGGACGACCATCCTGCGGTGATGCTGAATCCCGGCACATAGGCTCTCGTCCTCGACCCCACCGTTTCCTCCAAGAGACTCACTTGCCGATTCTCGCGGGTGTTGGCCGATGATACGTCCCAAACGTATCTATAATTTCTGCTTGTTCCATGATCTTTTGGGTGACATTGTTATATGTTTTGCTACAATTCTATATCATTTTACACATATTTGGACTAACCTACTAACTCAGTGCACCTAGTGCCAGTTTCTGTCTGCTGATGTCTATTTTGCAGGGGCTTTTACCCAATTTTCCGAAGCCCGAAAAAATCCAAAAAAATATACAAAAGATCAGAGAAACAGAAGCTTCCGGATCACCGAAGGAGGGCCTGAGGGGGCCACGGGCCTCCGAGGCGGCCTGTTGGCGCGGCCAGGCCCTAGGCCAGGCCAGGAGGTTGCCTGGGTGTGTCCCACCTCCTCCGGTGCCCTCCTTTGGCCTATATTTAGAGTCCCGAGAGGAAATGCTCGCAGACTTTCTGGAATCGCGAATTTCTCCATTGTTCCGCCGCCGCAGCGCTTCCAAGATCAGGAGCGTCAGGAGATCTCTTCCCGGCATCCAGCCGGAGGGAGGATTGACCTCCGGGAGCTTCTCCACCGCCATGGACGCTTCCCGGACGTGCCGTGAGTAGTCTTCCTTGGACCATGAGTCCATGACCAGTAGCTATGTGATGTCTTCTCTCCAATCTTGTGCTTCAATGGTTAGTCCTTGTGAGCTGCCCTACATGATCAAGGCATCTATGTAATTCTCTTGCTATTGCTATGCTCGGTTTGTTGCGATCCGATGGATTATGAGATTATGTTCAGATTGTTATGAGTTATATATTTGATTATCCTTTTATATTATGTTCCTTAGTGATTCATGCATGTTCTCCGTTGCTTTTTATTGCTTTGGCCAAGTAGTAGACCGTAACTACAAGAGGGAGTGTTATGCATGATTGTGGGCTCAGGCCCCTCGATGTCTAACTTGAGTGACATAAACATGAGACTAGGGGACGTGCTTGTTGTCACCAGGGAGAAAACAATGGTGCTTGTGACCACGGTTGCAAGGATTGTTTACCTTACGCATAGTTCGTTAATGCAGTTGTCCGTTGCTTTAAGTTTACACTTTGGGTGGGGATCGCAACTTAATACCGGAGAGAGGTTCTAGATAGATATCTCAAAGTGGATGATTAGTAAGTAGATGCTGATGAATAAACGGTCTACTTGTCTTGGCATACTTCCCATTACTGTTGAACCTCTAACTCTCAAGGAGCATAATTAGCATTGCGGTGCCATCATAATTCTGTCAATTGCGCAACTGTGATTTGTTTACCCAAGCATAGTTGTTTATCGTCTTTTGGGAGAGATACATCACCAGTAAACATCATGTGACCCAGTCCATATCACTATCATTGTTTACACCTCCATCATTTACCGCTTTCATTTACTTTTCCGTTGCAATCACTATTACCTTCCCGCTTGTGTTTTGATCCTTTGCAAACTACAAGGCCGGAGAGATTGACAACCTCTCTGTACTCGTTGGGAGCAAAGTTACTTGTTGTGTGTGCATGTCCACGTCTTCTGCTAGCGCCAGGGTGGAAGACACCTACTTGTTCATCCTAGGAGTCCTGCTGGTTCGATAAACCTTACAGTCTCCGTGTAAGGGAAATTTGTTGGTGACTACATCTCCACCTTCCACTTGGGGTATCCAACGAGGGGCGAGAAGTATATCCATCAACTCGTCATCAAGCGAATTTCTGGGCCGTTGTCGGGGACTCCAGTCTTCCAGATAGGGGAGTTGCACACTATCTTTTACCTTTGCTTTTTAGTCTTGTTAGTTTGCTTTTTAGTTTTTGCTTTAGAGTCTTCTACAAAAAACCACAAAAAAATTAGTTGCTTTGTTCTTGCTTGTTGCCGTTGCTATGGGTTCCACTGAGAACACCATGTTGGGTGACTCCACTAGTCACAACAACAATGATTACACCTTCTCCTCTATTTCTCCAGTTACCACTAAGGGTGTTTCTACAAGTAAACCATGTGACTATACTAGTCATTATGGAGAATTATGCCCTTCGCATGGTTGCGTCGGGAAGCCACAAGATCTTTGGTTTGAAGTTGCTCCTAAACGTCCCCAAACTTGGGAAGACATCCAAACTCTTATAATAGAGAGCAAATCAAACGTAGAGGATGACACTACAATTTGACTTAATAGAAATATTATTGATTTTGACAATTGTAGTCTCTCTCAAGTCATCACCTTTTTGCAAAGAATGGCTAAAGACCCCCACACTAGTACACTCAATATTGCCTTCACCGAGCATATTACCAATGCTCTTATCAAAGCTAGGGAGGAGAAGCTCAAGCTAGAGACTTCTATTCCTAGGAAGCTAGAAGATGGTTGGGATCCTATGGTCAAAATTAAATTGAATAATATCTCTTACTTTGCTTTGTGTGATGTTGGAGCTAGTGCTTCCGTTATGCCCAAAAGAATGTATGATATGCTTGATTGGAAACCTTATGATCCATGTTCTTTTGGTGTTCGTCTTGTTGATTCTTCCATAAAGAAACCTTTAGGGAGAATTGATGATGTTATTATTATTGTCAATTATAATTATGTGCCCATTGATTTTCTTATTATGGACATTGAATGTGATCCTTCATGTCCAATTATTTTGGGACATCCTTTTCTCTGCACCGTTGGTGCTATCATTGACATCAAAGAGGGAATTATTGAATTCCAATTTCCTCTTAAAAAGGGAATGGAACACTTCCCTAGAAAGAAGGTTAAGTTACCTTATGAGTCTGTTACTCGGGCAAGTTATTCTTTTGGAGTTGATAACACTTGATCTTCTTGCATTGTGCCTAGCTCAAAGGCATAAAAAAGTGCTTGTTCGGAGGCAACCCAATTTGTTTTTTTACTTTCTGTTTTAGTGGTCTTGATGTTTGTTACTACTGTAGCAAAATCATTGTATCTTTATTTTTAAGCTTTGTGCCAAGTTATAGCCTCCGATTGCAAGAAAGTTCAAAAATTGTGACATGCTGTCCAGAAACAAATTCTGTTTGCTTGACGGAAAAATTTGCCAAAAATCACCAGATCATATTTTTGATTTGAATGTTTTTGAAAACATGCTATATATAATTGTGTTTCTGGCATCTGCTCTAAGTTTATTTATTTGAGTTGCAGAAATGCCCCGAATAAATTATTTACTACCTGTTGTTCTGTTTTTCATAGATTCTGCCATGTTTTGCGTTTTCATTGTTTTGCAAATCCTAAGCTTGATTTTTATTTGAAAAAAACCCTTTGGAATTCATAAGAAGCAGTAGCTTTTCATGAAAATCTTTATTTCCAGCAGGTAATGAATTATTTTATTAAGGGAACTAACCACTCTAATAAGCTTATGATGAGTTTCGTATGAAGGGGGTTTTCAAGTATGCGATGGAAGAGATGATGAAAGAAGATATAGGAGTGTCAAACGCTCAAGCTTGGGGATGCCCCCATGCACCCCAAGAAATATTCAAAGGACACTCATGCGTCTAAGCTTGGGGATGCCCTCGTGCATCCCCTTCTCTATCAACAATCATAAGTTCGTCCATCTCCATGCTATATTTTTATCACTTCATATGATATGTGCTATGCTTGGAGCGTCCCGCTATTTACTTTTTAGTTTGTTTTAGTTTTTCTTGTTGTTCATAAAAATTCTGAACCTAGACTACTTTGTTTGGGAGAGACACACGCTCCATTCCACTCTAGAACATAACATAGGTTTTCATGCTTATCTTTTTTGTGTGTTCTTCATCTTTTTGTAGCTACTGTCATGCTTAGCTCTTAGTTTTCATGATTATCTTTTTAAGAGCTATTATTTAGGTTGATTTTGGAAATCTCTTGAGTTATCATGCTTATCCTGTTTAGGGAGTTGGCTATTTGCACTGAGTTGTGTGTCTTGCGTGAGTAGGTAATTGTGATTGCTATTTAAGAATAGTAGTAACTTGCAATAGTTTTGGGGTATTGATTTGATTAATGTTTGGACTATTGGTGCCAAGAGTTTGAGCCTATTAGTGATAGGTGTCGTATTTTGGGAAATCCGTGTGTTTTTCAAAAATAAAATTAGTTGAGAACTCTAGCTACTAAATTGATCGCTAACCTCTGGAGGGATTGAAATATATAGAGTACCCCCACGTTACCATGAGTCGAGGATGCACAAGGACAACCAAACCCCCAAACACTCCTCCTCGGGGTACTTGTCTCTTTGTGAATTTCCTAACTAGATAGAGAGTTACCGATAATAAGTGTATGAGTTCTTCGGACTGATGTGAGTATTCGATTGTTCGCACTTCCACCATCCATATTTTGCTATCCTCGTCGGTACCGTGCATTGCCCTTTCTGACACTGAGAGTTGGTGCAAACTCCGCCGGTGCATCCAAACCCATGACATGATACGCTCTGTCATACATAAGCCTCATTATATCTTTCCTCAAAACAGCCACCATACCTACCTATTAAGGCATTTCCATAGCCTTTCCGAGATACATTGCCATGCAACATCCACCATCTCACGACTTGATCTTCATGTCATACGTGCTTTTGCTTGATCATAGAGCCGCATGATAGTTGGGCCTTAACCTTATTACTGCTACATGACAGAGGCATACATTTGCATATCCTGCTACACTGGCAGAGGCATACATTTGCATACATCATGATATCCATCAACTCGTCATCAGTCGATGGCGGAAACATCATCAACATTCTCTACCGAGACACGCTCCTCAAGCTCGGGCCGAAGGAGAAGGGCATGCAGCCGACCAAGACTATCTTCCACGTCATTGTGTCGGGGCAGTCCCGCTCGGTGATTAGCAAAATCCAGCTGGACGTCCTCTTCGGCGACAAGGCGCACTTCCGCCGAGAGCCAATCTGGTTTGAGATGGTGGACCTCAATAACCCCTAGCACGCGCTGCTGGGAAGGCCGGCTCTGGCGGAGTTCATGGCTATCCCCCATTACGCCTACCTCAAAATGAAGATGTCGGGTCCAAAGGGCATCATCACCATTGCCGACGACTACAAGACGTCGTTCGAGTTTGCACGCGATAGCAGTCGGCTGGCCGAGGCATGGGCGATTGCTGAGGAGAAGAGGCAGCTTGACCGGCTCGTGGCTTAGGCTACTGAGCATTTGGCAATGCCCACTCCTCCGTCCTAGTCCGCTAGCGAGGCCTCCTTTGTGCCATCCAAGGAGACGAAGCAAGTGCCGCTCGACCCGCCCAACCCCAAGCAGTGCGTCACCATTGGGGCCAACCTCAGTCGCAAATAGGAAGGCGAGCTCGCCGACTTCCTCCATCAGAATTGAGACATCTTCGCATGGTCACCCAAGGACATCCCGGGAGTCCCGAGGAAGTACGCCGAGCACAAGCTTCATGTGCGTCCGGATGCAAAGCCGGTCAAACAACCTTTGCGCTGCTTCGCTGAGGGGAAGCGGCACATTGGAGAAGAGATCGCCTGGCTGCTTGCAGCTGGCTTCATAATGGAAGTTTTCCACTCGGACTGGTTGGCCAAGCCAGTCCTGATGCTGAAGGAAAACAAGACATGGCGCATGTGTATTGATTACACAAGATTGAATAAGGCCTGTCCGAAAGACCCTTTTGCCCTGCCGCGGATAGATCAAGTGATCGACTCCACGGCCGGCTGCGAAGTGCTGTCCTCTCTGGACGCCTATTCCGGCTACCACCAGATAATGCTGGACCCAGCCGACCGGCTCAAGACCTCCTTCACCACACCTTTTGGAGCCTACTACTACACGACGATGATGTTCAGCCTAAAGAATGCCGGCGCGACCTTCCAACGCTGCATGCAACAATGCCTCCGGCCGCAAATCGGCAGGAAAATTCACGTCTACATCGACGAAATTCGTCCTCAAAACCAAGCAGCACTTTAGTCTGCTTGATGATCTGCAGGAAACCTTCGCCAACCTGCGCGAGTACAAGATCCGGCTCAATCCGGACAAGTTCGTCTTTGGAGTTCCATCCGGCAAGCTCTTGGGTTTCTTCATGTCGGCTTGCGGCATCAAAACTAACCCCGAGAAGATGAGAACCATCAAGCGCATGGCCAAGCCATCACGATTCCTCGATGTCCAGAAGTTTTCTGGCTGCCTGGCATCCCTCAGCTAGTTCGTTAGCCGGTTGGGCAACAAGGTGCTTCCACTCTGTCAGCTCATGAAGAAGACTACCAAATTTGAGTGGAATGACCAAGCGGACGAAGCTTTCCGCGACCTCAAGCGCGTGATATCCAGCACGCCAATCTTGGCCGCCTCAGCACAGAGGGAGCCCATCCTCATCTACATTGCAGCAACCACATGCGTGGTCAGTGTGGTCTTGGTAGTGGAGCGCAAGGAGGAGGGAAAGGTTCTGCTCATTCAGCACACTGTCTATTATCTGTGCGAGTCCGCCTCCAAGCAAAACTACCCCCACTATCAGAAGATGTGCTATGGTGTGTACTTTGCCGCCAATAAATTGAAGCGATACTTCCAGGAGCACGCCATTACGATGGTGAGCACTGCTCCACTTTCAGAAATCATGGTCAACCGTGATGCCACGGGCCGGATCGCCAAGTGGTCCATCACCATGGGGGATCACGACATCCGCTACGAGCCACGCACCGCCATCAAATCTCACGTGGTGGCTGACTTCCTCGTCGATTGGGCCGAGACCCAATTCTTCCACCGCCTCCAGATTCCAAGCATTGGTAGATGCACTTCGACGACTCGAAGATGTGTACTGGTCTGGGAGCCGACATCGTCTTGATGTATCCAAAAGGAGGCCAACTCAAGTATGCTCTCCAGATACACTTCGGCGCCTCCAACAATGTCGCCGTGTACGAGGCACTCACGCACGGCCTCCGGCTTGCGAGAGAAATAGGCATCCGAAGGATTCTTTGCTTCGGCGACTCACATCTTGTGGTGAGCAAGTCTGTGGTGAGTGGGACGCCAGGGACGCCAACAAAGCCAGCTACCGCTTCCTCATCCAACAGCCCAGTGGCCCCTTTGAGGGCTCCGAGTTCCATCATGTCCCCCGAGCGGACAACGAGGTGGCTAATACCTTGGCAAAAATTGGCTCCAACAACTCCGCCGGCTACACCAAACCTCGAACCGAGTCGGTTCAAAACCCAATGGGTGACCGTCATGGAGGTTTACAGCGGGCGAGCTGCCACGACGGCATGAGAGACAAAAGGTGTCGAACCAAGGACTACAACGACAAACTCGGGGGCTTCGGATGCTCTTGAGGTTTAGATCGAGCCTGAGCCAGCACCCGTGTCGGCTCCCTCATGGGCACTCCCCATCTTGGCCTTCCTTATTTGCGGCGAGCTTCCTCAAGACGAGGCGGAGGTGCGGCAGATCCAGCGATGATCTCCCATGTACGCCATCATCAACCGCGAGATGGTTCGGCATAGCGTAACCGGCGTGTTCCAACGCTGCGTCGAGTCAGAAAAAGGACAAGAAATCCTCAAGGACATACACCAGGGTGAGTGCGGGCATCATGCCGCCTCCAAAACCCTGGTGCCCAAGGCGTTCCGCCATGGATTCTATTGGTCCATGGCCCTCGAGGAGGCCCTAACTTTGGTCGAGAAGTGTGAACGCTGCCAGCGCTTCAGGATGTAGAGCCACTTGCCGGCCTCAACCCTCATGACTATCCCCCTGTCATGCCCCTTTGCTATCTAGGGGCTGGATATGGTAGGACCATTCAAGACCGCTCGAGGCGGCATGACGCATTGATACGTCTCCAACGTATCTATAATTTTTGATGGTTTCATGCTATTATCTTGTCAAACTTTGGATGTTTTGCATGCCTTTTATATATTTTTTTGGGACTAACTTATTAACTCACTGCCAAGTGCCAGTTCCTGTTTTTTTCATGTTTTGACCCCTTTCAGAGGAGAATTTGAAACGGAGTCCAAACGGAATAAAATCCCCGAAAAGATTTTTCTGTAACGGAAGAAGATCAGGAGACTTGAGAGCCAAGGCAGGGGGCCTAGGGGCCCCACAAGCCCTCACCCCGCGGCCAGGGGGGAGGCCGCGGCCCACAGGCCTGTGGGCCCCCTGGACCTCCTTTGCCCTAGGGTTTGCGCCTATATATCCCCAAAGATTCCACAAAAAATCAGGAGATCATCGAAAGTACTTTTCCGCCGCCGCAAGCTTCTGTCTCCGCAAGATCCCATCTGGGGCACGTTCTCGTGCCCTGCCGGAGGGGGGATTTGGACACGGAGGGCTTCTTCATCAACACCATGACCTCGCCGATGATGCGTGAGTAGCTCACCATAGACCTACGGGTCCATAGCTAGTAACTAGATGGCTTCTTCTCTCTCTTCGACCTTCAATACAAAGTTCTCCATGATCTTCATGGAGATCTATCCGATGTAATCTTCTCTTGCGGTGTGTTTGTCGAGATCCGATGAATTGTGGATTGATGATCAGATTATGTATGAATCTTATTTGAGTTTGTTCCGATCTCTCTTATGCCTGATTTCATATCCTTATAATTTTCTTCGAGTTGTGGGTTTTGTTTGGCCAACTAGATCTATGATTCTTGCAATGGGAGAAGTGCTTGGTGTTGGGTTCATACCCTGCGGTGACCTCACCCAGTGACGCAAGGGGTAGCGAGGCACGTATCATGTTCTTGCCATCAAGGGTAAAAAGATGGGGTTTTCATCATTGGTTTGAGATTATCCCTCTACATCATGTCATCTTGCTTAAGGCGTTACTCTGTTCATCATGAACTCAATACACTAGATGCATGCTGGATAGCGGTCGATGTGTGGAGTAATAGTAGTAGATGCAGAAAGTATCGGTCTACTTGTCTCGTACGCGATGCCTATATGTATGATCATTGCCTTAGATATCGTCATGACTTTGCGCGGTTCTATCAATTGCTCGAGAGAAATTTGTTCACCCACCGTAATACTTGCTATTTTGAGAGAAGACTCTAGTGAACACTATGGCCCCCAGGGTCTACTCCACACCATATTTTCAGCCTTACACTTTTTACTTCGTTGCACTTTCCGCCTTCAGATCTCACATTGCAATCAATCTTGAAGGGATTGACAACCCCTTTATAGCGTTGGGTGCAAGCTTTTTTGTGTTTGCGCAGGTACTCTGGACTTGACGAGATTATCCTACTGGATTGATACCTTGGTTCTCAAACTGAGGGAAATACTTACTGCTCCTGTGCTGCATCACCCTTTCCTCTTAAAGGGAAAAGCCAACACAAGCAAGTCTCCGTCAACGTGTCAATTTCTGGCGCTATTGTTTGAGAAGTAGCAGAAGGATTTCTCGCGCCGTTGCCGGGGAGGATCAAGTCAAGAACTCATCCAAGTAGGTGTCGCAAACTCATCTCTTGCATTTACTTTGTTTGCCAGTTACCTCTCGTTTTCCTCTCCCCCACTTCACAATTTGCCTTTTTCGTTTGCCTTTTCGTTTTCCTTTTTCGTTCGCCCTTTTTCTCGCCTGCTCTTTGTTTGCTTGTGTACTCGCTTGCTTGCTGAAGTTACCATGAATGAAAACACCAAACTTTGTGACTTCTCGAATACTAATAATAATGATTTTATTAGTACTCCGATTGCTCCCGCCACTAGTGCATAGTCATATGAAATCAATGCCACTTTGCTGAATCTTGTTATGAAAGAGCAATTCTCTGTCCTTCCTAGTGAAGATGCCGCATCCCATCTCAATACCTTCATTGAGCTTTGCGATATGCAAAAGAAGAGAGATGTGGATAATGACGTGATTAAATTGAAGCTTTTTTCCTTTCTTGTTGCGAGATCGCGCAAAAACTTGGTTTTCTTCTTTGCCCAAAAATAGTATCAATTCTTGGGATAAGTGCAAAGATGCTTATATATCTTCTTCATGAACATGTTGCACAATCTTGGGAGAGAATGAAATTAATGATTAGAAATTGTCCCGCTCATGGCTTGAGTCTTTGGATGATTATACAAATCTTTTACGCTGGCTTGAATTTCGCTTCTAGAAATATCTTGGACTCCGCCTCAGGTGGAATGTTCATGGAAATCACGTTAGGGGAGGCCACAAAGCTCCTAGACAATATCATGACGAACTACTCTCAGTGGCACACTGAAAGGTCACCTACTTGTAAGAAGGTACATGCTATAGAAGAAATTAACTCGTTGAGTGCTAAGATGGACGAGTTAATAAATTTGGTTGCTAGTAGAAGTGCTCCTTTGGATCCTAATGATATGCCCTTGTCTTCTTTGATTGAGAGTAGCAACTCTAGCTTGGACGCTAATTTTGTTGGTAGGAATAACTTTGTTAACAACAATGCTTTTAGAGGAAACTATGTTCCTAGGCCTTTTCCTAGTAACTCCTCTAATAACTTTGGCAACTCCTACAACAATACTCATGGAAATTATAATAGATTACCCTCTGATCTAGAGAGTAATATCAAAGAGTTCATCAACTCCCAAAAGATTTTCAATGCGTCCATAGAGGAAAAACTACTCAAAATTGACGATTTGGCTAAGAGCGTTGATAGAATGTCTAGTGATGTTGATGCTTTGAAAGTTAGATGTGCTCCTCCCAAAATCAACATGGATGAAACTTTGAAAGCTATGTGTATTTCCATGATTGAGAGCCAAGAAAGAACCGCCCAAATTCGTGCTAGACATGAATGGCTTAAAAAGGCGTGTTCTTGTGATGAGAATAACGAAGATCTTAAAGTGCTTGGTGTGACTCCCAATGAATCTTTGTTTTCTTGTGTCAAACCTAATGATTATGGGGCTGGATATGAATCCACTTTGGTTGAAAAGTGCCCCAATGATTCGAAGTCCATCTATCTTGATGCTAAAAGCATTGAAAGTGGAGTAGAAGATGTTAAAACTTTGAGTAGTAATGAAATAACTACCATGGATTTCAAGGAATTCAATTATGATAGTTGCTCCTTGATTTAATGCATTTCTTTGATGCAATACATGTTAAACTGTCCACATGCTTATAGCCAAAGCAAGGCCTTTACCGATCATATCGTCGAAGCTATGTTAAAATCCCTTGAAGAGAAACTTGAATTGGAAGTCTCTATCGCTAGAAAGCTTCATGATGAGTGGGATCCTACCATGAAAATCAAAATCAAAAACTATGAATGCAATGCTTTGTGTGCTTTGGGTGCTAGTGTTTCCGCGATTCCAAAATCTTTATGTGATGTTGTGGGTTTTAATGAGATTGAAGAGTGTTCTCTTAATTTGCATCTTGCTGATTCTACTGTCAAGAAACCCATGGGAAGGATCAATGATGTTCTTATTATTGCAAATAGGAACTATGTACCCGTGGATTTCATTGTGCTTGACATTGATTGCAATCCTGCATGCCCTATTATTCTTGGTAGACCTTTCCTAAGGACTATTGGTGCTATCATTGATATGAAGGAAGGGAATATTAGATTTCAATTTCCTTTAAGGAAGGGCATGGAACACTTTCCTAGAAAGAAAATAAGATTGCCTTATGAATCCATGATGAGGGCCACTTCTGGTTTGAGCACCAAAGACGAGGATACGTGATTCAATCGCTTTTATGCTTAGCTAAGGGCGTTAAACAATAGCGCTTGTTGGGAGGCAACCCAATGAATTTATATTTTTTATTTTTTTTTGCGTCCACACCATCACAATTATGTTGTGATTGTGTTTTTTGTGTTTCTTTTTGTGTCTGAGGCAAGCAAAACCTTTATGACTAGTCTTGGTAATGGTTGTTTGATCCTGCTGGAATAAGACATAAACTTTTCGCTCACGAGATGATTTTTCATTTTTATTAAGAAAGAGCTTTTGAGTTGATTCTTTTTGCTGCTAGTGGATATGACTTTTTCCCAGGCTGTCGTAATGTTTAATATTTTTTGAGGTACCATAAGTATACGAAGTATACAGATTGCTACAGACTGGTCTGTTTTTGACAGATTCTGTTTTTGTTGAGTTGGTTGCTTGTTTTGATGAAACTATGGTTAGTATCGGGGGTACTAGCCATTTAAAAGTGAGAATATAGTAGCCCAACACAAATATAGATAGAATTCAAGTTTTCTACAGTACCAAAAGAAGTGGTATTTTGTTTTCTTGTGCTAATGTTATCACAAGTTTCTGTTTAAGTTTTGTGTTGTGAAGTTTTCAAGTTTTGGGTGATGTTCTCATGGACAAAGAGATAAGGAGTAGAAAGAGGTCAAGCTGGGGATGCCCAAGGCATTCCAAGCCAAACTAAAGGACACCAAAAAGCCTAAGCTTGGGGATGCCCCGGGAAGGCATCCCCTCTTCCGTCTTTAATCCATCGGTAACATTACTTGGAGCTATATTTTTATTCACCACATGATATGTGTTTTTCTTGGAGCGTCTCGTACCTTAGGAGTCTTTTCTTTTTGTTGTGTCACAATCATCCTTGCTGCACACCTTTTTGAGAGAGAGAGACATGCACTCATCGTGATTTTTGCTAGAATTCTCATAGTGCTTCACTTATATCTTTTGAGCTAGAAACTTTTGCTCTATGTGCTGCACTTATATCTTTTAGAGCACGACGATGCATGACTTGGTAGTTGGCTTATGCTATGAAAGTAGTCCCAAATGTGATAGGTACCCAAAGAGGATACAAAAACCTCCATCTTCATGTGCATTAATAAGAAAGAGAAGTCTTGATTCCTCTCAGTTAGTTTTGAGATGTGGATTCGGTAATATTAAGAGTTATGTTAGTAGGGTGTTGTGAATCTAGAAATACTTGTGTTGAAGTTAGTGATTCCCGTAGCATGCACGTATGGTGAACCGCTATGTTAGGAAGTCGGAGCATAATTAATCTATTGATTGTCATCCTTTGTGTTAAGGTCGGGATCGCGCGATGGTTAACACCTACCAACCCTTCCCCTAGGAGTATGCGTTTAGCACTCTGTTTCGATTACTAATAAAAACTTTCGCAAAAAGTATGTGAGTTCTTCATGACTAATGTGAGTCCATGGTATAGATGCACTTTCACCTTCCACCATTGCTAGCTTCTCTAGTGCCGCGCAATTCTCGCCGGTGCACAAACCCACCATATGCCTTCCTCAAAACAGCCACCATACCTACCTACTATGGCATTTTCATAGCCATTCCGAGATATATTGCCATGCAACTCCCACCGTTCCGTCTCATGACTTGTGCCGTCACTCTCATATTGCCATTGCATGATCGTAAGATAGCTAGCGAGATGTTTCAACATAATACGCCATGCTAGATCATTGCACATCCTGGTACATTGCCGGAGGCATTTCTTATAGAGTCATCATCATTTTGAGCTTTGAGCTGTGAGTAAATAAAAGTGTGATGATCATCATTATTAGAGCATTGTCCCATGTGAGGAAAAAAATAGAGGCCGAAGTGCCCAAATAAAAAAAAGAGAAAAGAAAAGAAAAAAAGGCCTAAGAGCCCAAATGAAAAAAAAGAAGAGAGAAAAAGAGAGAAGGGACAATGCTACTATCTTTTTCCACACTTGTGCTCCCTAATAGCACCATGTTCTTCATGATTGAGAGCTTCTTGCTTTGTCACTACCATATGCTAGTGGGAATCTTCATTATATAACTTGGCTTGTATATTCCAATGATGGGCTTCCTCAAAATTGCCCTAGGTCTTCGTGAGCAAGCAAGTTGGATGCACACCCACTAGTTTTCCTTTTGAGCTTTCACATACTTATAGCTCTAGTGCATCCATTGTATGGCAATCCCTACTCATTCACATTGATATCTATTAATGGGCATCTCCATAGCCTTTTGATACGCCGAGTCAATGTGACCATCTCCTCCTTTTTGTCTCACAACCACCACCACACTCTATTCCACCTATAGTGCTATATCCATGGCCCACGCTCAGGTATTGCATGATAGTTATAAAAAGTTTGAGAAAGTAAGAGTGCGAAAACAATTACTTGGCGAATACCAGGGTTGTGCATGATTTACATTAGTTGTGAGGATGATGGAGCATAGCCAGACTATATGATTTTGTAGGGATGTACCTCCGGCCACTCCTATCCCAGTACTCCAAGTAGTAGGGCAGTCATTGGGCATTGCCCCGGAGAAGCTTACGGTGGATCGTCTTATGGAAGATCCTGATGACTCTGCACCCAAATCTTCTGATGTTTAATCCGCTCATATTAAGCTGCTACTGTACTGTTTTTATGTATTGTCGAACTTCTGCTGTAGTTTGGTGCTTCAAACTTCGGTTGCAGTGGCTATTACATAGCCTTGCTTTTGCTATATCTCTAATCTGCAATGGATAGTCGTTCCACAAGGAGTTGGCGTGTATTTTGCTGGAATGTGCGTGGCCTCAATTCAGATCATAGACAACGGGCGGTCCGTAACAAAATCGATGAGAGCCTTGCTACGGTGGTGTGCCAGCAGGAAACAAAGATGCAGTCTATTGAGTTTCGAGCAGTTAAAGGTTTCTGCCCCAAACGCTTTGATCAATTTGCTTATTCCCCCTCCAGGGGTGCATCAGGAGGGCTCATTACCCTTTGGAACTCCTCCATTCTCACTGGTCACTTAGTACAGTGCACCCCATATGGCTTAGTCATCTTCTTTACCTCTAAGCACACAAGTGAATCATGGACCTTGGTTAATGTCTACGGACCATGTCATGGGGAGGCCCGGGATCTTTTTGTGAGTTGGATTTACAATCTTCATATACCCACTGGGGCTAACTGGCTACTTCTTGGGGACTTTAATTTCATCAGATCCCCTGACAACAGAAACCTCCCTGGGGCTGATGTAAATGACATGTTCATCTTCAATGAAATTATTGGGCATTTGGGACTATTGGAGCTTCCCATCAAAGGTAGATCCTACACTTGGTCCAATATGCAAGACAATCCTCTTCTGGAGCAGTTGGATTGGTTCTTTACATCCACCAATTGGATCTCTTCTTATCCTCTCACCCAAGTGCTCCCTCTGGCAAAGACTGCATCTGATCATGTGCCCTGTGTGGTCTCTGTCAACACCTCCATCCCCAAATGCAACTTATTTCGTTTTGAGAACTACTGGGTTGAAATGGAGGGCTTCATGGAATGTGTGCAGCAATCGTGGCTTATTCCTTCACGAAAGACTCACATCTCTGCTATTATCATGGATAAGATGAAGCATCTTCGCCAGGCTCTGAAGAAATGGCAGACGTCCCTATCTCAGTTAAAGCACCTTATTTCCAGATGTAACCAAGTGGTGCTATGCTTGGATGAGCTGGAAGAGCTGAGGTACTTATTCAGGCCGGAAGCTAACTTCAGGAATCTAGTTAAATTGCATTTGGAACATCTACTACGCCTTCAATGTTTATACTGGAAGAAGAGGGCCACTATTTGATTCATCAAGGTTGGTGAGGAAAATACCAAATTCTTTCATGCTATGGCCGCTGAAAGGTACAGGAAGAATTCTATTGCCTCTCTCAAGTTAACTGATGGGACTATTATCTCTGATCATGATCAAATTGCTGCATGCTTCTAGGCATCTTTCAAGGATCGAATGGGAACTTCTCTTGGAATTAATATGGCTTTTGACCTTGACTCCCTACTGGAGGAAGTTCAGGGTCTTGACATTCTCACAGAGCCCTTTTCCAAATCTGAGATGGATAAAACTGTGCATCATATGCCTATTGACAAAGCCCCTGGACCTGATGGTTTCAATGGACTTTTTTTCAAAAAATGCTGGCACATTATTTCCCCTGAGTTTTATCAACTTGCTGCTGAATTTCATGCTGGCCAGGCTCAGCTAGTAAACATGAATTCTTCCTATATTACACTCATTCCCAAAACTAGGTCACCTGAACAGGTGGGAGATTATAGACCGATATGTCTTACGGGCATGGGTCTTAAATTTTTGTCCAAAATTCTTGCCAATCGGCTACAATTGCAGATTGTTAAATGTCTTCACAAGAATCAATATGGTTTTATCAAATCCAGAACTATTCAGGATTGTGTGGGTTGGACTCTCGAGTACCTGCATCAATGTCATCAATCCAAGAAACCTATAGTTATCCTTAAGTTGGATTTTGAAAAGGCATTTGATTCTGTGGAGCATGCATTCATCTTCCAGATTCTTCGTGCCAAGGGCTTTAATGATCGATGGATCCTTTGGGTCAAGCAGCTTCTAGACTCTGGATCTTCTTCAGTTCTAATCAATGGTGTGCCTGGGAAGAAGTTCATGTGCAAAAAAGGTGTCAGACAGGGAGATCCTTTGTCCCCTTTGCTGTTTGCTATTGCTGCTGATTTTCTACAAACTCTGGTCAATAAACTGCGGGTGGATGGACTGATTTAGCTGCCCATTCCTACCCATGATACAGATTACCCTATAGTGCAATATGCTGATGATACTCTCATCATCTTACCGGCTGACAAATCACAATTATTGCAGCTTAAGGAAATGCTTTTGCTTTTCTCTCAGTCCAGTGGGTTACAGGTCAATTATCACAAATCTGCACTCTTACCTATCAACATTCCTTCTCAGCATCTACAGGATCTGGCGGATTCCATTGGCTGTAAAGTGGGAACTCTACCCTTCACATATCTGGGACTGCCTGTTGGAATCACTAAACCCCGAATCATCGATCTCATGCCTCTGGTGGATAAAATGGAAAGAAGGCTCAGTGCTAGTTCCTCTTTTCTTGCTCAGGGGGGCAGATTGCAATATGTCAATTCAGCATTGTCTGCTGTTCCCCTCTTCTTCTTATGCAGTCTGGCTCTGCCACCAGGGATTCTGAAGCAATTGGAGCGGATTCAACGTCAATGCCTATGGCGAAGAAATGGGAATGATCATGCACCCTCTCTTTCTGCTTGGCCACTGGTGTGCAGGCCTAAGAATAAAGGGGGGTTAGGGATTGTGAATTTAGCCGTTCAGAATGAAGCTCTTCTGCTCAAACATGCTGATAAATTCCTTAATCATGCTGATATCCCTTGGGTTCACCTGATTTGGAACACTTACTACCACCACACTGTACCTCAGGGCACTGCACTTTGTGGCTCCTTTTGGTGGAAGGACATATGCAAGCGTCTTGACCAATTCAGAGCTGTTACTTATGTCTTGCCTAATGAGGGTGATTCCTTCTTGTTCTGGTCTGATTCCTGGCTACTTGGCAACTCCACTATGCCTTTGGCAGTTCGATTCCAGCGATTATTCTCCTTTGTAGCTGATCCTTTTTGCACAGCTCAAGAAGTTTTTGCTGCTTTTTCTGAGGATCGTCTGCTCTCTCTGTTTCACCTTCCACTACCTGCTCAAGCTTATCAGGAACTTTCTGCTGTCCAATCTTTAGTTCTGGATCTGGATCTGGATCACCATGCCTTTGACAGATGGGTATGGCGCAAGGATGCTAAGGGCTATACACCCAAGGCCTACTATGCTCATGTTCATAGCAGTATTGTGCCTAACCCTCTACTTAACTGGATTTGGAAAAGTTGCTGTACCATGAAAGTTAAGATGTTTGCCTGGATGCTCATTGTGGATAGGCTGAACACACAGGACATGCTGGAACGGCGTCACTGGAAGGTTTCTGATTCTAATCTCCATGTGTTATGCCATGCCAGAGTCAAGGAAGACAGAGATCATTTATTCTTCACATGCCTGTTCAGTAACAGGGTTTGGAACTACCTACAGATCACTTGACAGGGGTCTTCTATGTGGACTGCTACTGCTGCAGCTAGAAAGAACTTCCCCCAGCCGTTCTTTGTTGAGGTTGTTTTCACTGCCTGTTGGAATATCTGGACCACCAGAAATGCAAAAGTCTTCAACCAGGAACAGCCAAAGTTCAGGAAATGGAGAGCTGGATTTATTCATGATATTTCTTTATTAGCTCATAGAATTAAGGCTAGTTTCAGGGATGATCTCCTTAAGTGGATTTCCTTTTTGCCTCCTTGAGGTCTGTATCTCTCTGCTCCCCCCTCTCTGTACATTCTATACCACCTCTTGTACATACAGTTTTCATAGTTGCAATACAGAAAATGGCTGTGGGGGGTTTTCCCTACAGTAGCCGGTCAAAAAAAAACTTTCTTTGGCCTTGTTATTTTGAAAGTTCATGATTACTTTGCTAGTTTGCTTGAAGTATTATTGTTTTCATGTCAATAGCAAACTATTGTTTCGAATCTTACGGATCTGAACATTCATGTCACATGAAAGAAGTTGCAAAGGACAACTATGCTAAGTAGCATTCCACATCAAAAATTTATTCTTTATCACTTCCCTACTCGAGGACGAGCAGGAGTTAAGCTTGGGGATGCTTGATACGTCTCCAACGTATCTATATTTTTTGATGGTTTCATGCTATTATCTTGTCAAACTTTGGATGTTTTACATGCCTTTTATATATTTTTTTGGGACTAACTTATTAATTCAGTGCCAAGTGCCAGTTCCTGTTTTTTTCCATGTTTTGACCCCTTTCAGAGGAGAATTTGAAACGGAGTCCAAACGGAATAAAATCCCCAAAAAGATTTTTTCCGTAACGGAAGAAGATCATGAGAGTTGAGAGCCAAGGAAGGGGTGCCCCAGGGGCCCCGCAAGCCCTCACCCCGCGGCCAGGGGGGGAGGCCGCGGCCCACAAGCTTGTGGCCCCCCTGGACCTCCTTTGCCCTAGGGTTTGCGCTTATATATCCCCAAAAATTCCACAAAAAATCAGGAGATCATCGAAAGTACTTTTCCGCTGCCGCAAGCTTCTGTCTCCGCAGGATCCCATCTAGGGCACGTTCTGCTGCCCTACCGGAGGGGGGATTCAGACACGGAGGGCTTCTTCATCAACACCATGAGCTCTCCGATGATGCGTGAGTAGTTCACCATAGACCTACGGGTCCATAGCTAGTAACTAGATGGCTTCTTCTCTCTCTTGGATCTTCAATACAAAGTTCTCCATGATCTTCATGGAGATCTATCCGAATGTAATCTTCTTTTGCGGTGTGTTTGTCGAGATCTGATGACTTGTGGATTTATTATCAGATTATCTATGAATCTTATTTGAGTTTCTTTTGATATCTCTTATGCATGATTTCATATCCTTGTAATTCTCTTCGAGTTGTGGGTTTTGTTTGGCCAACTAGATCTTCGATTCTTGCAATGGGAGAAGTGCTTGGTTTTGGGTTCATACCATGCGGTGAGATAACCCAATGACAGAAGGGTAGCGAGGCACGCATCGTGTTGTTGCCATCAAGGGTAAAAAGATGGGGGTTTTCATCATTGGTTTGAGATTATCCCTCTACATCATGTCATCTTGCTTAAGGCGTTACTCTATTCGTCATGAACTCAATACACTAGATGCATGCTGGATAGCGATAGATGTGTTGAGTAATGTAGTAGATGCAGAAAGTATCGGTCTACTTGTCTCGGACGTGATGCCTATATGGATGATCATTGCCTTAGATATTTTCATGACTTTGCGTGGTTCTATCAATTGCTCGACAGTAATTTGTTCACCCACCATAATACTTGCTATTTTGAGAGAAGCCTCTAGTGAACAGTATGGCCGCCAGGGTCTACTCCACACCATATTTTCAGCCTTACACTTTTTACTTCGTTGCACTTTCCGCCTTCAGATCTCACTTTGCAAACAATCTTGAAGGGATTGACAACCCCTTTATAGTGTTGGGTGCAAGCTCTTTTGTGTTTGCGCAGGTACTCTGGACTTGACGAGATTATCCTACTGGATTAATACCTTGGTTTTCAAACTGAGGGAAATACTTACTGCTCCTGTGCTGCATCACCCTTTCCTCTTCAAAGGAAAAGCCAACGCAAGCAAGTCTCCGTCAACGTGTCAATTTCTGGCGCTGTTGTTTGAGAAGTGGCACGCATCTCTTGGTAGCCGTCGACAAATTCACCAAGTGGATTGAGGCCAGGCCAATCAAGAAGCTTGACGGTCCCACAATTGTCAAGTTTATCAAGGACATCTCTGTCCGCTACGGCGTTCCCCACAACATCATCAACGACAACGGCACCAACTTTGCCAAGGGTGCAATGGCGCTCTTCAGTGCCAAAGAGGGCATCCGTCTCGATCTGGCGTTGGTGGCGCACCCGCAGTCAAACGGCCAGGCGAAAAGGGCAAACGGCCTAATCCTAGCCGGCATCAAGCCAAGACTCGTGGCTCCGCTCGTCAGGCCAGCTAGCTGTTGGATCAAAGAGCTCCCGGCTGTGCTGTGGAGCCTCCGAACCACGCCGGACCGGTCAACTGGCTTCACTCCTTTCTTCCTTCTATATGGGTCCTAGGCAATCATCCCAGCAGATGTCGAGTTCGACTCACCTCGGGTCACCCTATACATGGAGGCAGACGCAAAAGAGGCAAGAGAAGACGGCGTCGATCTACTCGAGGAGGCACGTGAGCTGGCCTTGAGCCGGACAACCAGATACCAGCAGAAGCTGAGGCACTACCACATCAAGAAGATCAGGCCTCTCTCCTTTCGTGAGGGGGACCTGGTATTTAGAAGAATCCATCGAACAGCCGGCCAACACAACCTCTCTTCCCCATGGGAGGGACCCTTCATCATCAGAAGGGCTTTGCACAACAATGCATACTAGCAAATAGATGCCCGGAAGCCGCAGAAGTGCAAGAGAGACGACTCCGATGAAGAAACGTAGCGTCCATGGAACGCGGCATTGCTTCGCTCATTCTACTGCTAGAATCAAGAGAGAAAAACGTGTACGTATGTATCCTTTACCCTTTTCGGGATTTGAATGAATGCAATGGGTGCTCCAAGCTAGTACTTGGGAAATACCTTTTTCAAGTTCATGAAGAGAATTGCCAATATAAGAGTTGGCTCTCCGGTCCGACTCCTCAGGCTCGGGGGCACGCTAGCCGGCCCGAGCTACCTCCTTGGTTGTAGCCGAATATATAATGCATGACGAGCCGAAACCCTTACTATCCCGCACAAGCTACAGACCGCTCCCTCCTGTCCGGCTAACGGGATCGTGGGAAGGAAGTCGGCTGCATTCACAATTCGACTATGAAGAGGTCGCCGACTTGGTTTGGTTCGATCACTTCTGATCTTCATTTCTAGCTGGCCTCTGTCGACACGCTCCAAGTCTAAGTGTCTTTGAGGCTTCCAAAAATCAAAGGCCGATGCCTTCGAAGGCAGAAGCTCTGTCCGAGTCACGGACCGGCTCCCGGCTGTCGGGCTGGCGGAGTGGATGCTGGAGGGGGCAAGCTATTGGACAGATGGAGGCCAAAGGGAAACAAAAGACAGAAAAGCGAGCCGACAAGCATACACGCACAATGCAAATGGATAAACTTATGTTACATTCAAAAGCATTCAAAGGCCTACGGCTGGAGTTCATTACATAAACACCCCGATTGGGCGGAACTGTTGACCTAACAAAAGAAGTGCGGAAAAACAAAAAAAACTTCATTTGGCAGCGGCTCCACTCGCGGCTCCGGCGTCATCGGCGACACCTGAGGCGGAGGCACCGGCATCACCCGCCTTGCCGGAGGTAGAGGCGTCATCACACGCACGAGCGTCTTCGACACCATCCTTTGCGACGGAGTCAGCATAAACCTCGTCGCTAGAGTCGGCGTCCTCAAAGGCCATCTCGTCGGAGCTGCCGTCGGCGACGTGGAGGGCCAGCTAGAATTGATGCTCAGGGATCACGCTTCCATAAGCATCACGCTCCAAGCTGAACTCG
This sequence comes from Hordeum vulgare subsp. vulgare, assembly GCF_904849725.1. Taxonomy (NCBI): domain Eukaryota; kingdom Viridiplantae; phylum Streptophyta; class Magnoliopsida; order Poales; family Poaceae; genus Hordeum; species Hordeum vulgare. Next base: position 421,565,550 of record NC_058522.1, on the reverse strand, counting down.
TTCCACGCGGCGAAGGATGCAATGTCGCTGGCCCGCATCTGCAGCTCGTCCTTGATGGATGCCAGCTCCGCTTCTGAGCCAACGTGTTGGGCTGCGACCCGACCCAAGTTCAGGTTTCTATACCATGACTTGGCCAAGCGGAGCGCCATGTACGCTCCGGCTCGCTCAACCGATGCGCGCCACGCATCCAGACTCGAGCTTCCGACTTCAAGCCAGTGGGACAGCCGACTCATTGACGCCGGCTCCATCGCATCAGGCCAAAGGGCCTTAACCATCGCCATCCTGGCATCCTTGAGCCGATTCATAGAGTGTGCCAACTCGCGCATGCGGGCCTTGGCGCCAGTGGCTATCTCCTTCACGGTCCAGCCAGCCGTGGCATCCAGCTCAGTGTCGGCAGCATGACGCTCGTTGCAACTGGCCTCCACGACTGCTTCCGCCACCTCCTGTGTGCTTGGGAAGAGTCCACGGGAGCACGAATAGGGGCGCGACATGAGAGGAAGATATAAGAATAGCTAGACAGCAAGAAAAAGACAAGGCAAGGCAAAGAAGGCTCACGGTTGAGATGAATATCGACCTCGCCCGCCTCCTCCAGAGCCTCACGGTTCCAAACTATGCGCTCGTGAGCCAGGCAGATGATCTCGCTCTCAAGGGCCTGGGCCGCCTCGGTCTCCTTCACCAACTCGTCATGCGTGTCCTTCAGGGCAGCGTCCTTCCGCGCCTTTTCCTGAAGGTGCAACTTCTCCAAGCGCTCCAGATCGGCAGTGTGGGAGGCCTCCTTCTGCTTCAGGGCGTCGACATGGGCAGCGCGCAGCTGATCCAGCTCCGCCTGATGGGCCGCCTCGCGGTCTTTCTTTTCCGTTTGAAGAAGATCCACCTCCTAATGGAGCCGACCGTCCTCACCCCGCAAGGCGTCGCGCTCCAAGACGGCTTGGTCCAGCTGGCCCTGAAGGCCACTGGTCCAGCTCTCGGCCTCTTGGATCCTGTTCAGAAGCGCATTGTGAGCATGCGCCTGGCCATTGTAAAGATCATACGACGAAAAGAAACAAATCAAAACAAGAGTAAGTCTCGGCCCGGCTAACTCTCAGCCGGCCCGACTCTCGGGGGCTGCACCCAGTGGGTGCGCTCGCGCGCCCCCACTGAAAACAAAAGAAGAAGGCAAGCTGCTGCAAGTAAGACTCGGTCCGGCTAGCTCTCAGCCGGCCCGACTCTCGGGGGCTACACCTAGTGGGTGCGCTGGCGCGCCCCCACAAAAGAAAGAAAGAAGAAGAAGAAGAAAAATCTCAACCGAATCAACCAAAAGGTGCGGGAATTGAAGACTTACCGCGGTCCATTCTTTGAGGCGGTTCAGGTCTTCCTTGGCCAGGAGGGCCACCCGTGCCACCTTGTCGCTACTGCGGGAATATGCCGCCACAAGTGCGGGGACCCCGCTCAGTGTGACACCGGGAGGCAAGCCCAGACGGCTGGCCTTGGCCGCGTTCCAGGACTCTAGGGCCCGGCTCCTAGAGTATGGTCCGACTCCGGAGGCGGATGGGCCGCGTCCGGTCACGATCAAGGTGTCGTCTCATGGCGGCGCGCTTTGGGTTGGCTCCTTAGACATGTCGGCTCAGCGAGGCGCCTGTGGACCCTCGATCTGCACTGTCTTATCCTTCGCCACCAGGGTCCTCTCCGTGTCGGATGGTGGGATCTTCCCTCCTGGCGCGTCCATTTGCCCCTTGGGTGCGGTGTCTGCTCTGGAGATAGGAGCGTCGGGCTTCACATCCAGATCTACCGGCACAAAGGCGGACCCTGGCCCGGTGGCTTTGACGGCATCAGCCGTGCTGGCTGTGGTGCTAGCCTGCTCGCCGGTCTGGGTATCCGCATCTGCCCACGGAGCAGGATCATGCTTCACCTTGGACCGCCTCTCCTTGGTGGCCGACTTCTAGACAGGACGAGCTGCGCGCTTGCTGGGTTGGGCCTGGCTCGCAGCCGCCTTCCGGGAAGCCTCTTCCCAGGGACAGTTCTCCTGCTCGATCAACGCATTCCTGGCAGCGTCAACCTCGGCTCATGCGGCCCGCTCTACCGCAGTGGCGTCATCCTCCTCCGCCGTTTGGGCCTCCCTGCTTGCCATACGTTGGTAAGGGGGGATCTCCTACCCAGGAATCAATAAAGGGAGGAGGAGAGGAGGAATGCAGTTACTTACCCTGCAACGACGGGAATTGGCCGTTTGCCGATAGCGACTCGCTGCTTCTTCGAGCCGCCCCCTCGACCTCCAGCAGGAGGCGCCGTTGAAGTTTGTTTGGGAGCCGGCTTGGTGGTGGCGACTTGATTGCCTTTCCGTCGAGCTCCTTTGCCCTGCACGGCCGGTTCGCGGGAGGCTTGGCATTGCCACATCAAGGGAGGGCTGGAGACCTCTTCTAGCTCTTCCAAGTCTTCCCCGTCGGTTGCATCACAGAAGGGAGGCGACGCTTCGTCATCATCCGTCCAATCAAGCAACGCAGACGCAAAATACTCACCGGCCGGCTCGGTGCCCTCCGACTACGCCACTCCTTCGGCGTCTTCGGAGGTGGATGATTGAAGCTCCACCTTGTCCTTATCCTCAATCTTGACAGGGTCCGACACCTCCACGTCGGCAACCGTCTACTGGTAGACTTGAAAGTGCTCGAACAACTGAGGGTGTAGCCGGCGCCCGGCGTCAGAAGCCGGATGGTAATCAAAGAAAGTCAAAAAACATACTCAATAAAGGAACATACCGTCGGAGCCGGATGGCTTTGGTCGTAAGGAGCCATGCCCCACTCCCATTCACCACCTTCGTCCATGGAGGCGGTGGAGATCAAGTTCACCTGTTGGGCCTCCTTGCCGGCTCGAAAGTTCTACGTCGAGAGGCGGCATGGATCGTGCCGGCCGCTCATCTGATAGATCAGGTGCGACTGGTGCTGCAGAGGCAGGATCCGGCGGGGCACCATGGTGGCGAGCAAATCTCTGGGAAAAAGGCCTCGAGTCTTCAAAATCTCGAGGTGGGCGCATATCTGCTTCACCTCTAGGATGGGCTTCGCAAGCGAACTGCTGTAGTTCAGCTTCGCAGTCGGTGGGGTGATGGCGAAAGGAGGAAGGTTGATGAAGTCATGGAGGGGATCCACATTCTTCACATAGAAGAATCTCCTCTACCACTTCTTCACCGAATCCTAGAGAGGCAGCTTCGCGAAGTCGGAGGCAGACCGATGATGAACAAGGGCGGCACCGCAAGGCGTCATCTTCTTGACGTCGGGGTCGTCGGTCGATGCTGACTCCTGCTTGAAGAAGAATAGCTTACGCCACAAATCTAGGCTGGTTTCAATCCCTAGAAACCCTTCGCATAGGGTGACGAAGGCGGTCAGTTGGAAGAAGGCGTTGGGCGCAAGGTGATGCGGCTGCAGGCCGAAATGCACCAAAAATCGAAAGAATAAGTCGCCGGCAGGGAGCCCGCAGAAATGCTCCTTGAAGACCACCAACATGCCGCCGCGAGGGGTCAAAAATCCTTCGGCGTTAGGAAGGCGCACCGCCACGCGCTCCACAGGAGGCAGCATACGGCGGTGGCGGAGCACCTCTATGTGCCCGTCGGTGACATCGCTACCTTCACAGGCACATGGGAAGTTTGCCTTCTCGGCGGCGGATTGAGACATGATGCAGCGGCGATGAGGAGCTCTACGAGACGCGCGGAGCTCCGGCGACTATCGACGACGAAGGTGCGAAGTGGCGTCTCCTTCTCTATCTAGCTCTAGGAGGGAAGGGGCGCTCGAACAGGGCAAGACGGGGGTAGATGGCCTTTTCGGCGCCCCCGTCCTCCATTTAAACCACCAAGGAGATCATGGGGAGGGGATATGGTGCGCACGATGCCCCCCCCCTCCAGATCGTGCGAGAGCCTTAACTCGCTCCAAAATGCCAACCGTCGCGCGTGATCCACAGACGATCCCCTCGCGCGGGCCGAGCGCACGCCATGGCGGGCCCCATGATGCAGGCCCCGTCGTGTCATGCGCATGGCTTGTTAGTGTGTGGCGCCCAAAGCTCGACAAGTGACACATCGTTGTTGCATGCGACGAAGCCGAGGCATTCGCCAGAAGCCAGCCGGCTCCCAGCCCAGACGCCTCCCATACAACGTATCTCAAGACTCGCCAGCCGGATACTCAAGCCGGCGAGGCCCTTCGCCTCGAGACGGTGGACCTCCCCTGCTTCAGGACTACTGACGTGGGGATAACCCCAGTGTAGGCTCATCAAGACTACTCCTCTATACTTTGATATAGAAAGGAGCAATAGCATCCTCGACTGTCTGCTCCTCTTGGCCGGCTACGAAGTACTTGCCGGCTAGGATCGTAGGCGGCTACTCTCCGGCCGGCTGGCCATGCCGCCAGCCGGCCGAAGGGTGCCTGTCGCATCAATCCCTAGGATGTGACGGGGGCCTTCAATTAAAGGTGAAGATACGTCAGCACAGGTACGATGGAGAAGTGCACACATGGCTACAGTGTTAGCGGCCGTACCGCTGACTGACGTTGGCTCCGATCCGTCAACCATGTACAGTACCCGCACGCCAGCGCCAAATCCATTACGCGGTCCAGCGTGGCTACAGTGGAGATGGCCGTACCAGGGATCGGTGCCGAATCCCGCAAGACGACGCCGGATGTACAACATGCGTCCTGCATGGACAGCACGCACCAACCCCATAAGCTGGCCGGCGGGTCCCATGGCAAGATGGGACCTTGCAGTCAACGCTCCCCTCAAGTGACAAGAAGGGCCCTCTGGCCGGCCTAAGAGGCTGCCAGCCGGGTCCCCCATATTATACTTATATCTATTTTGTAGGCCGGTGAGTTCGTCTATAAAAACCCCGGCCCCCTCCATGCAGAAGGTTGGCCAATCTTGCACCCACACACACATGAGAGGGAGAAATCGAGCCGGCTGCTCCTTCTTCCTCCTCCGTCAAACAGCTCAAGGAGCATACTGTAAACACTCTGGTTCATCAACCATTCCGACAGGACTAGGGGTATTATCTCCCACGGAGAGCCCAGAACCTCGCTAAATCGTGTGTCTTGCTCGCCAATTACCAATCTTGCTCCCTGAGCCTGTCGGTGTCCTTTCGGCTCCGACCACTCTCGATAAGCGTACCTATGGCATATGTCATGAGGAAACGATGACAGCTCGACTACGACTCCGTCTACCACCCACAAGCAAATGGACATGTCAAACGGGCTAATGGTCTCATTATGAGCGACATTAAGAGTCGTCTAGTTTGGTCTCTTAAAGACTTTGATTGCCATTGGGTAGAGGAGCTCGAATTCGTATTATGGGGCGTGCCAACAACTTCGAACAGGTCCATGGGTTACACACAATTTTTTATGGTGTAATGGGCGGAGGCAGTCCTCCCCTGTGACATTATCCATGATGCACCTAGAGTGCGCATGTAGGAGGAAGAAGAAGATAAGTTAGATCGGCAGGATGACTTGGGCACATTAGAAGAGGAGCGCGACATAGCCGTGGCATGGTCCACCTTTTATCAACAGGAGGCTCGACGCTATCAGAGAAGGGAAGTTCGGGCAAAGACTTACAACGTTTGCGAGGTGCTTTGCCTCCCTGAGAAGAAAAAGAACAAACTTTCACTCAAATGCGAGGGCCCCTTCATCATCGATGACGTACTTACCGAAGGGGCATATCGTCTCTGCAAAACGTCGGACAGCCGTCTTGAACCAAACCCATGGAATGCGGCTCATCTTCCGCGTTTCTATAGCTAAGCCGACGCAGTTACACTTACCGATTTGCTTGTTATCTTTTTTGTCAAATTGTTTTATCCTTTTTCTATGTCAAAGGGGGTTAGTGTATCCTAGTTCAGGTTCAGATTAACCGAATTACGTTAGTGAAATATGTAATTTCTATAGACACCTAGGGGCTTTGTAAAGCCGATAATAATACATTTGTGCATTATTTTTATATAATGCTTCTTCTCTTCCTATAGTTAAAGCCTCAATATGCACTAAATTTGACTTAAGATTTTGCCAAGCTGGGTTACATGGCTCGTGTGTTTATCATGTATGTTCCCTATTGTTCGGCTAGAGGATAAAGGGATCACCTCTGCAATTGTTACGACCGGGTAATCCGGATACGTACCTTAGACAGGTGAAGCCGAAAGCTAGGGTTCTTAATGATGAATTTGTCTGGGTAAGGAAGGTAATAACAATAGTTCACTAGCTAACAACAAGGGATAAAATTTGCAAACATACACTAGCTCCGTAAAAAGCGGATGCTCACACAGCCCCGAGAAATGAACCTATAAAAGAACTATTTCCTTGGGAAGATCTTTATTGCTAAGTAAAAAAGTAATATAACATTACTCCATGATACTTATCTATCTGATAGCACCAATTGGCCGGATTGCCTGGTTCCCTGAACTGTTTACTGATTTCATAGGTTACATAGTATGGAACACTTCCTGATGGTTATCCACGAAGGTAGAAGCATTAGGCTACTGATCTAAGCTATATATTATTGCAACTAGGCGATAGCCTTGCTGCAACAAACGTGCGGCGGACATTACTTGGTCATAAACCCGGTGAAGCGGCACCTCTTGACCATCAGGCCCAGCGGGCCTGAATCATGCCAGTTCTCCGGGGTTGAGCTTCGTAAACCTTTTCCTCACCATCGCCCATGCCTCCCGAGCACCTTCTTGTCAGGACGATGTTTTCCACAACTCAAATCGGCTACGACCCCTTTAAAGTGCTCAGCCAATTCCAGCATCCTTTCTGGGGGCTTCTCGGTTGGCCGTAAGGCCTTTAGCATGCTTCTCATTGCTTTGCGGGCACACTCATAACTTAGGCACAAATATATTAAAAGATCACCACTAAACAAACTGTCTTCTTCCTTAGGACGCCCGATCAAGAGTGTTGTACCAAAGGAATGGAATCATTGATCAGATTTCAGAAGGCATTTTAATATATTCACATAGTTCAGCATGTTATTTACCAAACATTCCACCTTTTAGTCTCTTGTTATCTTCGGTGGCTTGTCTTAGTTGAGTCTTTAAACTCTCCATCTGGCATATATATTCCTGCTTTTCTGCATCTAGCTTCTTATTCTCGTCTACACTTCGGAATAAGGACTTGCAGTTGGCCTCGTTTTGAGACTCGGCATATCTTTGCAATTGTTTGGTTGTTTCGAGATCTTTTTGCAATTGGCCTATAGATTCAACTGCTACAAAATATGCTTTCATTTTAAAAGGGGTGGGGGACTATAGGACAACTATGCATATGAGGTCAAAACAAAAACTCTTACCATGTGCTTGTCTCGTGAAACTTTTCACTTGTTCTAACTCAACTTTAGCAGCTTCAAGTTGTGTTCGGTAAGTCCCAATCTCCTAGGATAGTTCTTTATTTTTGTCCCTTGCATCCAACAAACAATATCTGTAGTTAGGATTAGACCCTCGGATCAGCCATGCTTCCCAATCGAGTATGGGGGGCTAGTAGCTGGGAATTTATACGCAAAAACAAAAAAAATCCTGAATATATACCTTAAGGTTTGTTGACATACGGCTGGCTACTCCTTCGAGTTCTCCTCGGGCAGCTTCGAGGTGTGTGTTAACCGAACTCAAGGCGTTAAACTTTTGTTTGGCAAAATCAGGATGGCGCATGGATTCTTTACATCGATGACGGTTCATTACAGTCTCCACTTCAGAGTTGGTAACGAAAACATCGTCATACTCCTCGGTGGCCTGACCTCGAGGAGGGATTTCCATATTGTCCAATATCGTCTAAGGGGGTGGCTGTGTTTGGGTCCTATTGAATACAACGACATGTCTAATACCTATCATTTATTGGAAAACTAATGCTTATGCTAAAAATGATACATCTTGGAGGAGGGGGAAGTGGGAGCAGTTCCTGTAGAGGCTCCGTGTTTGTACGGCCGACCAATATTCGACGTAGAATCAGCATGCCCTATAATAATAGGTGTTCGGCGTGTGGAGCAACGACCCGTTGCAAAAAGACGGGCCATTGGGACAGCTGGACGACCTCTTAACGAAGGCGCTTTCTTCTTTTTCTCCTTGTTCGATGAAGGATGTATCTTCACATAGTCATCAATGAGGGTGCCTTGGTGTCGTTTATACATTTTTGCGAAAATTATCGACATTTCTGGATCATCATGGTATTCGGGGTCGTTGTCCTTGGCATAGTTCTTTGGCTGAGTAGGAGGGCAGCTGGTATTTTCTTGCACACGCCTCAAATCCTGTTTAAAGAACAACATTTTAGGAACTTAGTCAACCCACTGTTGGGGTACATAGTAGTAATTCAAAAACTTTTCTACGTCACACAAGGATCTATCTAGGAGAAACCAACAACGAGCAATGGGTCGAGCATCTTCATACCTTTGAAGATCGCTAAGCGGAAGCATTACTAGAATGCATTTGATGGAGACGTACTCGCAGTGATTCACATTGCGGAAGATTATGATCTACACGCCGAACAACGGCGCCTCTGTGTTCAACACACGTGCAGCCCGGTGACGTCTCCTACGCCTTGATCACGCAAGGAGAGAGGAGAGGCTGGCAAAGAGCTCCGGCAGCACGACGGCATGGTGACGTTGGAGCTCCGTGGTACTCCGGTAGGGCTTCGCTAAGTGCTTCGGAGGATCACGATGAGGAGAGGTATGGCTGCACCGAGGGAGGAAGAACTTGTGTGTTTGCAGCCCTAAAACCCTTGGGTTTATATAGGAGGAGAGGGAGGAGGGTGCGCCAGCCCTAGGGTTTCCCTAGGTGGTGCGACATCCCTAGATGGGAGGGGCGGTGACCCAAGTGGAAACGAGGCGGTGCCCTAGGGTGGCTTGCCACTCAAGGCAGCCCCCACGCCTAGGGTTAGCCCTCCCTCTCCCTCTTGTGCGCCTTGGGCCAAGGTGGGTGGTGTTGGGGGACGTCGCATGGGAAACAAAATTTTTCCTACGCGCACGAAGACCTATCATGGTGATGTCCATCTACGAGAGGGGATGAGTGATCTACGTACCCTTGTAGATCGTACAGAAGAAGCGTTTAGAGAACGCGGTTGATGTAGTGGAACGTCCTCACGTCCCTCGATCCGCCCCACGAACAATCCCGCGATCAGTCCCACGATCTAGTACCGAACGGACGGCACCTCCGCGTTCAGCACATGTACAGCTCGACGATGATCTCGGCCTTCTTGATCCAGCAAGAGAGACGGAGAGGTAGAAGAGTTCTCCGGCAGCGTGACGGCGCTCCGGAGGTTGGTGATGATCTCGTCTCAGCAGGGCTCCGCCCGAGCTCCGCAGAAACGGGATCTAGAGGAAAAACTATGGAGGTATGTGGTCGGGCAGCCGTGAGAAAGTCGTCTCAAATCTGCCCTAAAAGCCCCATATATATAGGAGGAGGGAGGGGGACCTTGCCTTGGGGTCCAAGGGACCCTCAAGGGGTCGGCCGAGCCAAGGGGGGAGGACTCCCCCCCCCAAACCGAGTTGGACTTGGTTTGGTGGGAGGAGTCCCCCTCCCTTCCCACTTCTTCCCTCTTTTTTTTTTCTTTTCCTTTGATTTCCTTCTCTTGGCGCATAGGCCCCTTTGGGGCTGTCCCACCAGCCCACTAAGGGCTGGTGTGTCTCCTCAAAGCCTATGGGCTTCCCCGGGGTGGGTTGCCCCCCCCGGTGAACTCCCGGAACCCATTCGTCATTCCTGGTACATTCCCGGTAACTCCGAAAACCTTCCGGTAATCAAATGAGGTCATCCTATATATCAATCTTCGTTTCCGGACCATTCCGGAAACCCTCGTGACGTCCATGATCTCATCCGGGACTCCGAACAACATTCGGTAACCAACCATATAACTCAAATACGCATAAAACAACGTCGAACCTTAAGTGTGCAGACCCTGCGGGTTCGAGAACTATGTAGACATGACCCGAGAGACTCCTCGGTCAATATCCAATAGCGGGACCTGGATGCCCATATTGGATCCTACATATTCTACGAAGATCTTATCGTTTGAACCTCAGTGCCAAGGATTCATATAATCCCGTATGTCATTCCCTTTGTCCTTCGGTATGTTACTTGCCCGAGATTCGATCGTCAGTATCCGCATACCTATTTCAATCTCGTTTACCGGCAATTCTCTTTACTCGTTCCGTAATACAAGATCCCGCAACTTACACTAAGTTACATTGCTTGCAAGGCTTGTGTGTGATGTTATATTACCGAGTGGGCCCCGAGATACCTCTCCGTCACACGGAGTGACAAATCCCAGTCTTGATCCATACTAAATCAACTAACACCTTCGGAGATACCTGTAGAGCATCTTTATAGTCACCCAGTTACGTTGCGACGTTTGATACACACAAAGCATTCCTCCGGTGTCAGTGAGTTATATGATCTCATGGTCATAGGAATAAATACTTGACACGCAGAAAACAGTAGCAACAAAATGACACGATCAACATGCTACGTCTATTAGTTTGGGTCTAGTCCATCACGTGATTCTCCCAATGACGTGATCCAGTTATCAAGCAACAACACCTTGTTCATAATCAGAAGACACTGACTATCATCGATCAACTGGCTAGCAACCTAGAGGCATGCTAGGGACGGTGTTTTGTCTATGTATCCACACATGTAAATGAGTCTTCATTCAATACAATTATAGCATGGATAATAAACTATTATCTTGATACAGGAATTATAATAATAACTTCATTTATTATTGCCTCTAGGGCATAATTCCAACAGTCTCCCACTTGCACTAGAGTCAATAATCCAGCCCTCACATCACCATGTGAATTACATTGTAATAAATCTAACACCCATACAGTTCTGGTGTCGATCATGTTTTGTCCGTGGAAGAGGTTTAGTCAGCGGGTCTGCTACATTCAGATCCGTGTGCACTTTGCATATATTTACGTCCTCCTCCTCAACGTAGTCACGGATGAGGTTGAAGCGTCGTTTGATGTGTCTGGTCTTCTTGTGAAACCTTGGTTCCTTTGCCAGAGCAATGGCACCAGTGTTGTCACAGAACAAGGTTATTGGACCAGTGCACTTGGCACCACTCCAAGATCCGTCATGAACTGCTTCATCCAGACACCCTCCTTAGCCGCCTCCGAGGCAGCCATGTACTCCGCTTCACATGTAGAATCTGCTACGACGCTTTGCTTGGAACTGCACCAGCTTACTGCACCCCCATTAAGAATAAATACGTATCCGGTTTGTGACTTAGAGTCGTCCGGATCTGTGTCAAAGCTTGCATCGACGTAACCTTTTACGGCGAGCTCTTCGTCACCTCCATACACGAGAAACATCTCCTTAGTCCTTTTCAGGTACTTCAGGATATTCTTGACCGCTGTCCAGTGATCCACTCCTGGATTACTCTGGAACCTACCTGCCATACTTATGGCCAGGCTAACATCCGGTCTAGTGCACAACATCCCATACATGATAGAACCTATGGCTGAAGCATAGGGGACGGAGCGCATATGCTCTATATCTTCATCAGTTGCTGGGCACTGAGTCTTACTCAATCTCGTACCTTGTAACACTGGCAAGAACCCTTTCTTGGACTGTTCCATTTTGAACCTCTTCAAAACTTTATCAAGGTATGTGGTTTGTGAAAGTCCTATCAGGCGTTTTGATCTATCCCTATAGATCTTAATGCCTAGAATGTAAGCAGCTTCTCCTAGGTCCTTCATAGAGAAACTTTTATTCAAGTAACCTTTTATGCTCTCCAAAAGCTCTAAGTTGTTTCCAATCAGTAATATGTCATCCACATATAATATTAGAAACGCCACAGAGCTCCCACTCACTTTCTTATAAATACAAGATTCTCCAACCACTTGTATAAACCCAAATGCTTTGATCACCTCATCAAAGCGTTTGTTCCAACTCCGAGATGCTTGCACCAGTCCATAAATGGATCGCTGGAGCTTGCACACCTTGTCAGCATTTTTAGGATCGACAAAACCTTCGGGTTGCATCATATACAACTCTTCCTTAAGGAAACCGTTAAGGAACGCCGTTTTGACATCCATCTGCCAGATTTCATAATCGAAAAATGCAGCTATTGCTAACATGATTCTGACGGACTTAAGCATCGCTACGGGTGAGAAGGTCTCATCGTAGTCAACTCCTGGAACTTGTGAAAAACCCTTTGCCACAAGTCGAGCTTTATAAACGGTCACATTACCGTCAGCGTCCGTCTTCTTCTTAAAGATCCATTTGTTCTGAATAGCCTTGCGGCCCTCAGGTAGTATCTCCAAAGTCCACACTTTGTTCTCATACATGGATCCTATCTCGGATTTCATGGCTTCTAGCCATTTGTTGGAATCTGGGCCCACCATTGCTTCTTCATAATTTGCACGTTCATTGTTGTCTAACAACATGATTGATAAGACGGGATTACCGTACCACTCTGGAGCAGCGCGTGATCTCGTCGACCTGCGTGGTTCAACAAAAACTTGAACTGGAATTTCATGATCATCATCATTAAATTCCTCCTCAACCGGCGTCACAACGACAGAGGTTTCCCCCTGCCCTGCGCCACCATCCAGAGGGATGAGAGGTTCGACAACCTCGTCAAGCTCTATCTTCCTCCCACTCAATTCTCTCGAGAGAAACTCCTTCTCGAGAAAAGTTCCGTTCTTAGCAACAAACACTTTGCCCTCGGTTTTGAGATAGAAGGTGTACCCAGCTGTCTCTTTTGGGTAACCTATGAAGACGCATTTTTCCGCTTTGGGTTCCAGCTTTTCAGGCTGAAGCTTTTTGACATAAGCATCACATCCCCAAACTTTAAGAAACGACAACTTTGGCCTTTTGCCATACCACAGTTCGTATGGTGTCGTCTCAACGGATTTTGATGGTGCCCTATTTAAAGTGAATGCAGCTGTTTCTAACGCATAACCCCAAAACGATAACGGCAAATCAGTAAGAGACATCATAGATCACACCAACTCTAACAAAGTACGATTACGACGTTCGGACACACCATTACGCTGTGGTGTTCCAGGCGGTGTTAACTGTGAAACAATTCCACATTGTCTTAAGTGAGCACCAAACTCGAAACTCAGATATTCACCCCCACGATCAGACCGTAGGAACTTGATCTTCTTGTTACGATGATTTTCCACTTCACTCTGAAATTGCTTGAACTTTTCAAATGTTTCAGACTTTTGCTTCATCAAGTAGACATAACCATATCTACTTAAATCGTCAGTGAAGGTGAGAAAATAACGATATCCGCCGCGTGCCTCCACGCTCATTGGACCACACACATCGGTATGTATGATTTCCAACAAGTCACTTGCACGCTCCATTGTTCCAGAGAACGGAGTCTTAGTCATCTTGCCCATGAGGCATGGTTCGCACGTGTCAAGTGAACCAAAGTCAAGTGACTCCAAAAGTCCATCAGCATGGAGTTTCTTCATGCGCTTTACACCAATATGACCTAAGCGGCAGTGCCACAAAAATATGGCGCTATCATTGTTTACTCTAACTCTTTTGGTCTCAATGTTATGTATATGCGTATCGCTATCAAGATTCAATATGAACAATCCTCTCACATTCGGTGCATGACCATAAAAGATGTTACTCATAGAAATTGAACAACCATTATTCTCAGACTTAAAAGAGTAACCGTCTCGCAATAAACAAGATCCAGATATAATGTTCATGATCAACGCAGGCACTAAATAACAATGATTTAAGTTCATCACTAATCCCGATGGTAGCTGAAGTGACACTGTGCCGACGACGATTGCATCAACCTTGGAACCGTTTCCTATGCGCATCGTCACTTCGTCTTTCGCCAGCCTTCGTCTATTCCGCAGTTCCTGCTTCAAGTTGCAAATGTGAGCAACAGAACCGGTATCAAATACCCAGGCACTACTACGAGAGCCGGTTAAGTACACATCAATAACATGTATATCAAATATACCTGATTTTTCTTTGCCCGCCTTCTTATCTGCCAGATACTTGGGGCAATTGCTCTTCCAGTGACCCATACCCTTGCAATAGAAGCACTCTGTTTCAGGCTTAGGTCCAGCTTTGGGTTTCTTCGGCGGATTGGCAACAGGCTTGCCGCTCTTCTTCGAATTGCCCTTCTTGCCTTTGCCGTTTCTCTTGAAACTAGTGGTCTTGCTCACCATCAACACTTGATGCTCTTTATGGAGTTCAAACTCTGCGACTTTCAGCATCGCAAACAACTCGCCGGGAGACTTGTTCATCCCTTGCATGTTGTAGTTCAACACAAAGCCTTTATAGCTTGGCGGCAGTGATTGAAGGATTCTGTCAGTGATAGCTTCTTGCGGGAGTTCAATCCCCAGTTCAGCTAGACGGTTCGAGTACCCAGACATTTTGAGCACATGTTCACTGACAGACGAGTTTTCCTCCATCTTGCAAGCATAGAATTTATCGGAGGTCTCATACCTCTCGATCTGGGCGTTCTTCTGAAAGATAAACTCCAACTCCTGGAACATCTCAAATGCTCCATGACGCTCAAAGCGACGTTGAAGTCCCGGTTCCAAGCCATACAAGACTGCACATTGAACTATTGAGTAGTCCTCCTTACGTGCTAACCAAGCGTTCTTAACATCCTGATCAGCCGTAGCGGGTGGTTCATCTCCTAGCGCAGCATTAAGGACATAATCCTTCTTCCCAGCTTGTAAGATTAGCTTAAGATTACGAGCCCAGTCTACAAAGTTGCTTCTATCATCTTTCAACTTAGCTTTCTCTAGGAACGTATTAAAATTCAGGATGACTGTCGCGTGAGCCATGATCTACAACACAAATATATTCAAAGTGGACTTAGACTATGTTCAAGATAATTAGAGTTCAACTTAATCAAATTATATGCTAAACTCCCACTCAAAAAGTACATCTCTCTAGTCATTTGAGTGGTTCATGATCCACTTACACTATCCCAAGTCCGATCATCACGTGAGTCGAGAGTAGTTTCAGTGGTAAGCATCCCTATGCTAATCATATCAACTATATGATTCATGATCGACCTTTCGGTCTCATGTGCTCCGAGGCCATGTCTGCACATGCTAGGCTCGTCAAGCTTAACCCGAGTGTTCCGCGTGTGCAACTGTTTTGCACCCGTTGTATGTGAACGTTGAGTCTATCACACCCGATCATCACGTGGTGTCTCGAAACGACGAACTGTAGCAACGGTGCACAGTCGGGGAGAACACAATTTCATCTTGAAATTTTAGTGAGAGATCACCTCATAATGCTACCGTCGTTCTAAGCAAAACAAGGTGCATAAAAGGATTAACATCACATGCAATTCATAAGTGACATGATATGGCCATCATCACGTGCTTCTTGATCTCCATCACCAAAGCACCGGCACGATCTACTTGTCACCGGCGCCACACCATGATGATCCATCAACGTGTTGCCATCGAGGTTGTCGTGCTACTTATGCTATTACTACTAAAGCTACATCCTAGAAAAATAGTAAACGCATCTGCAAGCACATATGTTAGTATAAAGACAACCCTATGGCTCCTGCCGGTTGCCGTACCATCGACGTGCAAGTCGATATTTCTATTACAACATGATCATCTCATACATCCAATATATCACATCACATCGTTGGCCATATCAAATCACAATCATACCCTGCAAAAACAAGTTAGACTTCTTCTAATTTTGTTGTTGCATGTTTTACGTGGTGACCAAGGGTATCTAGTAGGATCGCATCTTACTTACGCAAACACCACAACGGAGATATATGAGTTGCTATTTAACCTCATCCAAGGACCTCCTCGGTCAAATCCGATTCAACTAAAGTTGGAGAAACCGTAACTTGCCAGTCATATTTGAGCAAAGGGGGTTACTCGTAACGATGAAACCAGTCTCTCGTAAGCGTACGAGTAATGTCGGTCCAAGCCGCTTCAATCCAACAATACCGCGGAATCAAGAAAAGACTAAGGAGGGCAGCAAAACGCACATCACCGCCCACAAAACCTTTTGTGTTCTACTCGAGAAGACATCTACGCATGAACCTAGCTCTGATACCACTGTTGGGGAACGTCGCATGGGAAACAAAAAATTTCCTACGCGCACGAAGACCTATCATGGTGATGTCCATCTACGAGAGGGGATGAGTGATCTACGTACCCTTGTAGATCGTACAGCAGAAGCTTTTAGAGAACGCGGTTGATGTAGTGGAACGTCCTCACGTCCCTCGATCCGCCCCGCGAACAATCCCGCGATCAGTCCCACGATCTAGTACCGAACGGACGGCACCTCCACGTTCAGCACACGTACAGCTCGACGATGATCTCGGCCTTCTTGATCCAGCAAGAGAGACGGAGAGGTAGAAGAGTTCTCCGGCAGCGTGACGGCGCTCCGGAGGTTGGTGATGATCTCGTCTCAGCAGGGCTCCGCCCGAGCTCCGCAGAAACGCGATCTAGAGGAAAAACAATGGAGGTATGTGGTCGGGCAGCCGTGAGAAAGTCGTCTCAAATCTGCCCTAAAAGCCCCATATATAAAGGAGGAGGGAGGGGGACCTTGCCTTGGGGTCCAAGGGACCCTCAAGGGGTCGGCCGAGCCAAGGGGGGAGGACTACCCCCCCAAACCGAGTTGGACTTGGTTTGGTGGGAGGAGTCCCCCTCCCTTCCCACTTCTTCCCTCTTTTTTTTCTTTTCCTTTGATTTCCTTCTCTTGGCGCATAGGCCCCTTTGGGGCTGTCCCACCAGCCCACTAAGGGCTGGTGTGTCTCCCCAAAGCCTATGGGCTTCCCCGGGGTGGGTTGCCCCCCCGGTGAACTCCCGGAACCCATTCGTCATTCCCGGTACATTCCCGGTAACTCCGAAAACCTTCCGGTAATCAAATGAGGTCATCCTATATATCAATCTTCGTTTCCGGACCATTCTGGAAACCCTCGTGATGTCCGTGATCTCATCCAGGACTCCGAACAACATTCGGTAACCAACCATATAACTCAAATACGCATAAAACAACGTCGAACCTTAAGTGTGCAGACCCTGCGGGTTCGAGAACTATGTAGACATGACCCGAGAGACTCCTCGGTCAATATCCAATAGCGGGACCTGGATGCCCATATTGGATCCTACATATTCTACGAAGATCTTATCGTTTGAACCTCAGTGCCAAGGATTCGTATAATCCCGTATGTCATTCCCTTTGTCCTTCGGTATGTTACTTGCCCGAGATTCGATCGTCAGTATCCGCATACCTATTTCAATCTCGTTTACCGGCAAGTCTCTTTACTCGTTCCGTAATACCAGATCCCGCAACTTACACTAAGTTACATTGCTTGCAAGGCTTGTGTGTGATGTTGTATTACCGAGTGGGCCCCGAGATACCTCTCCGTCACACGGAGTGACAAATCCCAGTCTTGATCCATACTAAATCAACTAACACCTTCGGAGATACCTGTAGAGCATCTTTATAGTCACCCAGTTACGTTGCGACGTTTGATACACACAAAGCATTCCTCCGGTGTCAGTGAGTTATATGATCTCATGGTCATAGGAATAAATACTTGACACGCAGAAAACAGTAGCAACAAAATGACACGATCAACATGCTACGTCTATTAGTTTGGGTCTAGTCCATCACGTGATTCTCCCAATGACGTGATCCAGTTATCAAGCAACAACACCTTGTTCATAATCAGAAGACACTGACTATCATCGATCAACTGGCTAGCCAACTAGAGGCATGCTAGGGACGGTGTTTTTTCTATGTATCCACACATGTAAATGAGTCTTCATTCAATACAATTATAGCATGGATAATAAACTATTATCTTGATACAGGAATTATAATAATAACTTCATTTATTATTGCCTCTAGGGCATAATTCCAATAGGTGGTGCACCGGCGCACCTAGGGGCTGGTTCCCATCCACTTTTGGCCCATGTAGCCCTTCCCGATGGACCCCCGAAACCCTTCCGGTGGTCCCGGTAGAATACCGACGATTCCCAAAACGTTTCCGGCGATCAAATCTCCACTTCCTATATAGGAATATTTACCTCCGGACCATTCCGGAACTCCTCGTGATGTCTGGGTTCTCATCCGGGACTCCTAACAACCTTAGGTAGCCACATACTATTCCCATTACAACCCTAGTGTCATCGAACCTTAAGTGTGTAAACCCTACGTGTTCGGGAACCATGCAGACATGACCGAGACACCTCTCCGGTTAATAACCAATAGTGGGGTCTGGATATCCATGTTGGTCCCCGCATGTTCCACAATGATCTCATCGGATGAACCACGATGTCGGGGATTCAATCAATCATGTATGCAATTCCCTTTGTCTACCAGTATGATACTTGCCCCAGATTAGATCGTGGGTATCCCTATACCTTGTTCAATCTCGTTACCGGCAAGTCCCTTTACTCGTTCCATAACACATCATCCCGTGACTAACTCCTTAGTCACATTGAGCTCAGTATGATGATGCATTACCGAGTGGGCCCAGAGATACCCCTCCGTCACACGGAGTGACAAATCCCAGTCTCGATTCGTACCAACGAACAAACACTTTTGGAGATACCTGTAGTGCACCTTTATAATCACCCAGTTACGTTGTGACATTTGATACACCCAAAGCATTCCTACGGTATCCGGGAGTTGCACAATCTCATGGTCTAAGGAAATGACACTTGACATTAGAAAAGCTTTAGCAAACGAACAATACAATCTAGTGCTATGCTTAGGATTGGGTCTTGTCCATGACATCATTCTCCTAATGATGTAATCCCGTTATCAATGACATCTAATGTCCATGATCAGGAAACCATGACCATCTATTGATCAACGAGCTAGCCAACTAGTGGCTCACTGGGGACACACTGTTGTCTATGTATTCACACATGTATTACGGTTTTCGGTTAATACAATTATAGCATGAATAATAGACAATTATCATGAAATAGGAAATATAATAATAACCACTTTATTATTGCCTCTAGGGCATATTTCCAACAGTCTCCCACTTGCACTAGAGTCAATAATCTAGTTACATTGTGATGAATCGAACACTCATAGAGTTTTGGTGCTGATCATGTTTCGCTCGTGGAAGAGGTTTAGTCAACAGATCTGTGACATTCAGATCCATATCTACTTTAGAAATATCTATATCTCCATCCTGGATGTATCCACGAGTGGAGTTGAAGTGGCGCTTGATGTGCTTGGTCTTCTTGTGAAACCCGGGCTCCTTGGCAATGTCAATAGCAGCAGTAATGTTACAAAAGAGAGTCACCGGGCCCGATGCACTGGGAATCACTCCTAGGTCGGTGATGAACTCCTTCATCCAGACTCCTTCTTGTGCTGCTTCCGAAGCAGCTATGTACTCCACTTCACATGTAGATGCCGCCACGACGCTTTGCTTGCAACTGCACCAGCTGAGTGCCCACCATTCAAGATATACACGTATCCGGTTTGTGACTTGGAGTCATCCAGATCTGTGTCGAAGCTTGCATCGACATAACCCTTTACGACGAGCTCTTCGACACCTCCATAAACGAGAAACATATCTTTAGTCCTTTTCAAGTACTTTAGGATATTCCTGACAGCTGTCCAGTGGTCCACTCCTCGGTCACTTTGGTACGTGTCGTGGTTTTTTCACGGCATATGTCCTCGTGAAAGGACTTAGTACTGGAGCCATTGCACCTTGGTGGCGACTCAAAGGGGTTAAACGGGAGAGACACGGCGATTTACCCAGGTTCGGCCCCTCGTGAGGAGGAAAAAGCCTACGTCCTGCTTTGGTGTGTATTGATGTAGTTTCGATTACAAGGAGGGTGTAACTCGCCGAACCTATCACTCGATGATACCTCACCTACCCTCTTCTCCCCTGGGACTCGCCTTTATATACAGGTCGAACCCCTAGGGTTTACAAGGATACTTTCCTTCCTACAAATCGTGACCCCTGTGGTCTCTAAGTCGCCGTCTTCCAAAGCTTGGAAACCTTCCAGAAATAATAAACTGTCATACGACCTTGATCCGGCCAGGACAAGGCCCAAATAATTGTTTGGGTGAATCGCGTGATTGGTAACCCGGCCCAACTAGGGCGGGTCATTCACACGTAATATCCCCAACATTAGGCCCCAGATTGACTTGAACTTTCTTTTTCACGCCAATACTTCTGCTTAGTTGAAGGCGATTCACTCCTCATTTTTCTTCATACATCAGAAATTGTAACCCGCCATCTGGCACCGAAAACTCTTTAAGTCGCCGAACCATTTCTTGTTGGCCTCTTCTTATCCCTTGATTTTCGGGAACACTGACATAATTCCAACGGATCTTAGTGCATCGTTATCCCAAAATCTTCGGAATGCCTTTATAGTGAATCTTTTTATTCCCCGGCGGTTCCCGCTCACGGTGCCTCAATTCCAGCTCCCGCCCTGATAAATAGACGGGGGGGGGGGGGGACAGGACTGGCGCTTCCCACCTACCAGTCTTGTCAATCTCCTCCCCATTATCACAGCGAGGAAATCTCGTCACCTCCCGAGGGCTCCGCCGCCGACCGCACTCTCCGTCTTCGCCCGAGAAGTTTTGGCGCCGCTCATAGGCCTCCGTCGTCGTCAAGCTTCGCACTGCGGCCAATCTGTCCGCCGCCATTGACCGTCGCACCGTCGTCGACCATTTCGCCGTTCGCCACGAACTCCACCGCCGACGAAGATCTCTTCGCTTGACGGGACCTCCGTGCTTCTCCAACAACCTTCGTCACCGTCGGCCTCTTTCGACCGAGAGCATCAGGTTAGGCCTCCGCCTATTTAGGAACAGATCCAAACTCCACTCGAAGCTCCAGTCACTGTCATGTTCTTGATGTTCTTCGCGAGTAGGTGTCGCTTACCCTAAACTGATTAGCATAAACGTCGACGAGATAGCCAAAGTTTTGAATACCTTTATTCCTCCGCTCTTACTTGTGAACTGAGAATAATGTTTTATCAAACAAAGGGCGTCACCTTGCCTCGGTAATAAATTGCTGTATCCAGCCATTTTTCTCACGTTTTTTCACCTGCGTGATAAATCCATCATTTACCTACTGTTTGCAGAAAGTTGTTTGTATTCTTCACACTTTGATATTTTGAACGAACGTTTCCATCATCCTTAGAACGTAGCCCTCGTGAATAGCCAAACTCCGTAAGTCGCCATAGTAACCCAACTCGGCTTTTTGATATGGCGGGTCAAGTTTCCTTCTCAGTCCATGAACAAACTACTTGGCGCATTAGATGAACTTATTTCACCCCTTACAGTAGATGTTCAAGGCGTATAAATTCATACTTTATTTCTTTGTAGCATGGGCGCCGTCTTCAAAAGTGACTGGCTCCCTACCAAGGTCGATGACACCATACTAGCAGACTATGTGAAAACGGGCAACTTGGACCCTCAGAATGTTATCGGCTGGCGTACCGGGTTCGGAGAAGATCTCCCCAACCCCAAAGAAGGGGAAATAGTCGTTTTCGTTGAACACCTGGAGCGAGGTTTTAAGCCGCCCGGATCGAAGTTTCTTAGAAACGCCATGGCTTTCATGAACGTCCGCCTCCAGGATTTGGGACCTAATTCCATAAGTAACTTATGCCAATTCCATGTGTTCTGTGAGGCTTATCTGCGGATTGAGCCCTCTGTCCCCTTATTCTGGCATTTTTTCCATCTGAATCACCAAACGGAATTTCACAATGGCCCCAGCCTGGAACTCGGCGGTGTCAATGTCCAGCGCCGCAGGGATAGCCCATTTCCCTCACTCGGCATGCCGAGCCATCCCAAAGGTTGGGGCGAGTCTTGGTTCTACTGTCAAGAGACTTCTCCTACAGGCGAAAACAAGCTTTTGGGCTACAGGAAAAATCGCCTTCCAACGAACTTCAAGCTTCCAGACAAGCTTACCGAGGAAGAGGAATCAAAATTCATCCCAGTACTGTCCGAGTTAAGATCCTTGACAAGCAACGGTCTTACTGGGATTGACCTAATCCGCTGCTGGGTCGAATGGCGTATTCTCCCTCTGAGTCGCCGGGACGGTCTGATGTGCGAATTTGATGGCACCCTAGATCATCCTCAATGTTATTTCCATACGGCTTTAACAGAAAAGGACATCGTCACCATTATCAAGAAGCTGACTGGCGAGCCTGCGGGAAAATGCGGCCAAATCGGCCTCAAGCCTTTCTGCAAACTTAACCCGACGCCCAAGGTGAACAAATCTAACCCGCCTTTGGTCTTTACTTCTTATGCTTCATTTGTATTGTGGTTTTTGTAACATATGCTATTTCAGAAAGGCGATAAGTTTTGGTCCAGGAAGCCCAAGAGGCCAGCCATGAAAAATGTTAAGCCGCCTTCAAAGAAAACCAAGGGTAAGGGCAAAGCTGCTGCGGCTGAGCCATCCGAAGTCGATGAATCTGAAGTCGGCGATGCACTTTCGGAGGTAAAAGTTCATCCTCTTTTCACTTGCTATCCACTACTGTTAATCTTTGTATTTATATCTCTGTCTCTCTTGAAATAGAATGAAGACAACGAAAGCCACGAGGACTCTGTTGAGGTAATTTCTGTTTCCTCCGATTCATCTCCTTCTCCACCTAAGCCGGCCAGGCGAGTTTGTGGGAAAGTTCCCTTCTCACACCCAAATGCTTGTTTGGACCCAAATTTCCTACTGAAGAAAGCACAACATACTTCAAATCGGAAGACCCGAAGTCATTCCGGTGATCTGGTGTCCGGCTTACCAGCAACGAACAAAAGGAAACCAAATGAGGTACTTATGAATAACAATTCATAATGTTTCTTTGGATCACATCTGTAACCCGCCTATATCTTTGACGTATAATTCTTGCAGAACTCTCCTCCTACATCTGGCGACTCAGTGATGTCGACACATCCGCCAATTATTCGAGTTCCTGGGTAAGTCTTTTGATAATCTTACTTTGAATTCTGAGGGTAATAGACTTCCAGTTCCTTAATGTGCTTCTCCTTCTTTTAGGGCACAGACCAAGAAAAGGAAAACCAGCGGATCAACTCCTGTCACAACTTCAGAGCCCATCAAAGAATCAATGCCGATTCAGGACAACCCGGACCAAGGCGAGCCTGAAAATCAAATGGATCTTCCAGACTCGCCCAAGGAAGCAATGGATGCCCCTAAGTCGCCAAGCCCATTGATGACAACATAAGACCCGGATGCTGTAGTTATTACTGGTACCGGCTTCTCTAAGCCGGCGGCAACGGTTTTGTCAAGGCATGTGGCATCCTCCTCTCAAGCCATTCCCGAATCTGGACTCTCCAAAGCGAAGCTTTCTGAATATGAAAATCTGGAGTTCAAGGAACTCTGCTCTGGTTTTGCGAGTCGCATGGAGGCGAGCTATGAGATGGAGAAAACCCTGCTGCGGATATTAAAAAACAAACATGAGGTAAATTTGTTATATTGTATTACTCCCATTAACCCCCAAGGGCCGGGTCATCAGTAAAAAGATGAGATGGGTCTTGAAAAAAGTTAGAAAAAACTTTGCGACCAGTAACCCCCAAGGGCCGGCTCATCAGTAAAAAGATGAGCCGGGTCTTGATAAATTTAGAAAAAACTTTGCGACCAGTAATCTCCAAGGGCCGGGTCATCAGTAGAAAGATGAGCCGGGTCTTGAAAAATTTAGAAAAAACTTTGCGACCAGTAACCCCCAAGGGCCGGGTCATCCGTAAAAAGATGAGCCGGGTCTTGAAAAATTTAGAAAAAACTTTGCGACCTGTAACCCCCAAGGGCCGGGTCATCAATAAAAAGATGAACCGGGTCTTGATATTATATAATTTCATCTTGAAAAGAAAAAATTATACATTAGCCCCCAAGTGTCAGGGATATTGCTTGCAATAGTTGTGAGACTTGCCCTTGTTTTGTACTTTCAACAGGAAACTCTTGCTCAGACTGAATCGATGCTTGGCGAGTTAAAGAAAAACTTATCTGATCAGCAAGATGCTCGAGCTAAGTCGGAGGAGAAATATCAATTGGCCTTGGCTGAGCTGGAGAAACTCAAAGTCGGTTTGAAAAGAGCTCAAGCTGACCAAGATGCTGCCATAAAAAGGGCAGAGAAAGCTGAAGCCAGGCTGGCCACTATGCAACAAGAATTGTCCGGCTTAAAACGTCATATCTCAAACATGACGGAAGCCGTCTTTGGTAAACTTAGTCAAACTTTTGGTCTTTTCTTCCCCCTTTTTCCTTTTTAAATAACTCTTATTATAACTCGCTGATTATCATGACCCCTTACTCAGGTCCAAGAGCAGCCAACCTTCAGGAAGATTGCGTGCTGATGCTGAAGGCGATTTACACGCTGACAGAGCAACTGTACACCGGCAGTGTCTTAACTGTCAAGGCTGTGATGGGCGCCAAAGAGCCTATAACTTCGATAAAGAAAGTGCTTGGCTGCCTATCAACAATTCCTCCTCAGATTGGCGAGCTAACTAGGTCAGCCGCCCGAAAGGGTGTTCTGACTGCCTTGAGTCGCTGCTTGGCGTATGCCCCAGAGATCAACCCGGAAGAGGTAGCGGCAGGCTTCCCTCAACTCAAAGACGATGGGTCAGAATTTGTTGAAGAGGACTATCAACGTGTTGTCAAGGATTCCCGACTGGCAGCAACCCAACTCGCAACAAGTCTTGATTTATCAAAGTATCAGGCGGCTTATGACAGCAAAAACAAAAAGGTCAACCCGCCAACCTTTGTGACGACCAGTTTAACTCCTTGGCGACCCAAGAACCCTTTCAACTTGGAAGCTGACTTGGCATCAATCCTGACTGATGAAGATGACTTTGCAGCTCTGGCTAAGTGCAACTGGGTATTGGGCGACTTGCAAATTGAGGTCGGCCAAAGCTCGCAGCAAAGTGATCCTAAGGCGCCAACAGAATAAACCTCATCAATTTGGCCTGAGAGCCATGTAATAGGTCTTTTTCATAAGTCGATACTGCTTCTATGATACTCTTTGAAAGAATCTTTATATCGCCCATAAGGCGATTTGAAATATTTGAGACTTCTTTATGATGCTTAACCCGCCAAGGATGAAGTAATTCTGATCATCAACCTGACTTAGGCTTTGAAAACAACATATGTAAAACAAAATAAGTGATAACAAATATTTCCCAGAGGGATCAGAAAGAAAGGTAAAAAACCCTTAAGGCTATGCCATGAATGAAAGCAGCAATTTCGTCGGCTCATAAGGTCGCGACAGGATGAGGCGAGTCAGAAAACTCGAGCACACACCCTAAATGATGGTTTCGTCGGCTCATAAGGTCGCGACAGGATGAGGCGAGTCAGAAAGCTCGAGTACACACACCCTAAAATGCAGGTTTCGTTGGCTCATAAGGTCGCGACAGGATGAGGCGAGTCAGAAAGCTCGAGCACACACCCTAAAATGCAGGTTTCGTCGGCTCATAAGGTCGCGACATGGTGAGGCGAGTCAGAAAGCTCGAGCACACACCCTAAAATGCAGGTTTCGTCGGCTCATAAGGTCGCGACAGGATGAGGCGAGTCAGAAAGCTCGAGTACACACCCTAAAATGCAGGTTTTGTCGGCTCATAAGGTCGCGACAAGATGAGGCGAGTCAGAAAGCTCGAGCACACACCCTAAAATGATGATTCTGTCGGCTCATAAGGTTGCAACAGGATGACAAAAATTGTGCTTTTAATGAAGAAGCCCCCAAGTCAGGGAGTATACTCAACTTTATTGCTTTATAATAAAACTGAGAAACTTACAAAATGTAAAGCTTAAGAGCTCAAGTGTAATAAGGCCGCAGGTGGGCAATATTCCAGGGGAGAATTGATTCAACCTCCGTGGTTGGACGGTTAGGCCGGAGATCCACCAAATAATAAGAGCCATTGCGGAGATTTTTACTGACGACGAACAGCCCTTCCCAAGGTGGTGACAACTTATGCATGCCTGCACGATCTTGTATCAACCGAAGAACCAAGTCGCCTTCCTGAAAGGTCCGACTTTTAACCCGGCGGTTGTGATAACACCGTAGATCCTGTTGCTAGATAGCTGTCCGAGCCGCAGCCAGGTCACGTGCCTCTTCTAAGGCGTCCAAAGAGTCTTGACGCGCCAACTCATTGTCTTGTTCCACATATGCGGCGACTCTAAGGGAATCATGCCTTATATCAGTAGGAAGAACAGCCTCTGCTCCGTAGACCAGGAAGAAAGGGGTGAAACCCGTGGACCGGTTCGGGGTGGTCCGGATACTCCACAATACTGAAGACAATTCTTCAACCCAACACCCTGGGGTCTTTTCCAGGGGAACCATGAGTCGGGGCTTAATAACTCGCAAAACTTCCTGATTCGCCCGTTCTGCCTGCCCGTTAGATTGCGGGTGAGCCACCGCAGAAACATCAAGTCGGATATGTTCTCGACGATAAAACTCCTGCATCGCCCCTTGGGACAAGTTAGTACCATTATGAGTAATGATACTGTGCGAGTATCCAAACCGGAAAATTAATTTTTTCAAGAATTTGACCGTTGTTTCCGCATCGCAAGCTCCAATAGGTTCTGCCTCAACCCACTTGGTGAACTTATCAACCGCCACCAGCAAATGGGTCTTCTTGTTAGAGGACATTTTAAAGGGGCCGACCATGTCCAGCCCCCAGACTGCAAAAGGCAAGTGATGGGGATCATTCTTAATTCTTGAGCCGGCACATGAGCCTGCCGCCCATAACGTTGGCATCCTTCGCACCGACAAACTATATCTTCCGCGTCTGCATGAGCCGTCAGCCAAAAGAAACCATGACGGAAAGCCTTTGATACCAAAGAGCGTGACCCGGCATGATGCCCACAATCTCCGGAATGAATGTCATTTAAGATTACGCATCCTTCTTCGGAGGAAACGCATCGCTAAAAAACTCCAGAGGCGCTCCGCTTATATAACTCACCATTGATGATGACCATGGATTTGCTGCGTCGAACAATTTGGCGAGCCAGAACTTTGTTTGCTGGTAACTCGCCTCGAGCGAGATAAGCCAGATAAGGAAGAACCCAATCCGGAGTGACATGGAGAGCCGCCACGAGCTGAGACTCAGGATCTGGTATTGCCAATTCCTCCTCTGATAGTAGAATCAAGGATGGTTTATGTAAGATATCCAGAAAAACATTAGGAGGAACCGGCTTTCTCTAGGAGCCAAGTCGTGAGAGGGCGCCAGCTGCCTCGTTGAGGCGTCGATCAATATGGTCCACCTGATAACCATGAAAATGGCCCGCCACATCAGACACAGCTCGCATGTAAGCCGCCATCATGGGGTCCCGAGAATCCCAGGTACCTGAAACTTGCTGTGCCACCAAATCAGAGTCGCCAAAGCATCTGACTCGTGTTAGATTCATCTCCTTGGCGAGTCGCAAGCCGTGAAGCAGAGCTTCGTATTCCGCCGCATTGTTAGTGCACGGAAACATGAGTCGGAGAACATAACAGAACTTATCTCCTTGAGGGGATACCAACACCACACCAGCCCTCGAGCCTTCCAGCTGCCTAGACCCATCAAAATAAGTAGTCCAGTAAGTGAGATTAGGCCGGTTTTCCGGAGCCTGTAACTCCGTCCAGTCGTTGACGAAATCAACTAAGGCCTGGGACTTGATGGCTGTGCGGGGAGTATACTGTATGTGATGGGGCCCAAGTTCTATTGCCCACTTGGCGATTCGCCCCGTTGCCTCCCGATTCTGGATGATGTCCCCAAGGGGGGCAGAGCTAACCACTGTGATAGGGTGTTCTTGGAAATAATGCTTAAGTTTTCGACTCGCCATAAACACCCCATATACCAACTTCTGCCAGTGTGGGTACCGCTGCTTGGAAAGAGTTAGCACCTCGCTCATAAAATATACTGGGCGTTGCACTGGGTATTCCTTCCCTTCCTCCTTTCTCTCAACGACCACTGCCACACTTACTGCTTTGGAATTTTCCGTGATATACAGAAGCATGGGATCCTTTTCAGTTGGGGCGGCCAGGACCGGCGGGTTAACCAATTGGCGTTTCAAGGCTTCGAGCGCCACGTCTGCCTCATTTGTCGAAACAAAACGACCGGATTTCCTCAGTAACTGATAAAGAGGGATCGCCTTCTCCCCCAGGCGACTCACAAAACGACTTAGGGCCGCAATGCGACCCGCCAGTCATTGAACTTGATTAACGTTTGCCGGCTTTCCAAGGGATGTAACCGGTTCGATCTTGTCCGGGTTAGCTTCAATGCCGCGCTCCGATAGCAGGAAACCCAGCAATTTCCCTGCAGTCACACCAAAAACACACTTGCTGGGATTTAGCTTCATCTGATATACCCGTAGATTATCGAACGTTTCCTTAAGATCCTCCAGTAGGGTCTCCCCCTGGCGGGTCTTGATCAAAATATCGTCGACATAGGCATGGACGTTGCGACCAATTTGGTTGCAGAGGCAATTCTGGATGCAGCGTTGATAAGTCGCCCCCGCACTCTTGAGTCCAAAGGGCATGGACACATAACAAAAGGCCCCGAAGGGGGTTATAAAGGCTGTTTTCTCTTGATCCTCCACGACCATCTTGATTTGGTGATATCCTGAGTAGGCGTCCAGAAAGCACAATCGTTCGCATCCCGCCACCGAGTCAATGATTTGGTCGATCCGGGGAAGAGCGAAGGGATCTTTTGGACAAGCTTTGTTGAGGTCTGTGTAGTCAATACACATAGGAAAAGTACCATTCTTCTTGAGTACCAAAACCGGGTTAGCCAGCCATTTGGGGTGAAAAACTTCCACGATGAACCCGGCGGCTAAAAGACGGGCAACTTCTTCCCCAATCGCCTTGCGTCGCTCCTCGTTAAATCTACGAAGGTACTGCTGGATGGGTTTGCACTTTGGGTCAACATTAAGATGGTGCTCAGCGAATTCTCTCGGCACACCAGGCATGTCAGAAGGTTTCCATGCAAAGATGTCCCGATTCTCATGGATGAATTCGATGAACGCGCTTTCCTATTTGGGGTCCAGACCTGTCCCAATGGTGAACTGCTTGGATGAATCGTCAGGCACGAAATCGATTGTCCTAGTGTCATCCGTTGGTTTGAACTTGAGGGGCGACTCAGAATCTGTAGTCAGTTTCTTCAGGGGTGACATATCCGCCGGGTCAACATTGGCCCGATGGTGTTTGAGCTCTTCCGCAGCACATGCGACTTCCGTATAAGCCGCGTCCCCTTCTTCACATTCCTTTGCAATCCTTCTATCTCCATCAACCGTGATGGGTCCTTTGGGACCAGGCATTTTGAGCTTGAGGTAGACATAGCACGGGCGAGCCATAAAGCGGGCGTAAGCCGGCCGCCCAAACAGCGCATGGTAGGGGCTTTTCAATTTGACCACCTCGAAGATCAGTGACTCCGACCTATAATTCTGCGCAGTTCCAAACGCCACTGTGAGCCTGACCCAGCCTATGGGATAAGCCGACTTGCCTGGGACAATTCCGTGGAAAACCGTGGTTGAAGGCATGAGGTCTTTTTCCAATAGATTCATCCTTTGGAAAGTGTCAGAGTATAGGATATTGATGCTGCTGCCACCATCCATTAGCACTTTTGACAGGGTGTAACCCCCAACTTGGGGAGCCACGACCAACGCCAGATCGCCCGCGTTATCAACTCTCGGCGGGTGATCCTCCCTGCTCCACGTTATGGTTTTCTCAGACCTATGGAGGTATCTGGGAAGCGCCGGTTCAGATACACTGTACGCCCGGTGACTCACCTTCTTATCACGCCTGCAAGCATTAGTGGTGAAAACATGATACTGCCCATTACTAAACTGTTTGGGGTTGCTGCGGAAGCCCCCATTATCATCCTGACCCTACGGAGCCCCCTGTGGGGGTGGCTGCTGGAAGGCTCCTGGCGGGTTATACCGCCGCTGGTGGTGCACCGGGTATTGGCCGCCGCCTGGCTGTGGGCCTCCCCGAGCCCCCTGTTCGCGAAAACCACCGAAAGGGTTCTGCCTTTGCTTTGGTGCGGCGAATTGCTCCTGGCGCTGGTCCGGGTCATCGTTTTGACTCTTCTTGATCGCCTCCGCCCGAAACTCTCGCATCACAAAGCAGTTTTCCCAAGAATGAGTCGCCGGACCGTCTGCCGTGGCGTGGTGCAGGCAAGGGCCTTTGAGTAGCTCTTCGTAGTTACGCGGCCTCTTCCCGCTAAACCCCCTGTTTTTCTTCTTGCCGTTGTTGGCATTGGTATTGGCGACCAAGTCCGAGGGCTCTTCTTGCTGTCTTCGCTTGCCGTTAGTCCCTTGATTGTGGCGGTTACGTCCCTGGAATCGGGTATGATTCTTGGATGACTCGCCCTTCTTGGGCGAATTAGCCTTGCCATCTTCACCAGGATCTTTGGTGTCATCAGCCTCCGCGTACCTAGTGAGGGTGTCC
The DNA here is from genome assembly GCF_904849725.1 of Hordeum vulgare subsp. vulgare. Taxonomy (NCBI): domain Eukaryota; kingdom Viridiplantae; phylum Streptophyta; class Magnoliopsida; order Poales; family Poaceae; genus Hordeum; species Hordeum vulgare. Next base: position 421,535,253 of record NC_058522.1, on the reverse strand, counting down.
ATCAGTTCTCCCATGTCTTGGACCTTTCGTTTGAGTCGCCCCAATTTTTGCACCAAGGGTTCATAATGGCAATTTTGCTCGAGGATCAGCACAGCCTGAGCCGCCGTAATACCATCTGACGAATGGATAATTTCTGCGACCCGCCGTGACCAATGGTGAGCCGACTCATCCGGGCGCTCAACACAATGCTGTAGATCGACGATCGTCATCGGACGCTTGCAAGTTCCTCGGAAGTTTTTGATGAAACACTCTTTTAACTCGGCCCATGTCTGGATGGAGTTGGGAGGTAAGTTTTTCAACCAAGTACGTGCTGACCCCTCGAGCATCATTGTGAAGTATCTGGCGCAAACCGCCTCGTTCACATCGAGCATGTCCATGGCAATCTCATAACTCTCGATCCATGATGCCGGCTCAAGGTCCGGGGTGTAATTAGGCACCTTTCTTGGCCCCTTAAAGTCCTTGGGCATCCTTTCGTTACAAAGGGCGAGGGCCAAGCATGGTACTCCTACTCGCCGTCCGCCCCCGACGAGGGGGCCGGGGTGTTTTGGACGTTTGGGAGATCCCGGCCCGGCGGGTTCGGTTCGGGCGGGTTGTCCTGTGGGACGTGTCGCGGCCTGCTATTTACGGCGGGCTGGTCCTCTGGCCGACTCCTGGTGTAACTTGCTTGGGGGGTGGAATGCAACCTCTCGAGGCTATGTGAGAACTGGGCGTCTTGAACCACCGCCGTCTTCAACATCTCGATGGCGTTCCTTGCTTCTATCTCGGCAGGGGTGTTGCCGTGAATCGGAAGAGACTCCAGATGGTGAGTTGCGGCAAGCACGTTATCCACCGGGTTGGAAAAGTGGCCTTGAGGCGTCCGGAATCGGGGAATGTGATCCTCAACTGGCTGAGCCGGCGGGTTAGGCGGGCGGCCCGGTCCTCCCCCCGGGGCGTCTCCCGCCCCAGGGGTTCGTGGAGTGTCGAACAGGTGAGTCGGGTTGAGATCATGGGGCAGGCGACCTTGGTGTCTCCGCTGATGGATGGCGTCAGACGCGCGCTGCTGTCTCTCGAGCCGCAAGTTGTTAGTGTTTAAACGCATCCTTTCGGCCGTAATTTGAGCTTGCCGAGTCTCGATCCTGGCGGACTCTATCTCGGCGTCCCGATGAGCCTTTGCCACTGCTTCTTTGAGTTTCGCCAGTTCCGTGTTTATCTCCTCCTGGTTTTCTGGTGTGAGGGGAGTCGCCATTAGCCTTGTGATCTCCGCCGCTAAATCCACCAGGACTGCGGCCGGGCTCCTGGACGTCTCGCCGGTTCCATCGCCTCCAGTAGGGTTTTGTGTGGGCTGAGTCGCTCCTGCCATGTAGATGGCGATCTGGCGGCGAGTTCGGTCAAGGACTTCGGGGTCCATGGCTAGCGACAAGCCCCCAAGACAATCCCCATGTAGAGACCGGATTGAATCTGAGTCGCCCATGGATGATTCATCATCAGAGTTGACCGGTGTAGTTTCCTGAGTCGCCGAGCGCTCTGGCTCCTCCGATCCCTCCATGAACCCCACAAAGACCGGGCGAGTCAGATTTGGTGTTATTACTGGGCGGACGTACCTGGCCGGCTCGACGATGTCGGTGGAGATGTCCGGCTCAGGCGCGGATGATCCAATCATGCCGATGAAGATGTTGATCTTGCCGAAGGGAACCCTGTAACCAGATTCAATCGAATCCGCTTCAGGTCCCCATTGCTGGTTATCGATGTAGGTTATCCCGCGGTGGCTCCGAGTCATGAGCCCCCTTGCGTAACTCCCAAACCCTGGTAGGGCTCCCTTTGAGAACTCAACTCCACCGTGTGTAGGCCCCACGATGGGCGCCAACTGTCATGGTTTTTTCACGGCAGATGTCCTCGTGAAAGGACTTCGTACTGGAGCCATCGCACCTTGGTGGCGACTCAAAGGGGTTAAGCGGGAGAGACACGGCGATTTACCCAGTTTCGGCCCCTCGTGAGGAGGAAAAAGCCTACGTCCTTCTTTTGTGTGTATTGATGTAGTTTCGATTACAAGGAGGGCGTAACTCGCCGAACCTAGCACTCGATGATTTCTCACCTACCCTCTTCTCCCCTGGGACTCGCCTTTATATACAGGTCGAACCCCTAGGGTTTACAAGGATACTTTACTTCCTACAAATCATGACCCGTGTGGTCTCTAAGTCGCCGTCTTCCAATGCTTGGAAACCTTCCAGAAATAATAAACTGTCATACGACCTTGATCCGGCCAGGACAAGGCCCAAATAATTGTTTGGGTGAATCGCCTGATTGGTAACCCGGCCCAACTAGGGCAGGTCATTCACAGGTAATATCCCCAATAGTACCTCCCTACCAAACTTATGTCAAGGTTCACGTCAGGTCTGGTACACACCATGGCATACATAATAGATCCTATGGCTGAAGCATAGGGGACGGTACTCATATTTTCTCTATCTCCTACCGTGGCCGGTCGTTGAGCTGTGCTCAACCTCACACCTTGTAATACAGGCAAGAACCCCTTCTTGGCCTTATCCATATTGAACTTCTTCAATATCTTGTCAAGGTATGTGCTTTTTGAAAGACCTATGAGGCGTCTCGACCTATCTCTATAGATCTTGATGCCTAATATGTATGCAGCTTCTCCAAGGTCCTTCATTGAATTTTTTTTATTCAAATAGGATTTTATGCTTTCCAAAAGTTCTATATCATTTCCCATAAACAATATGTCATCCACATATAATATGGGAAATGCTACAAAGCTCCCACTCACTTTCTTGCAAGTACAGGCTTCTCCATAAGTCTGTACAAAACCAAACGCTTTGATCACCTCATCAAAGTGAATGTTCCAACTCCGAGATGCTTGCACCAGCCCATAGATGGAGCGCTGGAGCTTGCATACCTTGTCAGCATTATTAGGACCAACAATATCTTTCGGCTGTTTCATATACAATTTTTCCTTAAGAAAGCCGTCCAGGAATGCCATTTTGACGTCCATTTGCTAGATTTCATAATCATAAAATGCGACAACTGCTAACATGATTCGGATCGACTTCAGCATCGCTATAGGTGAGAAGGTCTCATCGTAGTCAATCCCTTGAACTTGTCGATAACCCTTAGCGATAAGTGGAGCCTTATAGATGGTCACATTACCATCCGCATAAGTCTTCTTCTTAAAGATCCATTTAATTTCTATGGCTCGTCGATCATCGGGCATGTCCACCAAAGTCCATACTTTGTTCTCATACAAGGATCCTATCTCGGATTTCATGGCTTCAAGTCATTTGTTGGAATCCGGGCCCGCCATCGCTTCTTCATAGTCCGAAGGTTCACTGTTGTCCAATAACATGATTCCCATGATAGGGTTGCCGTACCACTTTGGTGCAGAACATGTCCTTTTGGACCTTCGAGGTTCAGTCGTAACTTGATCTGACGATTCATGATCATCATCATTATCTTCTTCTCTAGTCGGTGCAGGCTCTGTAGAAACATTTTCCTGCACCGCGCTACTCTCCGGTTCGAGAGGAGGTACAATTACCTCATCTAGTTCTACTTTCCTCCCACTTACTTATTTTGGGAGAAACTCTTTCTCTAGAAAGGATCCATTCTTGGCAACAAAGATTTTCCTTCGGATCTAAGATAGAAGGTATACCCGATAGTTTCCTTATGGTATCCTTTGAAGACGCATTTTTCCACTTTGGGTTCAAGCTTCTCAGGTTGAAGTTTCTTCACATTAGCATCGTAGCCCCAAACTTTCAGAAACGACAGCTTAGGTTTCTTGCCAAACCTTAATTCATACAGTGTCGTCTCAACGGATTTAGACGGTGCCCTAGTTAAAGTGAATGCAGAAGTTTCCAATGCATATCCCCAAAATGATAGCGGTAAATTAGTAAGAGACATCGTAGATCACACCATATCCAATAGAGTGCGATTACGACGTTCACACACACCGTTACGTTGTGGTGTGTCAGGCGGCATGAGTTGTGAAACAATTCCACATTTCCTTAGGTGTGTGCCAAACTCGTGACTCTAATATTCTCCTCCACGATTATATCATGGGAACTTTATTTTCTTGTCATGTTGATTCTCTACCTCACTCTAAAATTCCTTGAACCTTTCAAAGGTTTCAGACTTGTGTTTCATTAAGTAGACCTACCCATATCTGCTTAAGTCATCAGTGAGGGTGAGAATATAACGATAGCCACCGCGAGCCTCGACGCTCATTGGACCGCATACATCGTTATGTATTATTTCCAACAAGTTGGTTGCTCGCTCCATTGTTCCGGAGAACGGAGTCTTGGTCATCTTTCCCATGAGGCACAGTTCACATGTGTCAAATGATTCAAAATCAAGAGACTCCAAAAGTCCATCTGTATGGAGTTTCTTCATGTGCTTGACACCAATATGACCAAGGCGACAGTGCCACAAGTATGTGGGACTATCATTATCAACCTTACATCTATTGGTACTCACACTATGAATATGTGTAACATCACGTTTGAGATTCATCAAGAATAAACCATTGACCAGCGGGGCATGACCATAAAACATATCACTCAAATAAATGGAACAATCATTATTCTCAGATTTAAATGAGTAGCCATCTCGCATCAAGCAAGATCCCGATACAATGTTCATGCTCAAAGCTGGTACTAAATAACAATTATTAAGGTTTAAAACCAATCCCGAAGGTAGGTGTAGAGGTAGCGTGCCGACAACGATCACATCGACCTTGGAACCATTCCCGACGCGCATCATCACCTCGTCCTTTGCCAGTCTTCGCTTATTCTGTAGTTCCTGTTTTGAGTTGCAAATGTGAGAAATTGCACCGGTATCAAATACCCAGGAGCTATTACGAGCGCTGGTAAGGTACACATGAATAACATGTATATCATATATACCTTTGACATTGCCGTCCTTCTTATCCGCTAAGTACTTGGGGCAGTTCCGCTTCCAGTGACCGGTTTCCTCGCAATAATAGCAGTCAGTCTCAGGCTTGGGTCCTTTCTTTGGCTTCTTCCCGGCAACTGGTTTACCGGGCGCGGCAAATGCTTTGATGTCTTTCTTGAAGTTCTTTTTACCCTTGCCTTTCTTTAAACTAGTTGTCTTATTCACCACCAATACTTGATGTTCTTTCTTGATTTCAACCTCTACTGATTTCAGGATTGAATACAACTCGGGAATGATATTTTCCATCCCTTCCATGTTGTAGTTCATCACAAAGCCTTTATAGCTAGGTGGAAGCGACTGGAGGATTCTGTCAATGACCGCGTCATCCGGAAGTTCAACTCCTAGCTGAGTCAAGCGATTGTGCAACCGAGACATTCAGAGTATGTGCTCGCTGGCAGAACTATTCTCCTCCATCTTACAACTGAAGAACTTGTCAGAGAATTCATATCTCTCGACCCGGGCATGGGCTTGAAAAACTAGTTTCAGCTTTTCGAACATCTCATATGCTCCATGTTGCTCAAAATGCCTTTGGTGCCCCGGTTCTAAACTGTAAAGCATGCCGCATTGAACCAGAGAGTAGCCATCCCTCCATGACTGCCAGACGTTCCGAACGTCCTGGGTTGCCGTGGGAATAGGAGGGTCACCTAGCGACACATCAAGGACATATGCCTTCTTGGAAGCCATGAGGATGAGCTTTAAATTACAAGCCCAATCCGCATAGTTGCTCCCATCGTCTTTCAACTTGGTTTTCTCTAGGAACGCGTTGATGTTGAATGGGACATTGGCATTGGCCATTGGATCTACAATATTTGTAAAGACAATTTTTGACTAAGTTCGTCTAATCAAATTATTTAATGAACTCCCACTCAGATAGACATCCCTCCAGTTATCCAAGTGTTACATGATCCACGTCGACTAGCCCATGTGCGATCATCACTTGAGACGTACTAGTCATCAATGTTGAGCATCTCCATGCTGATCGTATCATCCATATGACTCATGTTCGACCTTCTGGTCTCCCGTATTCTGAAGAATGTCTGTACTATCTAGGCTCGTCGAATCGACCTAAGTGTTTTGCGTGTGTAAACCTGGCTTACACCCGTTGTATGCGAACGTTAGAATCTATCACACCCGATCATCACATGGTGCTTCGAGACAATGACCCTTCGCAATGGTGCACACCTAGGGGAATACTTATCTCTAAATTTTAATGAGGTATCATCTTATCTTTGCTACTGTTGTTCTAAGCAATAAGATGAAAAACTTGATAAACATCACATGCAATCATATAGTGACATGATATGGCCATTATCATCTTGCTCCTTTGATCTCCATCTTCGGGGCAAGGCATGATCATCATTGTCACCGGCTTGACACCATGATCTCCATCATCATGATCTCCATAATTGTGTCTTTGCGAAGTCGTCTCGCCAACTATTACTTCTACTACTATAGCTAACGGTTAGCAATAAAGTAAAGTAATCACACGGCATTGTATCTCATACAATAAATTAAGACAATTCCTATGGCTCCTGTCGGTTGTCATACTCATCGACATGCAAGTCGTGAATCCTATTACAAGAACATGATCCATCTCATACATCACATATGTAATATCACATCCTTTTGGCCATATCACATCACATAGCATACCCTACAAAAACAAGTTAGATGTCCTCTAATTGTTGTTGCAAGTTTTACGTGGCTGATTTGAGTTTCTAGCAAGAACGCTTCTTACCTACGTGACAGCCACAACATTGATGTGCCAATGCTATTTATCCTTCATAAGGGCCCTCTTCATCGAATCCGATCCGACTAAAGTGGGAGAGACAGACACCCGCTAGCCACCTTATGCAACAAGTGCATGTTGGGCGGTGGAACCAGTCTCACGTAAGAGTATGTGTAAAGTCGGTCCAGGCCGCTTCATCCCACCATGTCTCCGAAACAAAATAGTACTAGTAACGACAAGCAATTGACAAAATCATCGCCCACAACTTTTGTGTTCTACTCGTGCATAGAATCTACGCTTAGAACCTGGCTCGGATGTCACTGTTGGGGAACGTAGTAGTAATTCAAAAAATTTCCTATGTCACACAAGGATCTATCTAGGAGAAACTAGCAACGAGCAAGGGGTAGATCTTCATACCTTTGAAGATCGCTAAGCGGAAGCGTTACTAGAACACGGTTGACGGAGTCGTACTCGCAACGATGCAGATCACGGAAGATTCTGATCTAAGCGCCGAACAACGATGCCTCCGCCTTTAACACACATGCAACCCGGAGAAGTCTCCTACGCCTTGATCAATCAAGGAGAGAGGAGAGGTTGAGGGAGATCTCCGACAACACGACGGCGTGGTGACGGTGGAGCTGCATGGTACTCCAGCAGGGCTTCGCTAAGCGGTATGGAGGACGAGGAGGAGGAGAGGTAGGGCTGTGCCGAGAGAGGAAGAACTTGTGTGTTTGCAGCCCTAAACCCCTTGGGTTTATATAGGAGGAGAGGGATGAGGGTGCACCACCCCTAGGGTTTCCCTAGGTGGTGCGACAACCCTACATGGGAGGGGTGGCGACCCAAGTGTTGGAGGAGGCGACGCCCTAGGGTGGCTTGCCACTCAAGGCAGCTCCCACGCCTAGGGTTAGCCCTCCCTCTCTGTTTTGTGCCCCTTGGGCCAAGGTGGGTTGCACACCAGCCCACCTAGGGTCTGGTTCCCATCCACTTTTGTCCCATGTAGCCCTTCGGGGCTGGTGCCCCTTCTCGGTGGACCCCCGTAACCTTTTCGGTGGTCCTGATACAATACCGACGATTCCCGTAACGTTTCCGGCGATCAAATGTCCACTTCCTATATATGAATCTTTACCTCCGGACCATTCCGGAACTCCTCATGATGTCCAGGATCACATCCGGGACTCCGAACAACCTTCAGTAACCATATACTACTCCCATTACAATCCTAGCGTCATCGAACCTTAAGCCTATAGACCCTACGGGTTCGGGAACCATACAGACATGGCCGAGACACCTCTTCGGTCAATAACCAACATCAGGGTTTGGATATCCATGTTGGTTCCCGCATGTTCCACGATGATCTCATCGAATGAACCACGATGTCAGGGATTCACTCAATCCCGTATGCAATTCCCTTTGTCTACCGGTATGATACTTGCCCGAGATTCGATCGTCGGTATCCCTATACCTTGTTCAATCTCGTTACGGGCAAGTCTCTTTACTCGTTCCGTAACACATCATCCCGTGACTAACTCATTAGTCACATTGAGCTCAGTATGATGATGCATTACCGAGTGGGCCCAGAGATACCTCTCCGTCACACGGAGTGAGAAATCCCAGTCTAAATTCATACCAACGCAACAGACACTTTTGGATATACATGTAGTGCACCTTTATAATCACCTAGTTACGTTGTGACGTTTGATACACCCAAACACTCCTACGGTATCCAGGAGTTGCACAATCTCGTGGTCTAAGGAAATGATACTCAACATTAGAATTTTTTTAGCAGATGAACAATACAATCTAGTGCTATGCTTAGGATTGGGTCTTGTCCATCACATCATTCGCTTAATGATGTGATCCCATTATCAATGACATCCAATTTCCATGATCAGGAAACCATGGCTATCTATTGATCAACGAGCTAGCCACCTAGAGGCTCACTAGGGACACATTGTTGTCTATGTATTTACACATGTATTATGGTTTCCGGTTAATACAATTATAGCATGAATAATAGACAATTATCATGAACTAGGAAATATAATAATAACCACTTTATTATTGCCTTTAGGGCATATTTCCAATAGAAACAACATAGGAATCCGAATTAAGGAAATTGAACTATACTAACCCATTCGATGGGATTGTGGTCTGAATAATTGTCCTTGGTGTTCCGGCTAATAAAGCCTTCCTTGTCCACCTTATAAAGATCGTCTAACACAACAACTAATGTTGCCAGATCCAGCAGACCTTCCTGCTTGTATCGGGTGGCATCGCTTGCACTGTTGCATTGCAAGAGAGGATGGGATATCTTATGGAGAGGATGGATGCATTGCCTTATAGCTTCAGCCATAACGTCGATCATGGTAAGCTGGTAGTGTGTCAACAACTTTACCTTGGCGACCAACTGCTTCACCTCCGAGTCATCTTCTTTATACGGGCTTGTTTGGCGCTAATTAAACCGCTTCTTAAGAGGAGCGGTACAGAATACGGACAGACCCCTTCGAACGGGTTCAAACAATGGCACATCTTCAATATAGAACCATTCAAAGGTTCATTCTTAAGGAGCTTCCTTCGGGGTACCTACCGGATACCCAACCCCGGCTATGCGCCATACTTCGGCTCATCCAACTTCATGAATAGTCCTGCCCTCTGTTCAGGGGACGAGGCAGAAATACTTCTTCCACAATTCAAAATGGGCTTCACAACCCAGGAACATCTCGCAAAGAGCGACAAATTCCGCGATATGGAGAATAGATCCAGGGATAACATGGAGAAGTTGGATTCCATAATATTCCAACAGGCCCCATAGAAAGGGATGGATAGGGAAGATTAGGCCTTGTCTAAGGTAGGGAACAAAGGGTACCCTCTCCATTGTATTGGGCGTAATAAACCTCTCTGCAAAGGCTTCCCCATTGGCGGAGGTTAGCCCTATACGGGAGGGACCGAGATCTAAGTCGGGCAAATACCCTTGCACATCGAGCTCGCGCAAACGGAGGCGCGAGACGGAGCAGCTGACCCAATCTTCGGGGATAGATCCATGATGACACGGGGAGGGGCCTGCAGCGGTCACCATGACTTCGCTTCACTAGTGTTCTTCTCGGTGTGTTAGAAAGGATGGGAAGCGTTGTTGGGGGCACGTGTATGTTATATGGTGCATGTCTTCTTTTCTTCGGGATCGAACTGGCCATTTTCCATTTCAGCATAGGAATCAAGTGGGTGGTTAACTTTGTGAAAAGAAAATATCCACTCTTTGTGGGCCCTATGACGTTTCATAAATCGTAAGTAAAGGAACATTGTGGGAGAAAGGATCAATTGGATACAATGCGTAACTCGCCTCACAAGCAGAAGACCGGAGAAACGAGGAAGTGGTGGACCTAAAATACAACATTGGAGGCTAGGTTGGGGGGCTACTAAGGGAGTCCGGGATTAGGGGTCCTTGGGCCGCCTATCCTTGTGGGCTGGAGTCTCTAGGAAGTTCGACCGTTGGTAGAAGTGTTGGATTCGATATGGACTCTTCCGAAGACTTGGTGTGTAATCCCAGGAGATGAAGTAATCAAAATATTTCTTATTTGTTCTAACCGATCTTGTGTAAACCCTGACACCCTTGTCATCTATATAAGCGAGGTAGTCGTAGCTCGTAGGACAGAGAAACCTCATTACAATTAGGGTTTAAACCACAACATTGATCTCGCAGTAGATCAACTCTGTACTACCTCATCAACAACAACAAGAGCAGGATGTAGGGTTTTACCTCCATCAAGAGGGCCCAAACCTGGGTAAAACACCGTCTACATCGTCTCTTGTTATCCATTGAACCTAGATCCGCAGTTCGGACCCCTACTTGAGATCATCCGGTTTTCACACCGATTGTGGTCTTCTCCCTTCTCTTACTCAAGAAAAGAAAAATAAATTCATAGAAGCACAGTGAAATAGTTTTGGAGTTTTGGTTTTTTCAGAAGGAAACAAATGAACAACGAAAAAACAAAAATGAGAAAAAATATTTACACGACAAAGATCCCAAAATACAAAAGAAATCTTTTTAGGTTTTCTTTAATACTGCAAATTAATTAAAGAAGAAATAAATAAACCCGAAAAGAAGCAAGAAATATTTTTGGATTTTCCAAGCTTTTCAAATGCACAAGAAGAATGCGAAAAATTAAGCTAACATGCATATACAATGAAAGAGGATGAACACCTACAATTGATATGAAGTGTGTAAGCATGAATGTAATGTCTGTGAGAAATACATACTCCCCAAGCTTAGGCTTTGGCCTAGCTTGGCGATCACGATGACGGGTCTGGATAATAATAGAAGTGGTAGCTTGTAGAGGTGTTCCTTGCTGCCTCCTCAGCCAAGCGAGCACCTCCACAGTTGCGTTGTGATCCTGCGCTTCACCCTCAAGAACATAATATCTCTGCTTGTTTTGAAAAACGAAGAGTAGGCATAGGCAAAGTAACATAGACATGGTTATATTGACCAAATATTAAGTCATACTCATCACTGTGAGCACTGTCCTTAATAAAATCATGACGCCTCATGGTTTTAAAATCGAAATATCTTTCATGCAACATAGGGTCATTAAATCAAGGTGAAACTCCTTGTTTTGCAGCTACACAAGAGGCATAAATTCCTGAGTACAAGTCACCATTACTCGTGTTAAGATGCAGTCTTCGGGCAACAATTGCCCCAATGTTATATTGTTTAACACTTGTCACCACAATGTAAATAATGCTCAAGTGAGGGGGGCGCAGTGCACTACAATCTTCCTTGACCACAATACAGTTCCCATTAAACAATGCAAAGTAGCGGATAAAGGGAAATTAGATACTATCTGTTCTAGCTTGTGTCACTCCCCTATCCTTTATCATAAAATTCCTCCTTAATACCTGCACCTCTCATGAACTCATCACATGGCCAGTGGCATGATTTAGTGTCAGCCATGATTGTCAAACTTACTCTAGGTTCAGCATATGCTTGTCATACAGAGCTCCCGCTTGACGATTCACCAGAAGTACATCTCCTTGAAGAGCTCCTCCTAAGTGAACTCATATTTCTATGAACACATTTATCAAAACAATTGGGCCCCAAAATTATGTCAATGCAACTTTCTAAGATTGATAATGACTACTCATGCAGATTCCTAGAGGTCATATCAAGCATTCATACTACTTGGAACTCAAAGAATTCGACATGCAAGCCCATTTTCAGCAACACCAAGTGAAGAAACATATGCAAAGTATAGAGTACTAAAGCAAAAACTAATTGGAACAAGGGGAGAGTCACATACCAAGGGGCAATCCCTCAAAACAGTTTCAAAAACAGAGTTCCGAGGAAAGAGATCGAAAATCTCAGGTTTTGAGCAAGAACACGAGGGAGAGAGAGAGAGAGAGCAACTAGGAATTTTGTATAGAGCTAGGAGAAGGAGTGGGCTGAATAGAGAAGTGAGTAGGTCATTGTGGGGTCCACAAGCCATCATGGTGCGCCCATGGGGGTCGACATGCACTGTTGGCTCGGCACCAACAGGTTCACCCCAGGGGTATTTTTAGCACGAGAAATTTTAAAGTATTCTAGAAAAATTCATGTTAAATTTTTGTGGCATTCAGAGAATTTTTTCAGGTCATTTTTATTGCAAGGGAAACTCACAAAATAGCATAATCATGGAATTTTATTTTATTTAATTAAGAATAACAAAGAGTAAGGGTAGAGAGAGTTGAGCTTACTAAATTCTTCAACCACATGTCTTTCAAAATGATCGATTAATAAGGTTGATCAAGTCTTATTAATAATAGTTTTTGATTGATATGGATATAAGTTTCACATAACACTAAGTTACCTCAATGGCTATTTTCATAACCCCAACAATAAGAATATCATATTTCTTCTTGGCTATAGGAAGAGGAAATTTGAACCCTCCGATAGTGATTGTGGCAATTGGATCAATGACATTTTTTTAATGAAGCTTGTTTGCACCGTATGATGTTTGCCATTGACATGAAAATAACCTTGCTATTTTTTGCAATCAATAACAACCCTTGCGGTATTTAAAAAGGGTCTATCAAGGATTATCGACATGTTGTCATCCTCGGGCATCTCAAGAATAAAAAAGTCTATTAAGATAGTAACGTTTGCAACCACAACAGGAATATCCTCACAAATTCCAATAGGTATAGATGTGGATTGATCATCCATTTCCAAAGATATCTTTGTAGGTGTAAGCTTATTCAAATCAAGTCCTTTATATAAAGAGAAATGCATAACACTAACACAAGCCCCTAGATCACATAAAGGAGTTTTAACATAACTTTGTTTAATGGAGCAAAGTGTTGTGGGTATACCCTGATCTCCCAACTTCTTAGGCACTCCACCATCAAAAGAATAATTATCAAGCATGGTAGCAATTTCAGTTTCAGGTATCTTTATTTTGTTGGTAATAATATCCTTCATATACTTAGCATATAGAGACATTTTCAAAATATCAGTCAAGCGAGTGCGCAAAAAATATGTCTAATCATTTCAGCAAAGAGTTCAAAATCCTCATCGTCGTTACTCTTGGAAGAATTATGAGGCAATGGCATGGTTTTTTAACCCATGGCTCTGTTTCCTTACCATGTTTTCTAGCAACAAAGTCTTTCTTCTCATAACGTTTATTTTTAGGATATGGGATATGAAGAGCTTCAACATATTCTATTTTCGCATCATTAGTAGGTTCTTTATTACTATATGGTTGGGAAGCTAGATGAACATCATTGTTATCATTATCATTCTCATTATCACTAGGCAAATGTTCATTACCAGATTGTATCTCAGCATCAGAAATAGAAGCACTGTTATGATTCTCAGCATGTTTTTCTATAACAGGTTCACTAGGTGCATGCAAAGTCCTAATTTTCTTTTTCTTTTTCTTTGTAGTTGAACTAATTGCATCATCATTAATTCTCTAAGAGTCTTGTTCAATTATTTTAGGATTACCTTCAGGATAAAGAGGTTCCTCAGTCATTCTACCTCCTCTAGTCATTACTCTAATAGCATGAATGAGAGTCTTGTTCAATTCTTTTACGATTACCTTCAGGATCAAGAGGTTCCTCAGTCATTCTACCTCCTCTAGTTATTACTCTAATAGCATGGTCATTCATGTTTTCATTTAATTCTGCAAGAAAATCCTTTTGTGACTTAGCAACTTGGTATTGTTGAGTATGAAGCATGTAAGCATGTTTACCTAGACTTTTAACATCATTAGCAATTCTAAACATCAAGTCACTCAAGCTCTTTATCATCATAGCATTGCATTGTAGTTGATTTTTAACATAATTATTGAAGTGCTCTTGCTTGACAACGTAATTATCAAATTCATCCATGAATTGACTAGGAGGTTTGGTATAAGGTATATCACTTGCATAAAATCTACATGGAGAATTTTCCTCTGCTACCTGTGTAGGGATGTTAAGTCCATGTATTTCTTCAATAGGTGGAAAATTCTTGACGTCTTTATATTTAATACCTTTTTCTTTCACAATTTTCTTAAGTTCTTGCATATCTTAAGGACTGAGGAATCGAATACCCCTCTTCTTTCTAATAGGTCCGACGGTGGTTGAGGAAGTTATAATAATCAACATTTTGCAATATGTTATTCAATACTTCTTTGGCTTGTCCAACAGTTTGTTCCCTGAAAACACAACCATCACAACTATCTAGGTAGTCACTAGAAGCATGAGTTGGTCCATTATTAAATATATCAAGTATTTCATTTTTCCCAAGAGGATGATTAGGCAACGCTCTAAGTAGCTGGAGAAGGCTCCCCAAGCTTGAGGGAGATTGTCTTCCTCAATTTACAAAAAGTTGATTATTTCCAGTAAGGCAGCTTGTTTTTTATGAGCAGGAAAATATTTCTCCGTAAAGTAATATATCATATCCTAGGGGCTAAGCACGTGTGAGGAACAATTTCTTAGTATTGCCTTTTAGTAAAAAAGGAAAAATGCTTAAGGATATAGTAATAATGTATCTTTTCCTGAGGAGAAAACAAGGTGGCAATATCATTTAACTTAGTGAGGTGTGCCACAACAATTTTAGTTTCATAACCATGGAAAGGATCTGATTCTACAATAGTGATTAACTCAGGATCAATAGAGAATTCATAATCCTTATGAGTAACACATATAGGAGAAGTAGCAAATTTAGGATCATGTTTCATTTTCTCCACTGTAGATTTTTCTTTTAGTTTGCATAATAGTTTCTTGAGATCATCATTACAAGAAAAAAATTCTCTAGCTATCTCCCCATCCATAACATAATCCCCAGGTACATTAGGCAACTTATATCTATTAGGAGAACTAAGCATAATAGGTGATTCATAGTCTTCTTGAGTTTCAACATTTTCAGTTTCTAAGGATCTAGAAAAATGAGCATCAAGAAATTCACAAAGTGGCATAGATTTATTTTTATCGAGCATAGCAGTAGCAGCATCATAAGTTTCATGAGTTTCAGAAGTAGCATCATCAAGTACTTGCGAAATATCCAAACGAGCAACAAGTGGTAGTGTCATAAGCTGATTCAAAACAGTAGGTGAATCAAAAGCAGAGCTAGATGGTAGTTTCTTACCTCCCCTTGTATTAGAAGGTATGATATTGGTTTTAGTATAGTTCATATTCTTCATGGTGGCAATTGGATATACTCAAGTGAGCAAAAATAAATAGAGCTATGCTCCCCGGCAACAGTGCTAGAAAAATGTCTTGATAACACACAACTATAGGGGATCACAACGGGTAGTATTACACCCTAATTTATTGATTAGACACAAGTGGAGCCAAAGAATATTTATTAGAATTAGCAGTTGAGTTGTCAATTCAGCAACCCTTCGGATATCTCTTTGCGGTAGAGATTTTAGTTGCACAGCAAAATAGTAATAGTGATGGCAACATCAGGAATTTTGTAGTGATAGTAACAGTAGTAGAAACAATAGTAACTTAAAAAGATTAAGTATATGAAAAGTGTAGGCACGTGAACTGTTGATGGATAATGATTTAGATGACAACGGTCATGTAATAATTACACACTAGAGGAACACACAACTACATCCAATTCATCAATATAATGTAGTCATGTATTCCATATATGGTCATACATGCTTGCAATAAGGACTTGTATGGCATCTTTTGTCCTACCCTCCCATGCCAGTGGGATCCATGAGGAAACAAACGGATATTAAAGCCTCTTTTAATAGAGAACTCAAACAAAGAATTAATACATGATGAATAAATAAACACCTCAACCTACGACAATCACCGAAAAGAATCCCAATTGTTGTCACCTTGGGGATGCGGATTAAGACACGTACTAGGTGCATAGAACTTGCAAGATAGGATCTAAACACTTTCATATAAAGAGAAGACATAATAAGTTCAGATGTGAAATCATGGCACTCGGGCACTAGGGATAGACATTAAGCATAGAAAAGTCATAGCAACATCAATCTCAGAACATAGTGGATACTAGGGATTATGCCCTAACGAAATAACTAGATTACATGATCAATCTCTTCCAATCCCATCACCGTCCAGCAAGCCTACAAAGGAATTGATCACTCCAGGTGGTGATATCATGGAATTGTTGATGGAGAAGGGTTGGTAATGACAACGGTGATGAACCCCCCTCTCAAGGACTACAGATCAGCGCTCCCAAGGAAGAACAGGAGGTGGCGGCGGCTCCATCTTGTAAAATGCGATGAAAACTTGTCTATTACTTTTTTCTCCATAATTGTGAATTTATAGTATTGGAATGAGGGTCGAAGGAGCCGCGAGGTTTCCCCAAGCCTTCACAGCGTGCCCATGGGGTTGAGCGTGCCCTGTTGGCTTGTGACCAATAGGTGCCCCCTCTCTGGAGGGTTTTCTCTCCAAATCTTTATTATTTCTGAAAAAATCCACAACAAGTTTCATGCAATTCAAAGAACTTTTATTTCTGCACAAAAATAACACTAATATGTCTCCAACGTATCTATAATTTCTCATTGTTCTAAGTTGTTATATTATCATTCTTGGATGTTTTATGATCATTTTATAGCAACTTTATATCCTATTTTAGGACTACCCTATTGACATAGTGCCTAGTGCGAGTTGCTGGTTTTTGTTTTTTTTTGTTTCACAGGAAATCAATATCACATGATGTAACATCCCAAATTTTGGAATGTTAATATAATTATTAGATTGATTGTTTTTCTGTTTGAGTGACTAAAACTTGAGTGGAATTTGAATAAAAATTAAACTTTTGAATGAGAGGGAATAAAATGACTTTCCCCTTTTTTCTATGAATTCAAATTCATCCATTTAAAATCAGTGAGAGAAGATAACATGACTTCTTCAACTATAAAGAATTTGAATCAAGGTGGCATTTGAATTTCTTTCGGTATTTGATTCGAATTTATTTTTGGCACAAGATTTCAACCACAAAATTTTCCTGACAATATACTTGTCAAGCAAGAAAGAGAGGAGGTAACATGAGACCCCCCAAAAAATAAAAGTCAGTATAAAAAGAGTGCCAAAAATTTTAAAGGCAAAAGTTGGATTTTTATTGGATATAAAAAAAATAATTTTTTATAAAGTTTTTATTTTGTAAAAAATAAAATATCCACGTGGAGGGAAATATTTTTCTAATAATTTTGATATATAATAATTCTATATTTGGAATTATATTTATTTTCTTTTGTACGTTTTACTTTCCTGTTTTTATAAAAAGGAAACAAATCGTTTTATTAGGAAAGCTAACGTGGGCCAGTGGAATATCCGAATCTGGCCCATTATTTCCTTCTTATTTCTCCCAGCGCGGAAACCTCCACCAAGACGCGAGGAAGCTTCCTCGCTGGATTTCGCGAGATCCTTTTCTTCCCCTCGTCTCTTGTCGCCCTATAAATGATCCCCACCCCTCCTCTCTCCATTTCCCCCAAGAACCGCACCCCTCCTCTCCTCTAGCCGTCGCACCGCCTCGCCGGAGCTTCCCTCTAGGCCGAGCTCCTCCAGGAGCTTTCCTGCCATGCCCCGTCGCCCCTAGGGCCACCAGACTCCACCAACACGACGCCCGAGGCCTCCTCCGCTAGCGGCCCCCTTCCACCACCGTCGCCGGCCACCGGAACCGCCCCACCTCGCCGCCCCACTTCGGCCAGGAGCAACCATGCCGACGTTCTCACCTCCACAGCCACGGTAGGACTCCCTCTCTCTCTTATTTTTTTCCCACCGTAGGATCTTTAGTCTGCGGTCTAGATTAGATCTAGAAAATACCCCTTCATTTCTTTTAAAAGAACCGTCCGGTTTTAGTTTAGCCAAACCGTTTTTGTTATATTGCGTCCATCCTCTAGTTAGCCTAAAACATGCACACCTCTCAGCCAATAGGAATCTGCCACGTCACCTATACTGTTTATTATTTTTCTGTTTTTAAATTGCCTACAACTTTTATTCTATAAATCTAAATGAGGTAATTCTTTTTCCATGGATCAAAAATTGTATGTAGTTTCTCTAGATATAAAATTTGTCCATGTTTGAAAATGTAAAATTTGAATTTAAACAGATTTGGTTAAATCTTGTTTTGCTTATATCTTGAGTTTAAAAATAGATTCTCAATTGATTCTTGCTGCTAATGATCACTAGTGATCTTATTTATGAGTGGGTAAAATTTCAGAATTTTTGGAATATTTTAACTCGTTATTTCATGTGAAACAAATTCTGTTTTAGTTCTGTCTAGGATTGTTACTATTTCTTTGGCTAGAATTGTTTTTAATAATTTTCTTTTATACTAGTGAAAGGATATATTTTTGGTTTTCTGTTAGTTAACAGTAGGTTTTCAACAAAAACAAAATTTTATTTTATTTGATAGCATGAAATCAATTCTAGTTCGGTAATAACTTGCAAATTGATTTTGTTGCTAGTTTGATGTCCTATTTGAAAATACTTTCAAAATAATATAGTGTTATGAAATAATTTATGTTATATTAGTTAATTTTATATTTTATTTTCTGTTATTTTACTATTTTAGTGTTTTATTTTCTGTTAAGTTTAATTAGAAAAAAAACTATTTAGTGATTGTTGTAGTAGAAGACTCCATAGTTTTCTTTGAAGTTTTCCTTTGGATTTCTACTTGATCTTTCTTATTGATTTTGTTGCATCAATTTTATTGTTATTTGTTATATTGATTGCTAGGATGATTGCTAGTATGATTGCTTATATGAATACTATGTTTGATTACATAGATTTCATCTGAGAGTGACGAATAGTTCTATCAAGTTATTTCTTGAGAACGATATCTATCTCCATCAACCTTAACAGGCAAGTTCACATTGATCATATTTTTACCTATGGTTTTATTGCATTAGTTTCAACCTTCTTCACCCATTGCATGCAAGTAAGTACTTGGAAACTTTGGTTATTGAGTAGTATGTTATGATAGGCACCCCTAAACCCTTGTTACTTTGGCCGGGACATTATTTTGCTATGCTCCTTGTAGACGGGGTTTGGTTGAGTGTTTATCGTGAGTGTTGTGAGACACTTAATAATCAAGACCATAAGACTCCAAGACTTGCAATACCTCAGAACGAAATATACCTCTGGGTGAAGGACGGTTCAGATGGGCTCCCTGGGAAAACCAGCGGAGGACCCGGGATGCATGGAGAAGCACCATGACATATTGCGGAAAGCTTCACCCAGGCTCAAAGAGATGGATGGATATTTCAAGACCCAAGGCTTACCTGCATAGCCACAAGTCATTATGGGTCCTGGCTTGGTTGGACAACGTGGTGACTCTAGACGGGCGGTGCTACGAGATGTAGAACAACGGTAGGATTGGATGGGCACTGACAGAGGCTCAGAGGAACCCGTTGAAAGACCATGTTTTGATCATCCGGTTCTCAAATACCCTGAAGTGCGAGGACTCCAACGGAGGCGATCAAATCTTGTGGGGAACGTGTGCAAAACTCTGCAGAGTACTCAAACCTAATCGATTAGCCGTGTCCACGGTCATGGACAACTTGAGCCAAAGGAACTGAAATTATCAAGAATTCTCAACACCATTGACTTATTGATGTGGGTAATATTGATAACCTGGGTATGAGAAATGGTTGGTGGAACCTTTCTCATTAACAACCAACAATGTAGTAAATTTTGCTTTTACCCTCTCTTGTTGTAGGAAAAAATTGCTTTATGCAGAACTTAAACAACATCCCCCACCTACCATATATGCATATAGTACAGATGATATTTTCACCACTCTCTTTTGTGACTTGCCGGCATATTCAATATGCTGACCTACACGGGTGCAACGTCTTATGTTGCAGATACTTTCTTCGACGAGTAAGAGTACGATTCAGGGTTACGGTCTACACTCAACTTGTCGTTGGTGTTTATTGGGAATCCACTCCCTTGACTGTTTCCGCTGAGATTTTGAGGTATATATCAGTTTTACCTTATTTACATGTGATTGCACTTTGATATATACATTGATGTACTGTGTGTGCCAGCATACTGATCTAGGGATGGCACAAAACACACAGAGGCTTGACTCGTTCTGAGTCGGGTCGCTACACATGAAGTACAAATTCCACGGAACTTTACGGATATTGTTTTGGAGTAGAAGGAAACTTGGGAGCCAAGGAGAATCACTAGGCGAGGCCTAGGCAGCCCACTAGGCACTAGGGCGTGCTCAGGGCTCCTAGTGCATCCTGGTGTCTAGTGGGCCCCTTGGGAACCTCGTCCATCGCCTCCAAGCTCTATAAATACCCTAATATTTAGAAAACCCTAGAGGAGTCGATGAAAAATTCTTTTAGCCACCGCAAGTTCCAGAAGCCATGAAATCCAATCTAGAGCCCGTTCAGAAGAGCAACACGATCACGGAGGGGTTCATCATCCTCATTGGTGCTCCTCCGATGATGCATGAGTAGTTCATATCAGACCTACGAGTCCGTAGTCAGTAACTAGATGTCTTTCTCTCTCATTTTGTTTCTCAATGCAATGGTCTCTTGGATATCCATATGATGTAACTCATTATTTTGGGTGTGTTTGTTGGGATCCGATGAATTGGTAGTTTATGATCAGAGCTATAAAATCATATTCATGTTTGATTATTATAGCCTCGTAGTTCTTCTATGATATTTGGTTTTTGTCTGGACAACTTGATCTTGTATCTTGCAATGGGAAGAGGTGCTTTGTGATGGGTTCGATCTTGCGGTGCTCAATCTGAGTGACAGAAAGATACATGACACACATGTATTGTTGCTATCAAGGATAAAACGATGGGGTTTATTCCTACATAAATAGATCTTGTCTACATCATGTCATCGTTCTTAAGGCATTACTCCGTTTCTCCATGAACTCAATACACTAGATGCATGTTGGATAGCAGTGTGCAGTAATAGAAGTAGATGCATGAAGAAGTCGGTGTACTTGTCTTGTACGTGATGCCTATATACATGTTCATAGCCTTGATTATCGTCATAATTATTTGCTCTTCTATCAATTGCCCAACAGTAATTTGTCCATCGTCCGTTTTCTATTTTCTCGAGAGAAGCCACTAGTGAAACCTACGCCCCCCAGGTCTACTTCTATTTGCAATCTCTGCTTTGTTATTCGCGTTTCTATTTTATTTGTTATTTTATTTTCAGATCCATATTATCAAAAAACCCAAAAATACCTTGCTACGTTTTATTTGCTATCACTCCTATTTGCATCTATCAATCTATCCTTACTTTACCCACGAGGGAATGACAACCCTTTCACGCCTTGGGTTGTGAGGATTTGCTATTTGTGTGCAGGTGCCGCTTACATAGTCTTGTCGATCTTCCTACTGGATTGATACCTTGGTTTCATAACTTAGGAAATAATTGCCATCGCTATGCTACATCACCCTTTAAGCTTGAATGGAAACCAACGCAAATCAGGGAGGAGTCAAACACCATGGTAATTTTGTTGAAAACATCTTTAGTCCTGGGTTAGTTACATTCAAATCATGAAAATTAGAGTGCAAAACAAGAGATTTTTTTTGGAAAAGTAGATACATTTAAGACGTATCAACCACAGATACAACTCTATACACAATAAAGTTTATTATACCTAGTACAAGAAATAAACTAGAAGTACTTAGTAGTTGTAGTAGTATAAGTTTGCAAGATAATAAAGAACGTGAAAATAAAATTTAGGTGTTGTTCTTTTAGAAGTAGAATTAAGTTCGTTTAGCAACTGCGGAAAAGTGGTGGTAAGATTTGCGAAATTGTTCCTAAACGATTGGCCAAGTCACTAGACCGATAACAAGTGATTATGTTGGAGAGGCCACTACTAGCATGTCATCCCTTGAAATTCTATGCACTTATGATTGTAACTATTAGCAAGCATACGCAACTACTAATGTTCACCCAAGCATAGCATTAAGATATATTGGTCCCCCTTTAATCCCATATGTATCAATTTCTATGTTAGGAACAAGCTTCAGTCACTCTTGGCCTCCAACGTATAGTCCTATCAACATACAACTAACCCTATGGTTTTGAGGGGATTTTTCTCAGGCAATTATCTTTCTTGCAGCGAAAGAAGAGCTCCAACTGACTTACGAGGGATTTCTAAGGCAACTCCGTGTGCCCATACCCCCTTCCTGCGCCGAGATACCTTGTGACCAGCCAAGACACCACCTTGCATTGATTCTTCTTCCGAAAAATCACATATATTCCAAAATAAATATCCATAATTTTTTTTTATCTCATTTGGACTTCATTGGATTTTCTACCAAACATGCCAAAAAACAGGAACTAACAATGGGCACTCGATCAATTTGTTAGTCCCAAAAATAATATAATATCTTGCCAAAAGTATATGAAAGTTATAGAATATTGGCATCAAACAATCAAAGATGATAGATACGATTGAGATGTATCAACATCCTTATGTTTAATTCCTGCTCTTTCTCAAGTAGGTAAATCATAAATAGGTAATTTTTGATGTGGAATGCTACCTAACATAATCTTGAACAAATGTCTAATCATGGCATGAATATTAACATACAAGTGGTTCAAGACAATAGTTGATACTCGTGATGTGCATTGGGTTTTTCGTGAAGAGGAACGGGTAATCGCAACACAAAGTGGGCAAGTAGTTCCCTTAGTTATGAAACAAAGGTTTTTGAACCAATAGGAATATCAATCCACAGCCATATTCAATGGGTGCACACAAAAGAAAAACCGCTTGCACCCAACACGGGCAAGAAGGTTGTCAAACCCCTTGGTCTCGTTATTTGCAAGCGAATGAGGTGTATAGGTAATTGTAAAATCCAAGAAAAAGTAAAAGAAAATAAATGAAAGCAAGATGTTGGAGGCTTTAGCAATATGATGTGAATAGACGGGGCCATAGCCTTCCCTAGTGGCATGTTTCATGAAAATAAGCATACGGTGGTAAACAAATTACTATTGGGCAATTAATAGAAGAGCGGATAGGTACGCAATTTTCACGGTAATGATCATGTAAATATAAGCATCGCGGACATAAACAAATAGGTCGACTCCTGCCAACACCTATTACTATTACTTCACTTCAAGAGCGCTTCTATGCTTGCCTCTTTACCTATTAAGTTCATGACAAATGAAGTAATGCTTGGAGTAAGATGACATGATGTAGATAAACTAAATTCAACCAATATGAATAAACCCAATCATTTTACCCTTAGTAGCAGCAACACAAAGACACAACTTGTCCCCTTCTGTCACTGGGATATAGAAACTCGTGATGTTGAACCTACTACAACGCACCTCTCTCACTAAAGAAATATCAATCTCGTTGGCCAAACTATTTAAATAGATGGGAGAGAATTACGAAGCTATCATAATCATGCATATAAGAATCATATTATATACCATAGGAGACTCGAATATTTATCATGAATAATGTAAACATAAACCCACAATTCACCGGATCCAAACAAACACACCGAACAAAAGAGTTACATCATATGGATCAAATCAAAGATGCGATGATCATTGTATTGAAGATTAAAGAAAGAGATATGCCATCTGGTACTGCAATGGACCCGTAGGTTTGTGGTGAACTAATCACACATCATCATGAGGGTATCAAGGTTGATGAAGAAGCCCTCACTGATCGATCCCCCTCCGAGAGAGTGCTGGAATGGAGCTCTAGATGGCCTCTGTTGTAACGGAGACTTGCGGTAGCGTAAGAAGTGTTTTGGGACATCCTCTGGAATTATTAGTGTAAATAGGACTTTATAAGAGAGAGAACAGGGTCGGGACAGCCATGAGGCCGCCACCAACCATCATGCCACGACCCCCCAGGTCGTAGTCTGATGGCTTGTTGGGGGCTCGTGTGCGCGCGAGCCTTCTTCGGATGCTCCGTGGTCTTCTTTTGGTCCAAAAATAATTGCAAAAATTTTTAGGTCAATTGGGCTTCGTTTGGTACTCGAACCTGAAAAGTGGAAAAACATGCACAAAATTACAACTAGCACTAGGCAATGGGTCAATAGGTTAGTTCTAAAAAATAATATAAATTAGTAGATAAATGCCTAAAAAGTGTTCCAAAATGATAACATAATAGCATGGAACAATAAAAAATTATAGATACATTGGGCACATATTAGTAGTCTACCATTTTATATAAATACATCAATAGTCAAGCACACTAACAAAAATTCATGTCTTTCAAAATAACAATGCTAAAGAATGCTATCCCTACACAATCGTATAGCCTTTCATGCTTAGTCTTCCTAGCATAAACTATAAATCATGAGCACCCCAGTGTCAAACCAAGCAATTGACTCGTTCTTGTAACGCGCTGCAACATTTTCAACTTCACTCAATATATGAGCATGAACCATGGACATGGCATTGATACATGTGATCTACGTTGGGTTTTGTGTGAAGAGGAATGAGTGATGCAGCACAATATAGGCAAGTATTTCACTCAGTGGAGAACCAAGGTTTATCGAACCAATAGGAGTAACAACCAAACCCCGTCTTTAGTGGCTACACGCAAAAGAGCAAACACTTGCACCCAGCACACGCAATAGGGTTGTCAACCCCCTTGTACTATAGGAATTAGCTTGTTTGCCGTCTACCATAGAGGACGGCGAAGGAAAAGTCCACGGACGGCAAAGGTCCTTGTCATCCGTTGGCAGACGGCAAAATTTTCGGCAGTGAAAGTCACGGTAAAGACCTTCTTTGCCGTGTGGTGATAGCAAGGGGACGACATAGTTCTTCGTCATCAGTCTACCTAGACCAACACACGGCAAATGGGCTAGACGACGTCGGATACCTGTCAGCCTCGTTAGGTGGCGAACGGTAGAGTTTGTCATCAGCCAGCTGATGGCAACCTTTGCCATCCGCCATCTGAAGTCACCCTACCTTCGCCAGCCAGCTGCCTGCCATGCCCTTTGCTATCTGCCTACAAGGTCCTTTGCCGTCTACCTTCAAGGTCGTTTGCCGTGTGCCTACGAGTCCTTTTTCCGTCTGCGTGGCGCTAGCTGATGGCAAAGTGATCAAATGGGTCTGACCCGGTGCTTCTAGGTTACACAGGTAGGTGCCACATGGCACCTTTCCATCGGTTAGATCACGCCAAAGGCCTTTGCCGTCGGCTGGCACACGGCAAAGTGCCTATATTACCCCTCTTTTATTTATTTTTTGTTATTTCCCTGCATTTTCATAGCACATATATAATATATATAGTTCACAACACATAATGGTATATAGTGAGCTAGGAGAGATCGAAAGAACCAATACATATTAAAAGAACCTTCACCATACAATCTTTAACACTGTTCCTCCATATATACATACATATAGTTCCACATTGTTTATCAACACAAATCAAAACAAAACAAAAGCACTCCATCAATGCTAGCTTTCATGTAGTAAATCAAATCTGCAAAAAGGGTAATAAGAAAGTTAGAAGAAGAAGAATACCAGAAGAAGAAGAACATTATATTCCATTTTTGAGCTTATTATGCCATTTTTGACCTAACTAAGATAATTATGTCATTTTACACGACAACAAGCTAAGTGTATAACATTTATGATCTAACCAAGGTTCTTATGCCATTTCTGACCTAACTAATCTAATTATGTCATAAATGAACTACATGAGTTAATTATGTCATTTTGGAGTATAATTAGCTAAGAAGAAGAAGACTAGAAGAATAAGGAGAAGGAGAAGGAGAAGGAGAATGAGAAGGATAAGGAGAATGATAAGGAGAAGGAGAATGAGAATGAGAAGGAGAAGGAGAAGGAGAAGGAGTAGGAGAAAGAGAAGGAGAAGGATCACGAGAAGGAGAAGGAGAAGATGAAGAAAAGAAGAAGAAAAAGAAAAAGAAGAAGAAGAAGAAGAAGAATAATATGATGATGATGAAGAAGATGATGATGAACAAGATGAAGAAGTAGAAGAAGAAGAACAAGAAAAGGTAGAAGAAAGAGAAGGAAAATAAGAAGAAGAAATAAATAAGAAGCTCATTCTTCTTCTTATATTCTTTCTTTTTCTCCTCTTTCCTCTTCTATTATTTTCTTTTCTTTTTATGCTATTTTTGAGCTTATTATGTCAATTTGGAGGGAAATAAGCTAAGTATATGACACTTGTGAGCTAACCAAGGTTATTATGCCATTTTTGACCTAACTAAGCTAATTATGTTATAAATGAACTAAATAAACTAATTATGTCATTTTAGGATAATTAGCTAAGTATGTATTTCTTGGGGGAAATAAGCTAAGTATGTGGCATAGTAGGGCTAACTAGCATGTATGAAGGTAAGTATGCATTTTTTAAGCAGAACACTAGGGAAAACTTACTGTCATCATCATGGCGGATGTGAAGCACCGGGGTTGCTCTGGGCGGTTTTAGGTGGAGATAGTTTCCCTGGAGAAGGGTTGTGCGATGCGGCTCGGGAGTTATTCTGCACGAGAGATCATTTGCAATGTCTCGTTAGCCTGAGGACACTAAAATGTTAATACTAGTAACTAATGACCCTTCACATGAAACTCACCGTTCCAACCGCAGAAATGACTGACATCGATGGAAGGGTATGACCGGTCTTCTCGCACATAGACTTCACATTTGGTTTTCACGAGACAGTCATATTAGTTAGTAATGAAACGGACATTACATGCATGATTTGGCTAACATGAAAAAGAAACGTACCACACTGAGCTCATACATGGCCGAGTTAGCCGCCTCATTATGTGCCCTCTCCTCCTCCAACAACCAAGCCGTCTTCTCCTCCACGGCTCGAGCCATCTCCGCCACCACCCGACGCCTTTATTGTTGAATCTCCTGAGGAGAAGCTTGGGTTAGCACTCTCTCTCTCTCTCTCTCTCTCTGAAGAGCAGCCTGGAACACCACTCCTCATTAGCATTGTAATCATTGATGGCCACACACACAATTTAATGGAGGAGAGTTTCCTCTGTTCGTATAACCAACCTCGATGGAGAGATCGAGTGGCCCTGGACGAGGCCTTATCTCAGGACAAGAGCTTTCTTGGCGCACCTTGATCTTCGGGATAGTGAGAGAACAACGTATCAGCCTATCTCCAAATACAATCGAGCCATGGGGCCTCCCGCCACCAGGTATCATCACCAGCCCTGGATGCAAAGGTTGCTGGCTAAGGTTAAAGTCCTCCCCTTTCCTCGCCTTCCCCACCTCCTTGTAACTCACAAGCTTGTGGTGGGAGGAGATGTTGGTGAACTTCTTTGGATGACTGAGGTCAGAGTGAGAGAATGCCTTGGCCTTCTTGTAGGAGGCAATATGGGCGATGGCATAGAGGTCGTACACCTCTAGCAGTAAAGGGCGCAAGCTAGCATGAAGAATGAATTGCATGAATCAAGAAGCAAACCACATACCCAATTCCGCCCGAACTGTAATAAGTTGGCGCTGCCTTGATGGTGTGGCACGCCAACCGTTTGGGCACACCGGTTCTTCGCATTGTCGTGGACAGCTCGGCGTTGTCCTGTGCACCACTCATCCACCAATGCCACCCAACAATCCATCTTATCCACACACCATCTCGAGCGAACCTATAAGTTAGTAAATAGAAATTTGAGCGCTACGCCTACGAATAAAATCAAGGAAACAAAGTACAAGGCCTTAAGAATAGGTAATTTCCTTCATGTACTACTCCTCCCTGGATTTTTTTTGCGGCACGACGACTTTGTTAGAAATATGCCCTAGATGCAATAGCAAATTGGTTATTATTATATTTCCTTGTTCATGATAATCGTTTATTATCCATGCTAGAATTGTATTAATTGGAAACTCAAATACCTGTGTGGATACATAGACAACATACTGTCCCTAGTGAGCCTCTAGTTTACTAGCTCATTGATCAAAGATGGTCAAGGTTTCCTGGCCATAGACAAGTGTTATCACTTGATGACGGGATCACATCAGTAGGAGAATGATGTGATGCACAAGACCCAAACTATAAACGTAGCGTATGATCGTGTTAGTTTATTGCTACTGTTTTTCTGCATGTCAATGTATCTGTTCCTATGACCATGAGATTATGCAACTCCCAGACACCGGAGGAATGCCTTGTGTGTATCAAACGTCGCAACGTAACTGGGTGACTATAAAGGTGCTCTACGGGTATCTCCAAAGGTGTTTGTTGGGTTGGCATGGATCAAGAGTGGGATTTGTCACTCCGTGTGACGGAGAGGTATCTCGGGGCCCACTCGGTAATACAACATCACAACAAGCCTTGCAAGCAATGTGACTAAGGAGTTAGTCATGAGATCTTGTATTACAAAATGAGTAGAGAGACTTGCCGGTAACGAGATTGAACTAGGTATGGAGATACCGACGATCGAATCTCGGGCAAGTAACATACCGAAGGACAAAGGGAATAATATATGAATCCTTGACATAGAGGTTCAACCGATAGAGATCTTCGTAGAATATGTGGGATCCAATATGGACATCTAGGTCCCGCTATTGGTTATTTACCAGAGAGTGTCTCAAGTCATGTCTGCATAGTTCTCGAACCCGTAGGGTCTACACACTTAAGGTTCGGTGACGTTTCGGTATAGTTCAGTTATATGTGTTGGTGACCAAAGTTTTGTTCGGAGTCCCGGATGAGATCTTGGATGTCACGAGGAGTTCCGGAATGGTCTAGAAACAAAGATTGATATATAGGAAGTTGGTGTTTGGATTCCAGAAGGTTTTCGGGCATTGCCGAGAGTGTACCGGGAGTGACGAATGGGTTCCTGGGGGCCCACTGGGTGGGCCCACCACGCCCCAAGGGGTCCACATGGTTTTATTGGATCCGCAATAAGGTATAATGGGCTGACAATGTCCTCCAAGAAAAGCCCATGAGGAAAAAGTGGAAAATCCAAAAGAGGTGGGAAAATAAGGAAGGAGTCCTAATGCAAGTGGGATTAGAGGAGGACTCCTCTCTTCCCCACTTCGGCCGACCCAAGGAGGCCTTCTTTGGCGCACCAAGGCTGCCTCCCCCTCCTCCTATATATACTAGAGGTTTAGGGCTTTTGAGACACAACTTTGCCACGTCCTGCCCTCTCCTCTAGATCCTAGTTTTTCGTCTAGATCGGTTTTCCGCGGAGCTCGGGCGGAGCCCTGCAGGAATATATCATTACCATCACCGGCGCGCTGTGACGCTGCCGGAGAACTCATCTACTTCCCCGCCCCTCTTGCTGGATCAAGAAGTCGGAGATCGTCATCGAGCTGTACGTGTGCGGAACGCGGAGGTCCCGTCCGCTCGGCACTTGATCGGGATGGATCGCGAGATGGTTCGTGGGACGGATCGTGGGACGGTTCGTGGGGCGGATCGTGAAGATGCACCATTACATCAACCGCGTTTATTTACGCTTCGGCTTAGGGATCTACAAGGGTATGTGGATCCGATCTCCCTCTCGTAGATAAACATCACCATGATAGGTCTTCGTGTGCGTAGGAAATTTTTTGTTTCCCATGCAATGTTCCCCAACAGTGACATCATGAGCTAGGTTCATGCGTAGATGTAATGTCGAGTAGAACACAAAAGTTTTTGTGGGCGTTGATGTTTGATTTGCTTCCCTCCTTAGTCTTTTCTCGATTCATCGGTATTGTTGGATTGAAGCGGCCCGGAGCAACCTTACTCGTACGCTTACGAGAGACCGGTTTCATTGACTAACATGCAACTTGTTGTATAAATATGACCGACGCATGTCTGTTTCTTCAACTTTAGTTGAATCGGATTTGACCGAGGCGGTCCTTGGAGAAGGTTAAATAGAAAATTGCATATCACCATTGTGGATTTGCGTAAGTAAGATGTGATCATACTAGATACCCATAGGAGCCACGTAAAACATGCAACAACAAATGAGAGGACATCTAACTTATTTTTGCAGGCTATGCATGTGATGTGATATGGCCAACGACATGATGTGATATATTAGATTTATGAGATGAATCATGTTGTAATAGTTAAATATCGACTTGCACGTCGATGCTACGGCAACCGGCACGAGCCATAGGGTTGTCTTTAAACTAACATTTGTGTTTGCGGATGTGTTTACTATATTGTTATGTTGTAGCTTTAGTAGTAATAGCATGAATAGCACGACAACCTCGATGGCGACACGATGATAGAGATCATGGTCTGGCGCCGATGACGATGAAGATTATACCAGTGCTTTGGTGATGGAGATCAAGAAGCACAAGATCATGGCCATATCATGTCACTTATGTATTGCATGTGAGGTTAATACTTTTTATGCACCTTATTTTTCTTAGAACGATGGTAGCATTAAAAGGTGATCCCTCACTAAAATTTCAAGATAAAATTGTTTTCTCCCCGACTGTGCACCGTTGCGACAGTTCGTCGTTTCGAGACACCACGTGATGATTGGGTGTGATAGACTCAACGTTCTCATACAACGGGTGCAAAACAGTTGCACACGCGGAACACTCAGGTTAAACTAGATGAGCCTAGCATGTACAGACATGGCCTCGGAACACAAGAGATCGAAAGGTCGAGCATGAATCATATAGTTGATATGATCAACATGGAGATGTTCACCACTGAAACTATGCTCAACTCACGTGATGATCAGACTTGAGTTAGTGGATTTGGATCATGTGCAACTCAAATAACTAGAGGGATGTCTATTTGAGTGAGAGTTCTTAAGTAATATGATTAATTGAACTAATTATCATGAACATAGTCAATAGGTCTTTGGAAATTATGTTGTAGCTTCCGCTGTAGCTCTAGTGTTTTTATATGTTCCTCGAGAAAATTTAGTTGAAAGATGATAGTAGCAATTTTACGGACTGAGTCCGTAAACTGAGGATTGTCCTCATTGTTGTGCAGAAGGCTTAAGTCCTTAATGCACTGCTCGGTGTGCTGCACCTCGAGCGTCGTCTGTGGATGTTGCGAATATCTGACATACACGTTTTTGATGACTACGTGATAGTTCAGTGCGTAATACTTAAAAACTTATAAGTAAGGCGGCGAAGACGTTTTGAACGTCACGGAACATATGAGATGTTCTAAGAGATGAAATTTGGATTTCATGCTCGTGCCCTTGTTGAGAGGTATGAGACCTCCGACAAGATTCTTTGTATACAAAGTAGAGGAGAAAAGCTCAATTGTTGAGCATGTGCTTAGATTGTCTTAGTACAACAGTCGCTTGAAGCAATTGGGAGTTAATCTTCCAGATGAGATAGTGATGGTTCTCCAAAGTCAGTGCCACCAAGCTACTAGAGCTTCGTGATGAACTATAACATATCAAGGATAGATATGATGATCCTTGAGCGATTCACAATGTTTGACACTGTGAAAGTAGAAATCAAGTAGGAGCATGAATTGTTGATGGTTATTAAAACCACTAGTTTCAAGAGAGGGCATGGGTAAGAAGGGATACTTTATGAAACAACAAAACAATTGCTGCTCTAGTGAAGAAACCGAGGGTTGAAACCAAACCCAAGACTAAGTGCTTCTGTTATGAGGGAAATGGTCACTGAGGCAGAACTACCCTAGATACTTGGTAGATGATACACATGTTCATAATATTGATGCGAAAACATACAAAGTAGTAATGATAGTACCACTTACTTGTGGCAGTGCCACTTGAGTCATGTTGGTATAAAATGCATGAAGAAGCTCCATGCTGATGGATCTTTGTACTCACTCAGTTTTGAAACGTTTGAGACATGCAAACCATACCTATTGGTATAAACGCATGAAGAAACTCCATACAGATGGATCGTTTGGACTCACTTGATTTTGAATCACTTGAGACATGCAAATCATACCACATGGGCAAGATGACTGAAGGCCTCGTTTTCCAGTGAGATGGAACAAGAAAGTAACTTGTTGGAAGTAATACATTTTTTATGTGTGTAGTCCAATGAGTGCTGAGGCACGCAGTGGATATCGTTATGTTCTTACTTCACTGACGATTTGAGTAGATACAGGAGTATTTACTTGATGAATCACAAGTCTGAAATATTGAAAAGTTCAAAGCTATTTAAGAGTGAAGATCGTCGTGACAACATGATAAACTGTCTTCGATATGATCATAGAGATGAATATCTGAGTTGCGAGTTTTGGTACACAGTTAAGACAATATGGAAATTGTTTCGCAATTCATGCCACCTAGAACACCATAGTGTGATGGTGTGTCCAAACATCATAGCCGTGCCCTATTGGATATAGAGCATACTATGATTTCTCTTATCGAAATACCACTATCGTTTTGGGTTAGGAATTAGAGACAACCGCATTCACTTTAAATAGGAGACCACGTATTTCTATTGAGATGACACCGTATGAACTATGGTTTGGAGAAACCTAAGCTGTCGTTTCTTGAAAGTTTGGGGCTGCGATGCTTATGTGGAAAAGTTTCAGTATGATAAGCTCGAACCCAAAGCGGATAAATGCATCTTCATAGGACACCCAAAACAGTTGGGTACATCTCCTATCTCAGATCCGGAAGCAAAGTGTTTGTTTCTAGAAACATGTCCTTTCTCGAGCAAAGGTTTCTCTCGAAACTATTGAGTGGGAGGGTGGTGGAACTTGATGAGGTTACTGAACCGTCACTTCAACCAGTGTGTAGCAGGGCGTAGGAAGTTGTTCCTGTGGTGCCTACGCCAATTGAAGTGGAAACTGATGATAGTGATCATTAAGCTTCGGATCAAGTTACTACAAACTTCGTAGGTCGACAAGGTCGCGTACTGCTACAGAGTAGTACGGTAACCCTGTCTTGGAGGTCATGTTGTTGAACAACAATGAACCTACAAGCTATGGAGAAGCGATTGTGGGCCCGGATTCCGGCAAATGGCTGGAGGCCATGAAATCCGAGAGAGGATCCATGTATGAAAACAAAGTGTAGACTTTGGAAGAACTACTTGATGGTCGTAAGACTACTAAGTAAAGATGGACCTTTAAAAGGAAGACAGACGATAATGGTGAAAAGTCACCATTATGAAAAGCTTGACTTATCGCAGAGATGTTTTCCGACATGTTGAAGGAGTTGGTTATGATGAGACTTTCTCACTCGTAGCAATGCTAAAAGTATGTTGTAATTATGTTAGCAGTTGCTGCATTATTTACGAAATATTGCACATAGGATGTCAAAAAACATTGTATCCTCAACGGTTTCCTTGAGGAAAGGTTGTATGTCATACAACCAGAAGGTTTTGTCAATCCTAAGGATGCTAACAAGTATGCAAGCTCCAGCGATCCTTCTATGCACTGGTGCAAGCATCTCGTAGTTGGAATATACGCTTTTTTGGGTTTATACAAGGTTTATGAGAAACTTGTATTACCAAAGAAGTGAGTGGGAGCACAATAGGATTTCTGATAAGTATATGTGGTTGACATATTGTTGATCGGAAGTAATGTAGAATTTCTGGAAAGCATAAAGGGTTGTTTGAAAGGAGTTTTTCAAAGGAAAACCTGCATAGAGCTACTTGAACATTGAGCATCAAGATCTATAGAGATAGATCAGAACGCTAAATAGAACTTCCAATAAAATGCATGCCTTGACAAGTTTTCGAAGGAGTTCAAAATAGATCAGCAAAGAAGGATTTCTTGGCTGTGTTGTAAGGTGTGAATTTGAGTAACACTCAAAGCCCGACCACGACAGAAGAAACAGAAAGGACGAAGGTCGTCCCCTATGCCTTAGCCATAGGCCCTAAAGTATGCCATGCTGTGTACCGCACCTGAGGTGTGCCATGCCATGAGTCTGTCAAGGGGTACAAAAGTGATCCAGAATGGATTACTGGACATCGGTCAAAGTTATCCTTAGTAACTAGTGCACTAAGGATTTTTTTCTCGATTATGGAGGTGATTAAAGAGTTCATCGTAAAGGGTTACGTCGATGCAAGCTTTCACACTAATCCGAATAACTACGAGTAGTAAACCGGATTCGTATAGTGGAGCAGTCATTTGGAATAGTTCCAAATGGTGCGTGGTAGGAGCATCTGTAGGATGACATAGAGATTTGTAAAGCACACACGGATCTGAAAGATTCAGACCCATTGACTATAAGCCTATCTCACAAGCAAGATATGATCAAACCCCATAACTGTATGGGTGTTAGGTTCATTGCAATCAAATTGTGATGTGAACTAGATTATTGACTCTAGTGCAAGTGGGAGATAGTTGGAAATATGCCATAGACGCAATCACAAATTGGTTATTATTATATTTCCTTGTTCATGATAATCGTTTATTATCCATGCTAGAATTGTATTAATTGGATACTCAAATACATGTGTGGATACATAGACAACACAATGTCCCTAGTGAGCCTCTAGTTGACTAGCTCGTTGATCAAAGATGGTCAAGGTTTCCTGGCCATAGAAAAGTGTTGTCACTTGACGATGGGATCACATCATTCGGAGAATGATGTGATAGACAAGACCTAAACTATAAATGTAGCGTATGATCGTGTCAGTTTATTGCTACTGTTTTTCTGCATGTCAATGTATGTGTTCCTATGACCATGACATCATGCAACTCCCGGACACCGGAGGAATGCCTTGTGTGTATCGAACATCGCAATGTAACTGGGTGACTGTAAATGTTCTCTACAGGTATCTCCAAAGGTGTCTGTTGGGTTGGCATGGATCAAAACTGGGATTTGTCACTCCGTGTGACGGAGAGGTATCTCGGGGCCCACTCGGTAATACAACATCACAACAAGACTTGCAAGAAATTTGACTAAGGAGTTAGTCACAGGATCTTGTATTACGAAACGAGTAAAGAGACTTGCCGGTAACGAGATTGAACTAGGTATGGAGATACCGACGATCGAATCTCGGGCAAGTAACATACCGAACGACAAAGGGAATAGTATACGGGATTATATGTGTCCTTGACATAGAGGTTCAACCGATAGAGATCTTCGTAGAATATGTGGGAGCCAATATGGACATCCAGGTCCCGCTATTAGTCATTGAACAACGAGTGTCTCAAGTCATGTGTGCATAGTTCTCGAACCCACAGTTCTGCACACTTAATGTTCGATGACGTTTCAATATAGTTGAGTTATATGTGTTAGTGACCGAAGTTTTGTTCGGAGTCCCGTATGAGATCTTGGACGTCACGAAGAGTTTCGGAATGGTCCAGAAACGAAAATCTATATATAGGAAGTTGGTGTTTCGATTCTGGAAGGTTTTCAGGCATTGTCGGCAGTGTACCGAGAGTGACGAACGGGTTCCAGGGGCCCACTGGGTGGTCCCACCATGCCCCAAGGGGTTCACGTGGGTTTATTGGATGTGCAATAAGGTATAATGGGCTAACAAGGTCATCCAAGGAAAGCCCATGAGGAAAAAGTGGAAAATCCAAAAGAGGTGGGAAAATAAGGAAGGAGTCCTAATCCAAGTGGGATTGGAGGAGGACTCCTCCCTTCCCCACTTCGGCCAACCCAAGGAGGCCTTCCTTGGCACACTAAGGCTGCCTCCCCCATCCTCCTATATATACTAGAGGTTTAGGGCTTTTGAGACACAACTTTGCCACGTGATGCCCTCTCCTCTAGATCGTAGTTTTTCCTCTAGATCCGTTTTCTGCGGAGCTCTCGCGGAGCCTTGCAGGAATAGATCATCACCATCACCAGCGTGCCATCACGCTGCCGGAGAACTCATCTACTTCCCCGCCCCTCTTGCTGTATAAAAAAGGCGGATATCATTATGGAGTTGTACATGTGCGGAACCACTACTGGAAAACAGTTTTTTGCCATCTGCCTAGTCTTTGCCGTCTGCTAGCTGATGGCAAAGAGTGTCTTTGCCGTCAGCTTCAGCAAAATAGATGGCAAAGCACAGGCTGATGGCATAAAGCCTTTTTGCCATCTGTCACTTGTTTGCCTTCTGCTAGCTGACGGCAAAGAGTTCAGAGGCAGACGGCAAAGCTATAGATAGACCCACCTGACCGCAGGGTGGCTAGGTCAAACTAGAGTCGGCGCTTTGCTGTCTGCTAGCGGACGGCAAAGCGTCCGGAGGCAGACGGCAATACTCTAACACCGTTAACGGCTCCTTCCCCCCCACCCCGCCCCTCTCTCTCTCTCTCTGTAACAGTGACCCCGCGCGCCCCTCTCTCCCTCTCTCCCCACCCCGCGCGCCCCTCTCTCTGTAACGGCCGCCGCCACCACCATCACGCCCCCGCCCCCGTCGCGTCGCCGCCGCCACTGCTGCCCCTGTCACCCCTGTCGCCCCCGCCGTGGCCCCACTCTCTCTCTCCCCACCTCGCCCCCGCTGCCGCTGCCACCAACATCGCGCCGCCGCCCCTGTCGCCCCTGTCGCCTCCACAGCCGCCCCGCCGCCACCACTGCCCCCCGCTGCCGCACTGCCCCCGGCGACGCAGCCCCGACGCCCCAGCCGCCCCCGCCGGTGAGTCCCCCCATTTTTTTTGTTTTTCCTTATTTTTATTTATGTTAAATTAGTTAGGTTAGTTTATTAGTTTATTAGGTTAGTTAGGCTAGTTAGTTAGGTTGTTAAATTAGTTTAGTTTAGGTTTAGTTTTAGTTTAGGTTTAGGCTGCATTTGACAACAAAGTATTGTAAAAATCGGTGTAACGGTGAACTACAGTATTTTAACCTGTTGGTATAAGATATCATGGTTTTTAAATATCAAAGTATTTTAGAGTATCAATGATACAGAGGACCTGTTTGGTTTCTACCCTGTGCATCGACGTGAAAATTGCTGACTAGCCATTAATTGTTGCAAACACCTCCAGCCTACCATGTCAATTTCTAATCATGTACTGGACTAGGAGCCAGCCTCACTTTTGGATGTTTTGTTTGAGTCAAATCATAATTTGAGGATCCTAATGGAAAGTAAAATCGTCAAACGGAAGGTACTAATAAATCGGACGCACAATTAGATAGGAAAGAACAACGGCCTTGGCACCTTGCTCCGTGCATGGAGTGGATTCACTTTTTCAATTGGCTCAGTTTTAAACAAGAGGTCAGGGGTTCTTTTTTAAATACTGAGAAAATACCATGGTTTTGGAGATACTGTAGTATTAATACCGCAATTTTTTTGGGTAGCCAAACAGCTCATAGTAATCAAAACTGGAAATATTAGAAAAACTGTGGTATTCTCATAATACTTAGAAAATACTAAGCTATCAAACATGGCCTTAGTTAGGTTAGTTTCCTGTTTAGTAAAGGAGAAAAGGAGAAGAAGAAGAAGGAGAAAAGGAGAAGAAGAAGAAGGAGAAAGGAGAAGAAGAAGAAGGAGAAAGGAGAAGAAAAAAATAAGAAGAAGAAGGAAAAGAAGAAGGGGAGAATTGATTATCACCCCCCTGTTCGTGCGCCACCACAACATAAGCCCCCCTGTTTACCTGGCTGGGGCAGATGCGGCGGAGGCGAGGCGCAACAGCGCTTGGGGCGGCTAGGTCAAGGAGGGGAACGAGCAGAGAACGGGAGCAGCTTCTGCCCAGCTCGTGTGACTTATACTAGATGAGGGAGGGCATTTTTGTCATTTCAGAAAATAATTAGACTAGTCGGTGCTATTATTTGCTTAATGTAGAGCTAATCAACTCAAAGGGGGCCATTAGAAACATCGTTAGCACAACTGGGGGGTTAAAAGGGAGCGAGGCAAACAGGGGGGCTTATGTTGTGGTGGCGCACGAACAGGGGGGGTTAAAAGGAAAAGGAAGGGAAGGAGAAGAAAGAAGAAGAAGAAGAAGAAGGAAAAGGAAGGGAAGGAGAAGAAGAAGAAGAAGAAGAAGAAGAAGAAGAAGGAAAAGGAAGGGAATGAGAAGAAAGAATAAGGAGAAGAAGAAGAAGGAGAAATAAGAAGAAGAAGAAGGAGAAAGGAGAAGAAAAAAATAATAAGAAGAAGGAAAATAAGAGAAGAAGGAGAAGGAGGAGGAGGAGGAGCTTGAGGAGAAGGCCAAGGACCTTCTAGTCCTTCTCCTCCTCCTCCTTCTCCTCCTTCTTCTTGATTTCTTCTTCTTCTCCCCCTCCTCCTCTTTCTTCTCCTCTTTCATATTATCCTTGCTTTAATTAACCCAACAATGACATAATTATCCCATTTAGCTCCAAAATACCATAATAAGCTCAAAATGGCATAACAACCTTGGTTAGCTCATGGATATTATATACTTAGCTTGTTTTCCTCTAAAATGGGATAATTAGCCCATTTAGCTCCAAAAAGACATAATTAGGTAATTTACCTCCAACAAGAGGACAAGAGGAGAAGGAATAGGCAAAATGGAAAGAAAGAAGAAGAAGAAGAAGAAGAACAAAAGAAGGAGAAGGAGGAGGAGGAGGAGGAGGAGAAGGAGAAGGCCAAGGACCTTCTAGTCCTTCTCCTCCTTCTTCTTGATTTCTTCTTCTTCTCCTCCTCCTCCTCTTTCTTCTCCTCTTTCATATTATCCTTGCCTTAATTTTCCCAACAATGACATAATTTGCCCACTTAGCTCGAAAATACCATAATAAGCTCAAAATGGCATAAGAACCTTGGTTAGCTCATGAATATTATATACTTAGCTTGTTTTCCTCTAAAATGGAATAATTAACCCATTTAGCTCCAAAAAGACATAATTAGGTAATTTAGCTCCAACAAGAGGAGAAGATGAGAAGAAATAGGCAAAATGAAAAGAAAGAAGAAGAAGAAGAAGAAAAAGAAGAGAAGAAGGAGAAGGAGGAGGAGGAGGAGGAGAAGGCCAAGGACCTTCTAGTCCTTCTCCTCCTCCTCCTTCTCCTCCTTCTTCTTGATTTCTTCTTATTCTCCTCCTCCTCCTCTTTCTTCTCCTGTTTCATATTATCCTTGCTTTAATTAACCCAACAATGACATAATTAGCCCATTTAGCTCCAAAATGCCATAATAAGCTCAAAATGGCATAAGAACCTTGGTTAGCTCATCAATATTATATACTTAGCTTGTTTTCCTCTAAAATGGGATAATTAGCCCATATAGCTCCAAAAAGACATAATTAGATAATTTAGCTCCAACAAGAGGAGAAGAGGAGAATAAATAGGAAAAATGAAAAGAAAGGAAGAAGAAGAGAAGAAGAGAAGAAAAATACCTTCTCCTCCTTCTCCTTCTTCTCCTCCTCCTGCTTCTCCTGCTTCTCCTCCTCCTTTTTGATTTCTTCTTCTTCTCCTCCTCCTCCTCTTTCTTCTCCTCTTTCATATTATCTTTGCTTTAATTTCCCCAACAATGACATAATTAGCCCATTTAGCTCCAAAATGCCATAATAACCTCAAAATGGCATAAGAACCTTGGTTAGCTCATGAATATTGTATACTTAGCTTGTTTTCCTCTAAAATGACATAATTGGAATATTTGTGTTGATCGGGTGGATTTACATGTGATAGTTGTCTCGTCGCTGTGAGGTCTGCTGTGCGAAGACCTGCCCGTGCGATGTACGAGCTCCGCCCCTGCATTCGTGGGTCAGTACAAATTTCATCTCCTCCCCGCCCCTTCTTTTACTGTGGCTCGGTTTCCGGATGAAACTTTCTAGATTTAGGTAATTCAATTAATTTATCAGTATGCGTGACCAGTATGCGTCTCCCGTTCGAAAGGGCGACATCTATAAATATGCATGTCTTCGCATATTTATAACCGTCATCCTTTCGAATTGTCCAACATTACCCATGGACAGCCCGATTATGTGTAGATTGGGTTCGTTTTCCCGTATGCTGTGCTTTGGATCCAATGCGGAATTTCGTTAGTGCCTCCCTGTTGTTCTCCGGATGCACATCCTCTCTGTTTATTGTGGAGGCGTGCATCAGGAGAACAACGAACCCAATCTACACATACTCGGGTGGGATTAGGACCTATCTTTACCTATTAGCGTGTAGGTTGCCTGGACGTAATAAAAATGGCGAACCTAATTAACCGATGAATATAAATGCTAAATTATATATAAATATATTTCTTCTGTCTTTAGTAGCTATGCAAGATGAGTGATCGTGCGTGGATGTATACCGGTCACCCTAGTCAGAAAGAGATGACGAAAGAATGGTTTGTAAAAACAAAGGAATTTGTGAAAGCCGCATTCGCAAATGGCCAGGAAAGAAACTATTGCCCCTGTCCTGGATGCGACAACTATAAAAAGACGACAGAGGCTGTAATGATTAAACACCTGCAGAGGAGGGGTTTTAAGCCTAATTATACGGTGTGGACATTACATGGTGAGTCTATACAACGCAGAAGAGCTGAGGTGGTCCGTCGTCGCACAGACGAGCATGGTACCGAGATCGAAGACATGGTGCAAGACTTTGATGATGCTCGGGATTCGGAAGATGAGATGGAGGAATCTGCAAAGGCCTTTTATGAAATGTTGGAGTGTTCAAAACGTCCTCTCCATGAGCACACTGAGCTCTGTCAGCTGGATGCAATTGCACAAGTAATGGCTCTGAAGGCTCGGTTCAACTTGGGAAGAGAATGCTAGGACGCGATGATGACACTATTTGGACGTTTCCTACCCAAAGGCCATGTCTTGCCTGCAAACCTATACCAGTCCGACAAAATACTTCGTCTACTTAAGATGCCCTATGATACGATAGATGCATGTGAGAAAGGATGTGTCTTATTTAGGAAGGAGTATGCACACTTGGACTATTGTCCCAATTGCGAGTCTTGCAGGTATCTTGTGGTAGACAACGGTATGGGTGAGAAGAGGCAGACCAAAATCGCAGTTAGTGTTCTTCGGTATATGCCAATCGTACCAAGACTTCAACGTCTTTTCATGGTCGAAGAGACAGCCAGACAGATGACATGGCACAAATTGGGCGAAAGAACCGAACTAGATGCGGATGGGAATAAGATGATGGTACACACATCGGATGGGGAAGCGTGGAAACATTTCGATGGATTGCATCAGGATAAAGCGGCAGATCCAAGGAATCCTCGAGTCTGCGCCGCCACGGATGGTTTTAATCCCTTCGGCATGACGGCAACCCAATACAGTTGTTGGCCTGTATTTGTCATTCCACTCAAAATCCCCCCAGGCAGATTATGCAAAGAAAGAACATATTTCTGACGTTGATAATTCCAGGGCCCAATTATCCGGTTAAGAATATGAATGTGTACCTGCAACCGCTTAAGGATGAATTGGAAGAAGCTTGGGAAAATGGGGTCAAGACATACGATGCCGCTAGAAAAGAAAACTTCAAAATGCATGTGTGGTACATGTACTGTATGCATGACTTGCCAGCGTATGCGCTATTCTCTGGATGGTGTGTGCATGGAAGGTTCCCGTGCCCCCAATGCAAGGCAGCTCTTCAGTTTCATTGGTTGCAGGAGGGTCGGAAGTATTCTTGCTTTGAATTGCATAGACAGTTCCTGGATCCTGACCATGAGTTCAGAAAAGACAAGAAGAACTTTACCAAAGGTAAAGTTGTCAAAAACTTGGCACCACCCGCGTTCACTGGCCAACAGATCCTGGATCAGTTAAACACCCTCAAGCCTGATCGAGAGCGTCCAAGGTATTTCAAGGGGTATAATTCAAAACACGTCTGGACTCACAAGCCATGCTTCTGGGATCTTCCTTACTTCAAAGACCTCCTTCTTCCACACAATATCGACATGATGCACACTGAAAAGAATATCGGAGAAGCTATTTTTGGTACATTGTTCGACATAGATGGGAAGACAAAGGGTTATATTAAGGCTAGAGTCGGTCAGGAGACACTATGTCATAGACTGTTACAAAACATGCGAGAAGGCAAAGGAAAGCATAAGTGGACGAAGCCAAAGGCCTGGTTCAATCTTGGAAGGCCAGCTATGAGGGAAATTATCTTGTGGGTCAAAATGCACTTGAAGTTCCTAGATGGGTATGCAGCGAATCTAAAGAGGGGAGCGAGTCTTGAAAAATTAAAAATCTTTGGTCTCAAGAGTCATGATTGGCACATATGGCTAGAGCGGGTAATGCCGGTGATGTTACGTGGCTTTATTCCTGACGATGAATGGCTAGTACTGGCGGAGCTGAGCTATTTCTTCCATGTTCTTTGTGCGAAAGAATTGTCGCCTGGCATGGTAGAAGACATGGAGGAGTTTGCACCGGAGTTGTTGTGCAAGTTAGAGAAGATCTTTCCACCGGGCTTCTTTAATCCAATGCAGCATTTGATTTTACATCTACCGACCGAGGCAAGATTGGGTGGGCCCGTGCAAGATCGTTGGTGCTATGCAACTGAGAGGATGCAGAAGACCCTTCGAGCTAAATGTAAAAATAAGCGTAGAATTGAAGCATCGATGGCTGAGGCATTCATTACTGAGGAGGTGGCAAACTTTGTGACAGCACACTACGAAGCCAAAAATCATCATTTGCATAATCCGAAGCCTCGGCACAATGATGGAGACCCTAAAAAGGTGGGTCCAACCTCAGCCTATTCAAAGGGAAGCTCGCACCAGCCGGTGCTTCGAAACCAATAACGTTGGATGTCGAAGAATGGCGGAACATTTCGTTGTATATCTTCAACAACCTAACAGAAGTGCGACCGTACATCGAGTGAGTTCTTGACACATTTTCCCGTAACTTCTAATTCATTTGAACTGCTCTTATTCCAGGATATTTCAAACAGCCGTTACGTCGTCAATTTCTCGGATGGAGCGGTGATCGAAAATGATTCCGTCGAAGAGTATGAGCTTCTGTCGAAGACAGGAGGCGGCTATCCTGGTTTCATCTCTTGGTTCAAACAAACGGTAATTATCAATAATGGACCATTTCATTCTTGGTCTAACTTGCGGCTAATGCAACAACCGTTTCGTATTAAACTTGTAGGCTAATTCAGAGTCTATGGACGCCGAACTGAGACAAGTCGCTAATGGTTTTGACTATAAGGTCCGTTCATTTGAGAAATACAACATCAACGGGTATCTCTTTCGTACCTTTGGCAAAGAGCTATCTATGCCCGACCGGAAATCTACAAATTGTGGTGTCTCTGCTATCGGAGAAGGTGTTATCGAGTATTATGGAAGAGTTGAAGCAATTTATGAACTTCAATTCTATGGTGAAAACCCGCCGAACGTCGTAGTCTTCAAATGTTATTGGTTCCAGTCGAAAAAGACTAGAAGGACTCATGAACATATAGGACTAGTCGAAATCAATCCAAACACCCATTTAGATGTTCCCGATGTCTATATTATGGCTCAACAGGCGACCCAAGTTTTCTATCTACCGTGGGCATGCCAAACGGATAAGAATCTAGAAGGTTGGTATGTTGTTTATGAAGTGACGCCACATGTCAGACCACCTCTCCCAAATGAACAGGATTATGAACCTCACATTAACCCAGACACATATGATGGAGAATTCTTCCAAGAAACACGTCTTTCCAAGAAACGTTTCAAGAACCGCCGTGCTTCACCCAAGAACATGGAAGTAGACAGCGACAATGAATCCGACTCCAGCCCTGAGCCGGAACCAGAAGACCTGGAACTCATAGAGGTTACTGATGTGGATGACCTGTCAATGCTTCAACGATTAAAGGAAGGCCTTTCACAACTTCACGCCGTTGAACCCGACGAGCACGTCATTCATGAAGACATGCGTGATAGTGATGATGATGATGCATTAATTGATGATGATTATTAGTTTGTAAGATTCACAACTTAAATTATATATATCTTAATCTTTATTATTCATGTACATATTATTATTCATGTCAGTTATTCAATTTTTTTATGTTGTACTAATTTCTTTTAATCTTTATCATGGCAGGTCACCATGTGTGGAAAGATGGTGGGCGCTGGTCCAGACCGCTCGACGGGTTCTTCCCAGGCGCCCCGCACGAGGGGTGGTACTTTCCTTCCACCCCTATCTCTCCGTAGAGCCTTGGCAGACAGTCTGTCGACACCACCCGTGGGTTCTTCTTCGTCGGCGGCATTGCCCACTAGGAGAGGTGTTGGTCGGGTTGGGAAGAAGGGGAAGGGTACAGGGAGAGGTGGTGGCCGCGAAAGATCCAGGAGGACTGGTGAGCCGTCCTCGCCACCACCACCAGCTCATTCACTCGAGCATAGGACTAGTATGGTCGACCCGTTTGCGGAGGAGGCTACGGGGGCTCCGGTCCAGGAGCCTGGTGTTGACGGGCATTCGTCCCATGAGACTCCGGTCCAGGAGCAGCCTCGGGTCGAGGTGCATTCGGCCCAGGAGCAGTCGGAGGAGACTACGGTTCCGGAGGGTTCACCCGACGTGGAGAGGCCCGGATGGGAGACCTGGCCGGATCGTACCGTGTTGCCGGATTGGACCGAGTGTCTGGGTGCCTCAGGGGGCGGGGATGGCAGGGATGAGCTTACGGATCGTGAGGGCGATGTGCAGGTGGACGTGGCCACCGTGTACAGGCGTGGTAGTACACGTCTCCCGGTCGCCCCGGCTACCCGCGAGCAGAGGCCGGTTATTAAACCTGAAGGAGATAGGTAAGTACATTTACCCTTTTTTAGCTTTTGCCTTCAAGTTTGTTCAAATATCTAATGCGTTGACCTTATCATACTGTAGGGGATGGGTACATCCTCTTGGAGTCCATAGGCCGAACTCCGTCCTTGGTCTGCTTTGTCGGACAAATTTCCCGGGGTTTGTCACGTTGCCTGGTGAGGGTCACGTTCCTACACTAGGATTTACCTGGGAGCACTACCAGGCTGCGCAGGCCCCGCTAGAGGAGATTATAGATGGTGTCTTGTGCCACACGAGGGCCGAGATGGTGACCAAGAGCTTTTGGGTAAATTAT
This sequence comes from Hordeum vulgare subsp. vulgare, assembly GCF_904849725.1. Lineage (NCBI taxonomy): Eukaryota > Viridiplantae > Streptophyta > Magnoliopsida > Poales > Poaceae > Hordeum > Hordeum vulgare. Next base: position 421,490,457 of record NC_058522.1, on the reverse strand, counting down.
CCTTTTACAGAATCTAAAATAACAATATAGCTAATTATTGTACTAATCGGTGTTTTCACGTTTGATTGCAGACCTTCTATAGGTGTGAGGATGGATATGAGGAGGAGGCGGCCAGGGTTCTCGAGGCCGAGTGTAGGCGGTTACTACAGAACTTGTGCCACGAGGCTCGACCGCAGGCTATTCGGGATTACTACGCCACGCGTGGTATTAAGAAGCAGAAGAAGGATTGCCGCGGAAAGTTTCTGAAGAAGGAGCAATACATGAAGGTAATTACCTATTCTTAAGTCCTTCTACGTAGTTTTCTTGATTTCATTCATAGGCGTAGCGCTGAAAATTCTTTCTAATAACTTACAGGTGCCCCCGAGATGGTGTGCGGATAAGATGGATTGTTGGGAGGCGTTGGTTGATGTGTGGTGCACAGGCAGCTGGCGAGCCGTCCACGAGAATGCGAAGGATCGGCGTAGCCAAATGGTTGGTGTGCTACACCATGAAGGCAGCGCTAACTTACTTCAGTTTGGACGAAACTGGGTATGTGATTTGCTTCATGATTCATGCAATTCATTCTTGATGCTAATATTTTGTTCCTCTCTTTTAGGCGCATCACAATAAGACTGAGATGCCACACTTGTACGACCTTTATGGCATGGCCCATACTGCCTCGTACAAGAAGGCGAAGGCATTCTCTGAGTCTGACCTGGATGATCCCAATAACTACACCAACATATCATCCCACCAGAAGCTCGTGGTATACACGGACACGGGGATGGCTACGAAAGGGGATGACTTTAACCCTAGCCAGGAACCTTTGGATCCAGAGCAGGGGATGATATCTGGTGGCTGGAGGCCCCATGGCTCGATAGCCATTAGAGATGGGATAATACGTTGTCCACTCACTCTTCCGGAGATCAAGGAGTGCCAGTCGAGCAGCTATCCTGAGATAACGCGTCGTCCACGGCCAGTCGAACTTGCCATCGAGGTTAGTTGTACGGACTAAGAACACTTTCTTCCATTTCATTATGTGTGTCACCATAGATCATTACTGTGGTAACAAGGAATGGTGTTTCAGGCTGCTCTTCAGAAAGAGAGAGCGGCAAACCAGGCTGCTCTTGAGAAAGAGAGATTGGCAAGCCAGGCTGCTCTTCAGGCTGCTCTTGATGAGAGGGACCAGACCACGACACGATTGCTTGAGGAGGAGAGGGCCCGGAATGAGGCGGGTCAACGGGCCATGTACGAGCTTTTTGTGGTATGTTTTTTTTCACATTAGCCAAATCATGTGTGTAATGTCTGTTTCAATACTAACTAATACGACCCACTCTTCAAGGTCTATGCCAGAAGAGCGGTCAAGTCCCTCCGTCGATGCCCGTCTTCTCTTCGATTGGCACGGTGAGTTTCAGTATAAACTAGTATTAATAATTGAGTGTCATCATGCTAACTAAGACATTGCAAAATATCTTTTATGCAGAATAACTCCCCAGCGGCATCGCACGACCCTTCTCCAGGGCAACCGTCTCCAAACGAAGCCGTCGCGAGCAACCGTGGTGTTTCTCCTCCTTGATGACCACTACGGTAAGTTTCTCCTCCAAACTTAGCTTGTTTTCCTATAAAATGAGATAATTAGCCCATTTAGCTCCAAGAAGACATAATTAGGTAATTTAGCTCCAACAAGAGGAGAAGAAATAGGAAAAATGAAAAGAAAGAAGAAGAAGAAGAAGAGAAGAAGGAGAAGGAGGAGAAGGAGGAGGAGGAGGAGGAGGAGGAGAAGGCCAAGGAACTTCTAGTCCTTCTCCTCCTCCTTCTCCTCCTTCTTGATTTATTCTTCTTCTCCTCCTCCTCTTTCTTCTCCTCTTTCATATTATCCTTGCTTTAATTTCCCCAACAATGACATAATTAGCCCATTTAGCTCCAAAATACCATAATAAGCTCAAAATGGCATAAGAACCTTGGTTAGCTCATGAATATTATATACTTAGCTTGTTTTCCTCTAAAATGGGATAATTAACCCATTTAGCTCCAAAAAGACATAATTAGGTACTTTAGCTCCAACAAGAGGAGAAGAGGAGAAGAAATAGGCAAAATGAAAAGAAAGAAGAAGAAGAAGAAGAAGAAGAGAAGAAGAAGGAGGAGAAGGAGGAGGAGGAGGAGGAGGAGGAGAAGGCCAAGGACCTTCTGGTCCTTCTCCTCCTCCTCCTTCTCCTCCTTCTCCTCCTTCTTCTTGATTTCTTCTTCTTCTCCTCCTCCTCCTCTTTCTTGTCCTCTTTCATATTATCCTTTCTTTAATTAACCCAACAATGACATAATTAGCCCATTTAGCTCCAAAATACCATAATAAGCTCAAAATGGCAGAAGAACCTTGGTTAGCTCATTAATATTATATACTTAGCTTGTTTTCCTCTAAAATGGGATAATTAGCCCATTTAGCTAAAAAAAGACATAATTAGGTAATTTAGCTCCAATAAGAGGAGAAGAGGAGAAGAAATAGGCAAAATGAAAGAAAGAAGAAGAATAAGAAATCAAGAAGGAGGAGAAGGAGGAGGAGGAGGAGGAGGAGAAGGCCAAGGACCTTCTAGTCCTTCTCTTCCTCCTCCTTCTCCTCCTTCTCCTCCTTCTTCTTGTTTTCTTATTCTTCTCCTCCTCCTCCTCTTTCTTCTCCTATTTCATATTATCCTTGCTTTAATTTCCCCAACAATGACATAATTAGCCCATTTACCTCCAAAATACCATAATAAGCTCAAAATGGCATAAGAACCTTGGTTAGCTCATGAATATTATATTCTTAGCTTGTTTCCCGCTAAGAATGACATATTTAGCTGAAAAACATCATATTTTGTTCTTCTTCTGACTTTCTTATTCACATTTTTGCAGATTGGATATACTAGATGCATGGAAGCTGGCATTCATGGAGTTGAACAATGTCGATGGATGAACTTTATATGTATATCATCTAGTTTTCATTGGAGATGATGAACAATGTCGAACTATATGTATATGTATATATGGATAAACAGTGCAATACTTTGTATGTTGGTTCTTTGGATATATGGGGATGTACATTGATTTATATGTATATCATATATGTGTGGTGAATTATATATATGTGTTGGCAAGTATATGTGTGGTGAACTATATATCATATATGTGTGGTGAATTATATAAATGTGCTGTCAAATATATATATATATATATATATATATATATATATATATGCTGTGAAATAGTATAAAACAAAAAAAACAGGTACTATATTGGCTCTTTGCCGTCTGCCAGCTGATGGCAAAGACCTGTGCCATCAGCTGGCAGATGGCAAAGGTGCCACATGGAACCCAGCTGTGCATCCTGGGGTGTCTATATAGTCTCTTTGCCGTCTGCCTCCACGGTGGGCAGACGACAAAGAAGAGGGCACAGAGGAGGGGGGGAGGAGGAGGCAGGCGGCAAAGAGTGGAGGGGGGAGAGGCAGACGGCAAAGAGTGGAGGGGGGGGAGTAGGCAGACGGCAAACATGGAGGGGGGAGGAAGACAACAAAGATGGAGGGGGAGGGGAGGAGTAGGCAGACGGCACAGATGGAGGGGGAGGTAGACAGCAAAGATGGAGGGGGAGGCAGACGGCAAAGCCTCCGTTAACCCCTAACGGAGGCAACGCCTGTTGGCTCCCGTCTCGAGCACTTTGCCGACTGCTCCTAAGGAAAGCTGACGGCAAAGAGCTTTGCCGTCCACTTTGGGGGGGGGGCAGACGGCAAAGAAGGTCCTATGCTGTCGTAGGCTGACGCAGAAATTTTGCTAGCCGTGGGAATCTTTGCCGTCTGTGATTTTGTCTTTGCCGTCCGGGATTTTGTCTTTGCCGTCTGTGATGGCAGACGGCAAAGAAGCTGATTCCTGTAGTGAACGCGGAGGTGTCGTCCGTTCGGCACTTGATCGGGACGGATCGCGAGACGATTCGTGGGACGGATCATGTGACGGTTCATGGGACGGATTGTGAAGATGTATCACTACATCAATCTCGTTTATTAATGCTTCCGCTTAGCAATCTACAATGGTATGTGGATCCGATCTCCCTCTCGTAGATGAACATCACCATGATAGGTCTTCGTGTGTGTAGGAATTTTTTTGTTTCCCATGCAACGTTCCCCAACAGACTTGTCCTTCTTTATACTATGCAATGTGTAGTAGTCTCGAACAGTGTGCACCCGAGCCTTTGTGGGATAAGTTATGTAATAGGCGCTTGCACTCGGTATCGATAACCTTGGCCACCATCTCCTCGTATCCCTCCTCAAACCTCTAGAAGTTCGGCAATCAAAGGAGACAACACTGATTAGTACTATGAATTGAGACTTCACAGCCATTACTTGTGCGACGGCATCCAGCTGACAAAGATCAGTGTGCTTGCGGAGAGGACATTTTGTAGACTCCAAAATTTCATAGAAGGCCTTTGCGGATTCCCCCATCTCATCGCCCAAATCCCAAGCATCATCAAAGTCTTGCACCATGTCTTCGATCCCGGTACCATGCTCATCGGTGGGACAGCAAACAACCTCATCTCTCGTACATTGGGCAGACTCACCATGAAATGTCCACACCATATAACCACACATAAAACCCCTCTTGTGCAAGTGTTTACCCATTTGATCCTGTGTCATCTTTTTAAACTTATCGCACCCAAGCCAAGGGCACCAGGTTTTTCTGTCGGCATTTTGAAATGCGGCTTTCAAAAACCTCTTGGTTTTTGTTAACCATTCTTTGGTCATCTCTCTTTTACTAGTGTGACCGGTGTACATCCACGCACGATCACTCATCTTGCCAAGCTACTAAATACACAAGAAATATATATATATATATATATGGATATTTTAGCATATATTTCATTTATTAATCAAGTTTGTCAGTTTTGTTACGCCCATGCAATCTACATGCTAATAGGTAAAGATATGTCCTAATCGCACCCGAGTATGTGTAGATTACGTTTGTTTTCCCACGCTCTGCTCCGGATCCGATGCAAAATTTCGGTAGCACCTCCCCTTTGTTCTCCTGATACACGTCTCGACAATAAATAGAGATTATGTGTACCCGTAGAACAACACGGAGGCACTAACGAAATTATGCATTGGATCTGGACCAGATCATATGGGAAAACGAACCCAATCTACACATACTCGGGGTGTCCATGGATAACGTTGGACAATTTCAAAGAATCACAATTATAAATATATGCAAATGCATGCATATTTATAACTGTAACCCTTTCGAATGGGAGACAGATAATGGTCATAGATAGTGGTGATTTAATCTACCTATAGCTAGCAAGTTCCATCGACACGAAGACCGGAATAGAGAAAATGAAGGGCGAGGAGGAGATGTCATTTGTGCTCACTCACGAACGCAGCGGCAGAGCTTGTCCAACCCACAGGGAAGTCGTCGAACACCAGACCCTCGCAGCAATGTAATAAGTTCACAGTTAAATCCACCCGGTCAACATGAATATTCAATCCCGATAGAAAAATCTCTCTATATATAATTAATTTTCCACTTCCATTTTCTCATCCTCTTATTCTTCTTCTTCTTCTTCTTTTCTCCTCCTCTTCTTCTTCTCCTCTTTTTCTTCTTCTTTCTCCTCTTCGTTTGTTTTTCCTTTTCTTCTCCTCTTCTCCTCTTTGTCTTCTTATTTCTCCTCTTCTTCTATTTTTCTTCTTCTTCTCCTACTCTTCTTCTTCTTCATCATCGTCATCATCATCATCATCATCTACTTCTTCTTTTCTTCTCTTCTTCTTCTTCTTCTTCTTCTCCTTCTTCTTCTTCTTCTTATTTTTCTTCTTCTTCGTCCTTCTTTTCCATTTTAATATTCTTCTCCTCTTCTTATTCTCCTCTTCTCTTCTTCTTCTTCTTCTTCTCCTCTTCTCTTCTTCTTCTTCTTCTTCTTCTTATTCTTCATCATCATCATCTTCTTCTTCTTCTTCTCCTCTTCTTTTTCTTCTTCTTCTTCTTCTTCCTTCTTTTCCTTTTTCCTATTCTTCTCCTCTTCTCTTATTTTTCTTCTTATTCTTCTTATTCTCCTTCTCCTCCTCCTCCTCGTCTTCTTCTTTTCTTCTTCTCATGCTCTTCTTCTTCTCCTTCTTCTTCATTTTATTCTTTTTTTGGCACTCACCTAATTAATATAAAATAACGGTAACCTAATTAACACTAATAGCAACCTAAACTAATAGTAATTAACCTAAAATAACAGATGCAATGAAATGAAAAAAATAAAAAAAGAAGATGAGTAACTCATCGGAGGAGGGCTGGTGGAGGAGGGCTAGCGTAGGGGAGGGGGCTCGCGCGCGGTGGGAGTGAGAAGGTGGGGCGCTGCGGGAAGGGGGGATCGCCGCTCGGGAGGGCCTGGCTCTGGTGGTGGGGCGCCACCGATGTGGGAGGGATGAGGTGGGGTGATATGGGGAGGTGAGGTGGCGCAGGAGAGGGGGAGGGAGAGAGAGAGCCACAGGGAGTGTGGCTCACCGTGGGGCGGCGGGGCAGCCGGTGGGTGGCGGCGTCGGTCGGTGTGTCAGGTCGGCGGGTGGTCAACGTTGGGGAGTGGAGGGAGGGAGGCACAGGGGAATCTGAGGAAGGAATAGATAGAGATAGAGATAGATAGATAGATAGATAGAGAGAGGTGAGGGCGACTAACGACCATGGGTTGCCGTGTGCTTTGCCATCTGCTAGGAGAAGTCAAAGAAAGTTTGTTGTCCGCTAGAAAACGGCAAAGAAGGCACCCATTTGACCAAACCACGTCGAGTGCCCACTTGGCCCATCTCGGTCCTTTATCGTCTGCTTTAGGGCTTTTTGGTGTTAGCTAACAAACGGCAAAGAAAGTCCTGATAGCAAATACCTTATTTGCCATCAGTCCCTTCTTTGTCGTTTGTTGTTTGGAAGCTGACGACAAAGACCTTCTTAGCCGTCTGCTGGCACATAGCAAAGAATTGACACATGAAAAATTCTGTGGTTCTGGTAGTGTTGGACTCATTATTTGCAAGCTTGTAGGTAGTTTCGTTGGAGGTAGATACAACTAAATTGAAAAATAAAATAAAAAGTAAACAAGAACATCAAGGTATTGTAGTGTTTCTAAACTTATTATTGAATAGACCCTTGGGCCATAGTTTTCCCTAGTGGTATCTCTCATGAAAGTAAGCATATGGTGGGTAAACAAATTATTGTTGTGCAATTGATAGAAAAACACATAGTTATGTGATATTCACGGTAATGATCATGTGTATATAGGCATCACGTCCATAAGCAAATAGGCTGAATCCTGCCTACACCTATTAGTATTGCTCCACCCATCGGCCACTATCCAACATGCATCTAGAGTATTAAGTAAAACAAAGTAATGATTGGAGAACAATGGCATGATGTAGACATAAATAATTCATTTAATATGAACTAACACCATCGTTTGATCCTTAGTGGCAACAATACAAAAACGTATCTTGTCCCTTTCTGTCACTTGGATATAGAAACTATGAGATTGAACCCACTAGAACGCACCCCTCTCACTGAAGAAAGATCAATCTACTTGGACAAAGTAAATCAATAGATCAGAGAGATTTATGAAGCTATATTGATCATGAACATAACAATCATATTTAGAATTAAGAGAAGACTCAAAAATTTATCATGAATAATCTAAACATAAACTCATAATTCATGGGATCTCAACAAACGCACCACATAAAAGAATTACATTGGATATATAAAAGCGAAGACGCGGTGATCATTGTATTGAAGATCAAGAAAGAGAGAGAGATAGCCATCTAGGTTCTAATTAGAGACCCGTAGGTCTGTGGTGAACTACTCACACATTAGCATGAGACGATCAAGGATGATTTAGAGGCCCTCCATGATTGATCCCCCATCGACACGGCACCGGAATAGGGCTCCAGATGGGCACACGTAGAACAGAGACTAGCGACGGCGAAAAAGTGTTTCAGGAGGCTCTCTAGGGTTTTTGGACTATATGTGAATTTATAGGCCACAGAGGGGCACCAGGAGGCAACCGAGGGGAGCACGAGGCAACATGGCGCGCCCTATCCCCTGGTCGTGCCATGTTGGCTCGTGCCTCCCTCGTGAGGCCTCTGGTCTCCTCCCAAAGCTTCCAGGTCTTCTTTTGGTCCAGAAAAAATCATATTAAAGTTTCGTGGCAATTGGACTTTGTTCGATACTTTAACCTAAAAAGCCAAAGGCATGCAGAAAACTACAAGTGGCACTAGGAACTGGGTGAATAGGTTAGTTATCATAAATAATATTAATTGGTAAATAGACTCCCAAAAAGTATCCTAGATTGATAATATAATAGCATGGAACAATCAAAATTATAGATACATTGGAGACTTATCATCACCCCAAGCTTAATTCCTACACGACCTCAACTAGGTAAATGATAAAAATAGAATTTTTGATGTGACATGCTACCCAACATGTAATCTATTGAAGGTTTGATCATTCTGAAACAATGAAATAATAAACATCAACATAGTAATGCTTATAAACATAAGAAACATTATCATCAAGTTTCAAAGCATACGATACTTAAAGAATGTTCACCCCATATTCATTTTATCACATAAATATAGCATGTCTCCATCCTCGCCACATAAATAGAAATGATAAGCACCACAGTGTCAAGTCAAGCAATTGGATCGTAATTTTTGAATTGCTTCAAATTTTTATTACTTGCGCAGTATATGAGTTTGAACCATAGATATAGCATACACGTGGAATAAATATGGTGGTAGGTTTCAAAGGGATGAAAGTGGAGAAGAAAGTCTCGCATCAACTAGGTGTATCAACGGGCTATAGATATGCCCATCAATAGATATCAATGCAAGTGGTAGGGATTGCCATGCAAGAGATGCACTAGAGTTATAAGTGTATGAAAACTCAACTGAAGCTAAGTGAGTGTGCATCTAACTTGCTTGCTCATGAAGACCTAGAGTATTTGAGAAAACCCATCATCGGAATATACAAGCCACGTTCTATAATGAAAAATTCCCACTAGCATATCGAAGTGACAAAAGAAGAGACTCTCTATATGAAGAACATGGTGCCACTTTGAGGCACTAGTGTGGAATAAGATGTAGTAGCACTGTCGTTTTTGTCTTTTCTCTCCTTTTTTTCTTCCCTGTTTTTCTTATCTTTTCCTTATATTTTTTTCATCCTGACTTGTGGAGGAATCATTGTCTCCATCATCCTTTCCTCACTAAGATAGTGCCCTAAGTAATGATGATCATCACACTTTTATTTACTTACAACTCAATGTGAAAACTGATAGGATGATATGACTCTATATGAATGCCTCTCGCAGTGTTCTAGGATGTGCAATGATGTATCTTAGAAAAATATATCGAAAAAGGACAAGACATTTAAGTATCATGCTAGCTCGCTTATGATCATGCAAAGCAATATGACAATGGAAGTATACGTGATATGATCTGATGGTGGAAGTTGCATGGGAATATATCTCAGAATGGCTATGGAAATGCCATGATAGGTAGGTATGGTGTCTGTTTGGAGGAATATGTAATGACATTTATGTGAAAGAGAGCGTATCATGTCATGGGGTTTGGATGCACCAGCGAAAGTTGCACCGACCCTCGAGGTGATAATGGGCAATGCACGGTATCAAATTGGCTAGCAAATATATGCAGGTGAGAGTGCGTATTGGTAACCCACAAGTGTAGGGGATCGTGACAGTCTTCACGGGTAGTATTTCACCCTAATTTATTGACTCGACACAACGCGAGCCAAAGAATATTTATTGGTTGTAATAGTTGAGTTGTCAACTCAATGGCACTTGGGATATCCTTCTACAACAAATATTTAGTACGTAACACAACAAATGTTATTAGTCACAGTAAGAGTGATAGTAGGAATTTTGGTAAGAGTAGTAGCAATAACAGATTAGTAGCTGGTGTGAGAGTAGCAACAACAATAGTAACTTAGCAAGATTCAGTATATGTACACTACAAGAAATATGTCAACTAGTGACCTTCTGGAAGTGACCCTGGTAGAAATGGTCGTAAATCTACGACCATTTGAGACCAATTGGTCGTAAGTTGTTCGGGAGGCTCCAACCCCAAACCATAACGACCAATTTGGTCAAAAAAGGTTATAATTTCCTTATGAGAAATGGTCGCAAAGCAGATAGCCCTGGTCTGCGGCCTAATTTGTAGCTTATTACGACCAATATAGATGGTCATAGCCATGACTAGGCGCCACATCATCAGTCTTGCCTATGTGTCATGTCCATGTGTCAATTTTTGACCTTGTCTCTCAAGCAACCAACTATTATGTCATTCCAAAAATTCTCAAAAAATTCTGATAAATCCTTTGGATCATATATTCCTCAAATATATGAAAACCCTTCCTTCCATAGTTTGAAAATAATTCAACAATATTCATTTTCCTATTTTGTTCATAATAGCACTTTGTAAATGAAGTGATATTTCTATTTTTTATTGCCCTCAAAAATTTTGGGCACTGTTTCCTATCCAAATCATTGCCTCATGAAAACTTTCGTCTCCATTTACCTAGCTAGGAATATCCCAATCAGTTTAGTTTTTGCCACATCTTCTATAAGCCCAAACCATAGCCGTCCACAAAATTTGATCCCCATCTAACAATCCATGTAAATTTTCTGGTAATATTTTTAGTTTGTGAAGCAACTACATTTTATATTGCTTTATAGTTGATGAAAATTTACCACGGTATGAAACTAACCAAAGAACCTCCCTCCACCCAATTTTAGCTCATTTAATATAGCCAGTTTCCCTCAATATTTTTCCTAATGTTCTGTTTAGTAGAGAGCATTGTGAAGGAAGTGCAATTTTTATTAGTCCAAATTTGATGAAATTTTTACATTGCCTTAATGTGCCCAAATTATCATCCTCCTCCAAATTGCAGCTCAATCTAATCATTTATGTGAGCCGATTTTCAATTACAATTTTCTGTCTAGATTGGCACATTGTGAAGGAAGTGTCACTTTTGCATGTCCAAATGGTATAATTTTTTTATAGTGCCTTCATATGGCCCAATTAACATCATCCACCAAATTTCAGCTCAATCCATTCATTCATTTGATCCCAACTTCAACATCCATATTTCTACACAGTGTGGTACTTTCTAAAGCAAGTGCCACCTAGGTTTATCCATTCGAGCTAAACATTTGCTAAGAGAGTCTCCTTAGTAGATGATCATCCTCAGCCAAAATTTAGGCGCATTGTCCATGTCCATTTCCCCCACCGCTAATCAAACACTTGGCTGCTAATTCATGTTTGAGCTTAGTTCAGTCTCCTTGTGAGATTCTTATATTGTATTCTTATTCATAACACCTACAAGGGAGTTTCTAACCCACCATACATGCCTAGTCCACCCAGAACGCGTGCCAACGCAACGGTCACGCGGTGACCACACTCTTGGCATCCTAGTTCATGCGCTCTAGAGTTGGGGCCCTCGCCCAGCATCCAAACCTTGACGTCTCGCCACCACACCATGTATTTCTCATTAAATAGATACTTATGTACCTATAAACGATTTTTGGGAAAAATAAAGAGCAAACTATAATGCAACTGCAGTTCAAATTTAACCCACTTCCACATGAATCGACAGAAATTTGTATTTTTCACAAGAGGTGGATAAAAGATTTTAACACCCAACCATTTGGTCAATTGTTCAATAAATATGGCTTAGTATTTTAGAAAAATTATTTGGTTCAATTTTGAAACAAATATATGGTAGGTCCTTCACAAAAAAACTCATTTTGGGCACTTGAAAATTGGAAAATGAATTTTCCTTACAAGGAAAATGAAAACTTCCTTAAGCAACATTGTTTGCCATTATAATATGCACCCATGCGCATGATATTAGATTATTTGAGAAAACTATGCCATGAATGTGGCCATAAGATTGAACATTTGGCTTGAAAGTCATGAATCTTCATACATGATAGCTCATTTCTGAGAACACTTTTTAAAATTATTTTCCATATTTCGAGTTTATTATTTTTCCTCGTAACTTGGTCACATTTAATGGCCTAATGCGAAGGTTTCCAATTTTTATTTTTATTTTTGAATTTTTAATGCCCATTTCAAGATGCGGTCAAAACTACGGGCATGACCGTTCCTAGCTACGTGTTGAATATTGAAAAACTTTTGGTATTTGTATGATTAAATACATACCTATCTACATATAAATTTTTTTCGGAAAAAATCATGACCAAAGTATGACGGGGCTGCAGTTCAAATTTGACCCGCTTCGTGTTGAATCGATGGAAATTTGTCTTTTTCATGAGAGGTGGTTCAAATAATTTTACACCCAATCATTTGGTCAATTGTAAATTAAAAATGAACTAGTATTTAGAAATATGATTTGGTCCAATTTTGCAATAAATATATGGTAGATCTTTCACAAAAAACCTCATTTGGGGCACTTGAAAAATGAAAAACGAATTTTCCATCCAAGGAAAAAGAAAACTTCCTTAAGCAACATTGTTTGCCATTATAATATGCACCCTTGCGCATGATATTAGATCATTTGAGAAAACTACGCCATGAATGTGGTCATAAGATTGATCATTTGGCTTGAAAGCCATAAATCTTCATACATGATAGCTCATTGCTCGGAACACTTTTTAAAATTAATTTCCGTATTACGAGTTTATTATTTTTCCTCGTAACTTTGTCACTTTTGATGGCACAATGTGAACGTTTTCCAATTTTTCGTTTTTTTTTGAATTTTTCTTGCCCATTTCAAGGTGCGGCCACAACGACGAGCATGCTCGTTCCTAGCTAGGGGTTGACTATTGAAAAACTTTTGGTGTTTCTATGATTAAATACACACCTATCTACCTAAAAATTATTTTTGTAAAAAATCATGAGCAAAGTATGAGGGGGCTGGAGTTCAAATTTGACCCGCTTTGTGCTGAATCGACGAAAATTTGTCTTTTTCACGAGAGGTGGTTCAAATCTTTTTACACCCAATCATTTGGTCAATTGTAAATGAATTATGGCCTAGTATTTTATGAAAATGATTTGGTCCAATTTTGCAACAAATATATGGTTGGTCCTTCACAAAAAACTCAGTTTGGACACTTGAAAATGGAAAATGAATTTTCCAACCAAGGAAAACGAAAAGTTCCTTAAGCAACATTGTTTGCCATTATAATATGCACCCTTGCACATGATATTAGATCATTTGAGCAAACTATGCCATGAATGTGCCCATAAGATTGATTCTACATATGAAAGTGGGAATGTTCGAATGAGAGAATTTAAGCATGTGAAAATCTTGGAGATTTTTTAATCTTGATCATAGTCTAGTGCAATACAAATATATGATTTATAGGATTAAGTTTTTATGTACGTATTTGACAAAAGAGAAATACATTTTCTTATCTAGCCTCGTGTTAGTAAAATGCTAATCCTGCAGTGGTGCACTCCTCAACTATCTGGTAACACATTGATTAACCGTGGATCAATCCATACATAGAAACTTTAGCGCTTAGAAGTTGAAGAAGTCGAAAGAGTTTTTATGTACATATATAAATGGTATGATTAGGAGAAGTTATAGATTTCGTATGTAACAAATAAAAATGATACGATCAACCATGAACTGGTAGAAAATTATACCGATAACAAATTAGGCATTGTTATTTCTTTGCAATAAATAAAAAAGCACACTTTATTATAGGCCTATAATGATTCTACAAATGTCAACTAACATGACCACTAGCCACGTACGTTCAACAAATAACGATACGTATTTGTACCATAAGAAGGGAGAGTAAAAATGAAGTGGTGATGATTGAGATGAACACCTCAGGGTGTTAAAATAACCTTGCACTTTATTTTTAGTCGATTATGACCAATTTTAAATAGTCATAGCGTTGTACCCGCGTACTACATTTTGATTGGACCATAGCCATCTCAGCGGATCATGCATCATATACCGTTGGATGCTGCTGGATCCAACGGTTGCCCTCACCCCATTCTGATCCATCCTTATCCCCTCTCCCTGAATACCCCGAAAACCCTAGCATGCGCCATCTCCCCCAATCCATCCGTCCCCTCGCCCTTCCATCGCATCGTGGCCCACCCCATCGCCCCCATCCCACCCGCGACTCCCTCAGACCTTGCCCCACCTGCATCGTCGCCGCCGACCTCTCTCCCTCCCTCGCCTCGGACCATGCTGCCGACATCAGCCA